>NC_041233.1:58420117-58473881 GCF_002837175.3 Physeter macrocephalus
TAGTGAGAGGCCCACGTACCGAAAAAAAAAAAAAAAAAAAAAAAAAAAAAAAAAATCGTTATGGTCACCACAGACTGCTAAAGCAAGAAACAAAGCATTGTTCTTTTAGTTGGCCACCATAACTTATTTCTAGCATTTTTGTACCTATAAAATGATTTACCTTCATAACTTCATTTTCCTGGGCTTCCCTGGTGGCACAATGGTTAAGAATCCGCCTGCCAATGCAGGGGACATGGGTTCGAGCCCTGGTCCGGAGAGATCCCACATGCTGTGGAGCAGCTAAGCCTGTGCACCACAACTACTGAGCCTGTGCTCTAGAGCCCGCAAGCCACAACTACTGCAGCCTGCGCGCCTAGAGCCCATGCTCCACAGCAAGAGAAGCCACCGCAATATGAAGTCTGCGCACTGCAACGAAGAGTAGCCCCCGCTCACTTTTTTTCCTTTTAATAAATTAAAAGAAGAAAAAAAGCTTAAAAAAAAAGAGAAAGAAACCATAAAGGAAATGACTACATAAAAATTGAAAACATCTATTCAGGAAAAAAAAGCAAATAAAAAGATAAATGAGAGAAAATATTTGCAAAATATAATAGACAATCTCTTATAGAGCAATTAAAAATGAATATCACTCTAATAGAAAATGGTTAAAGGAATTATAGGAAGTTCACAATGCTCTATGTGAACATTATAAATTTACTTACGTTTTCTTTTAGTACTTTTAAAAAATGAGATAAAATTCATGTAACATAAAATTCATTATTTTAACCATTTTAACGTGTACAATTTAGCAGCTTTTAGTATATTTATAAGGTTGTGCAACTATTACCACTATCTAGTGCCAGAAAACTTTCATCACCTGCAAAAGAAATCCCATGCCCATTAAGCCCTAATTCCCCAATCTCCTACTCTCCCACCCCTGGCAATAACTAATCTGCTTTCTGTCTCTGGATTTGCTTATTCTGGACATTTCATGTAAGTGGAATCATACACTACGTGGCCTTTTTTGTTTGGCTTCTTTTAATATAATGTTTTCAAGGTTTATCCATATAGCAGTATTTCATTCCTTTTTATGGCTGAACAATAGTCCCTTGTATCAGGGACTAAAAATGAGGATAGACCTCATTTTTTTTTTATCCATTCATCAGTTGATAGACATTTAGGTTGTTTCCACTTTTTGGCTATTGTGAGTAGTGTTGCTGTGAACATGCCTGTGTATGTGCTTCATGTACTTGTTTGAGTAGTTATTTTCAATTCTTTTGGGTCTGTATCTAGGAGTGGAATTGTTGGGTCACATGGTAATTCTCCATTTAACTTTTTGGAAAGCCACCAAACTGTGTTCTACAGTGGCTGCAGCATTTTACATTCCTACCAGCAGTGTACAAGGGTTCCAGTTTCTCTACATCCTTGCCAACACTTGTTATTTTCTGTTCTGTTTTGATTGTAGCCATCTTAGTGTGAAGTGGTACCTCACTGTGGTTTTGATTTGCATTTCCCTAATGACTAATGATGTTAAGCATCTTCTCATGTGCTTGTTGACTGTATAATTTCTTGAGCATTTGTATATTTTCTCTGGAGAAATGTCTTGTCCTTTGCCTGTTTTTAAATTGGGTAGTTTGTCTTTTTGTTGCAGAGTTGTAAGAGTTCTTTATATATTCTGGATACTAGACCCTTATCACGCACATGATTTGCAAAAACGTCTCCCATTCTGTGTGTTATCTTTTTATTCTCTTGATAATGTCTTTTGATACATAAAAGGTTTTAACGTTGATGAAGTCCAGTTAGTTTTTCTTTGCTTATGCTTTGGGTATCATCGCTAAGAATCTATTACTTAATCCAAGGTCATGAAGATTCTTCTAGTACTTCCATGGTTTCTTTTTCACATTTAAATTTTTACTCCATCTGGAATTTATTTTTTAAAAATGCTAAATTCCTCTTTTCCTTTTTTTTTTAAAAAATTAATTAATTTATTTACTTTTCTTTTTATTTTTGGCTGCCTCAGGTCTTAGTTGCGGCACACGGGATATTCCTTGTGGCACCTGGGCTCTTTGTTACGGCATGCTGGCTCTTCTCTAGCTGTGGCGTTTGGGTTTTTTCTCTCTAGTTGTGACGTGTGGGTTTTCTCTCTCTTATTGTGGCGCACAGGCTCCAGAGCACATGGGCTCTGTAATTTGCAGCATGTAGGCTCTCGTTGAGGTACGTGGGCTTAGTTGCCCCATGGCATGTGGGATCTTAGTTCCCTGACCAGGGATCGAACCTGCATTCCCTGCATTGGAAGGTGGATTCTTTACCACTGGACCACCAGGGAGGTCCTTGGAATTTATTTTAACATAAATATTCAGGTAGAGTGTGGCTATTTTTCTGAATATTAACTAGTCAAATTTTCCTATTTATTAATTCATTTCTCTGCTGTTTTGGAATGCTAATTTCTATCATATCTAATTTCTTAAATGTATATTTGAGCCAGTATTCCAGCATATTCGAAAATGAATATTTTCTAAAATGTCTTAGATTCATATTTAGAATTATTCTAGTAACTGAAATACTGGTGTAGCATTTTTTAAAGCATTTTATCACAATTTATCTCAGGTCATCTCTCACAACTTCCCTGTGAGGAAGGCAGATAGGTAGTTATAACAGATATTAGCATCTCTCTTCCTCTTATTTATTTTTACCTTTTCCCCATTCATGCTATCATAATTATTTTATTAATCCATTCATTATTTTATAGTATTTTATTATTTTGAACAGGCTTAGTGATGGATTTCAAGCCTCTTTTGTCTGATAGAACTTCCTCTTTTTAAAAAAATTTATTTTATTTGTTTACTTTTGGTTCTGTTGGGTCTTCGTTGCTGCACCCGTGCTTTCTCTAGTTGAGGCGAGTGGGGGCTACTCTTCGTTGTGGTGCACAGGCTTCTCATTGCGGTGGCTTCTCTGTTGTGGAGTACGGGCTCTAGGCACGCGGGCTGCAGTAGTTGTGGCACATGGGTGTAGTTGCTCTGTGGCATGTGGGATCTTCCTGGACCAGGGCTTGAATCTGTGTCCCCTGCATTGGCAAGTGGATTCTTAACCACTGCACCACCAGGGAAGCTCCTCTGATAGAACTTCTAACATTCACCAAAGTCATTACAGTGATGCACCTCAAGGCACTGGATGTTGGAAGCCCAGGGAAATAAGCTACTGATCTTGCTGGGGCAGGGTGGTGGCACAGCATGGGGTTTAAGTACACAGGTCTTGGAGTCAGATAGACTAGGTTCAAATCTTGGCTCTGCCACTTATGTGTGATCTCGGATACCTTAGCTAACCTCCCTAAACCCTCAGTTTCCTCATGTGTAATAGGGAGGTAATAATCCCTTTTTTTCTCAGGTTGTGAGAATCAAATGGAATGATACATGTAAATGTTGGCCAATGCCTGGCAAATAATAGATACTCAAGAAATAGAGGTGGTTATGGTTATGGACTTGTATTTGTTAATATTCTTGGTCCCTTGGAACCGTGTTCTGCGTATTTGAATTCTGACCATCTTTGCAGGATTCTTTTCTCATTCTCTCATAAACCCTTTCTCCTGAGCTCAGAATGTCTGTAATTTTTTCCTCCATGAATTTTACTTTCTGTTGTTTATATTTCATAGATATTTTGGATACGTGGGGCACACATTGATACACAAGTAACTCTTGTGCCTTTTCGCCCCCCCCCTTTTGTTACCTCACAAGCAGTCTTTTTTTTTTTTTTTTTTTTTTGGCCACACTGGGCGGCTTGTGGGATCTTAAGCTCCCCAACCAGGGACTGAAGCTGGGGCCCTGGCAGTGAAAGTGCTGAGTCCTAACCAGTGGACCTCCAGGGAATTCCCAAGTAGTCTTTAAGAGTAAAGCTTATTGGGAATTCCCTAGTGGCCTAGTGGTTAGGATTCCAGGCTTTCACTGCCGTGGCCCAGGTTCAATCCCTGGTTGGGGAACTGAGATCCTGCAAGCCAGATCACTCTCCAAAATGGTAAATTTGTAGTCGAGGAAGTTCAGTTGGAGACAAGAATCCTGGGGCCAAAAAAACCTGGTATGTTCTTGTTTGGCCACTATTACCAGCATGAATCAAGTCCAAGGTAAGTGTAGAAGCCACCTCTAGAGGTAAAGAGCGATTTTCTTTCTTTGCTTTATTCAGCTCTTGAGCACTCTGCTATTGTCAACTCTTCTGTGTTTCTAAGGAGGTAACTTTTGGGGGGAAAGGAGAAAAAACTTGAATTCTGACTTTTCCATTACATTTCATGAATGTGTTATTGGCCTTTTGAAATTCTTGGTATTTCACTGATAACAAAATCTTGCTGGTCAGAATCAATATTTATCTTGAAATATTTTCATCATTCTAATTCTCTTGTACCTGGTTTCCTGAATCTTGGCTCTAAAAGCTGTCAGAAAATTAGTTACAAGTAAAGGGAGTCTTTTCCTCAGCCATAACACTTCCACTGCATTCTGGCTGGGAAACTGTAGTTAAATGAGTTTGCTTCTGCAGGAGATGATTTTCTACTAGCATAGCTCTCCTAGCTAGCAGCACCTCATGTGCAGGAGGGTTCCTGACCTCAGGCTGGAATGCAACATTCTACATGTTTGAACTGGTTTATCATAACAATCTCCCATCTGTCCTAGCTTCTTTCTTTCAGCCTATGGTTGTGCCATTGTCTTGCCATCAGCTCCACGTTTCTGAAATGGGAATAATTGACACTGAAGGAAGATTTAAAGAATGAAACAACTGTGTGTCCTAGAAATATAACCTTGTGCTCTCGGGGGAGGACGTTCTTATCTTTTTTATGGAGGACCTTAATGATAGATTCCTGAGTACCGTAAGCAGGCGGCATGTAGGGAATTGCTTGTATTTCTGTTTTCCTATCAGTTACTGCAATAGAGGAATGAAAGTACTGCTTGTTACTGAGGGTTGACTCGATAATGACTGTTTTTGAGAGCCCTTCTTTTCTTTTTTCTTCTTCTCCTCCTCCTCTTTTTTAATCCTGAGAAGCAAAATGTATTTTGCTATTTAAAAATATTATGTTATTAAAACACTGCAGCATCTGAAATGATGCAAATAGGAGGTGTGCTATGTACTGTCTTGCTCCAGTTAACAGTCGTGGTAGTAATCAAATGACAACAGTAGTAATAGTATAGAGGACCTAGCCTTTATCGAACAGAAGGCACCACGTCATTTACTCTTCACAATACCCTTTATCTTCATTTTACAGATGAAGAAACAGGCTCAGAGAGATTAATTTGCTAATCCAAGGTCACACAGCTAGAAAGCAGTGAATCTGAACCCACGTCTGATTCTAGAGCTGACATTCTTAACCAGCATGCTGCACTACCTCTCCGTATCTATACTGTTCATAGAAGCACAAGATGTTGGTGCTGGAAAGGACTGCTTGTCAAGGTGTCCCACCTTTTATTTCTTTCAAGTCTTGAGAGCTTTTTGGGCTGAAAGCATGCATTTGGAAGTGATATTGATATCACTTGTACACCCTTCTATTTGCAGTGACCACCAATAAATAATAAGAGTGTAAATTCATGTTTAATGAATTCACTTTCATTATTTAAAGTGGCTTGTTCATACTCTTGACTTCCAACCTTTTTGCCTGGTTTTTCTCTGACCCCGTTGGCACTGCTGGTGGAGGTATCTCATTTGAAGATGAAAGGAGGAAAAATAAAGACTGCCGTCTTATCTTTTGAAAATTCCACTTACTCTGCCCTGAAATCTTGCTGGTTGTGGTTGGCAATCTCAACATCTGAACATCAGCAACTGCTAATGAGGGTCCTGGTATCTGGGACTTACCTCCTTCTCTTGCACATGTTTCTAGAGATTAGAGTAAGGGAAGGGAAGAAGTTTCAGCATTTCATAGCTCAGTTCCAAAAAGGTAAAAGGCACAAACAAACGGGAATCCCACAAAACGAAAAAAGCAGAATCAACTCTCTTGGCCCCAAAGGGAACACCTTTCCAAAGCTGTAAATGAAGTTTACCTTGAAAGTAGTGATAACTTGATTAGAAACTTCGGGAAAAGACAGCTACCTTTATAATTAGTGACTGATGCTACTCCCAGGACCTCACAGAATTGTAAAATTTTATCCTCCTTCTAGGTAAATCAACCTAAGTCCAACTGAAATGTTAGTGTTTGGGTCTGTTGAAACACCTTTAACTTGTCCTTTTATTTGGGTTTGTCTTTTGACAGGATATAATCACAGATCCATTCAAGCTTGAAGAAGGGTCTGACAATGCGAAGTCCAGAAGTTCCCCTGAAGCTGCCAGCGGCTGCTGAGGCACAGAGAAGTGCTGCTAAAACAGCAGCTGACCAGAAGACAGTGGGCAGGAGGTGAAAGAATGAGTTATACATGTCTTAACCTGCTTTTCCCCACAGCCCATACCACAAGAAAGAATAAAAGGCAAAACTCCACCGTATTTTAGATAAAAATTAATGAATTATTTTTACAAAGTATTAATTAAAGGTTCACAGCAAAATCATCTAAAGACTAGTTAAGCAGTTTTTCTCTTAACTGAGTCTGGTGCCACCTAGTGGCAAGAAATGGAACTGAGAAGCAGTCTGAAAGCTTGGCTGATGGGCAAGAAAGGCTTCAGAAATAACAGTTGGCCAAGGGCCTCAGGGAAAACATCTTCCTTCTGACCTGCATAGCACCTTTTGGACTTTTCACCATGTTTGCTCATTAAACAGAGCTCCTACTTGAACTCATGCTAATCATGCCAAAAGATTGCTAAATCAAATTTGGTAGGTGTGCTCTTGAGGTAATTGGTCTTTTAAATCAAGCAGGTTTTTTTTTCTTCCTTTTAATGTGCAATTGAATGAAAAAAACAAACAGGTAATCATTTTTTGACCTCAGTTTACCCTAATGTGGGACAAAATAATGACCATCTGCAGTAAATCTTAACCGGATCAGGAAAAGAGTTTGATAATTTTAAAAAGACAAGCTAGGAGATGTAAAAATGGTGGGTTTTCTTTTCCTTTATAAGGTGCCCTGGTTGAACTTTTAGGAAAGTATTAAATTTAGTTCTAGTTTCCATAGTTAAAGAAGAAGATTGAGGAATATTTCAAGGATGGTTATATCATTAGAAATTAAGAGCATTAAGGGACAGTTGAAGAGTGAGTAAATAAATTGAAGACCAGTTGTACCTGAAGACTTTGTCAGGGGCACAGAAAGTGTAAGTCATATATAAGCCATGGTCCTTGTCATCAGGAGCTGATAGTTCAGTTTTTAAATAACAGCCTTTAAGCAATGAAGGATTTTTAAAAAATATTTATTTATTTATATTTGTGGCTGCCTTGGGTCTTTGTTGCTGCGCGCGGGCTATTCTTCGTTGCGGTTCCCCGGCTTCTCATTGTGGTGGCTTCTCTTGTTGCGGAGCACAGGCTCTAGGCGTGCGGGCTTCAGTAGTTGTGGCACTCGGGCTCAGTAGTTGTGGCTCGCGGGCTCTAGAGTGCAGGCTGAGTAGTTGTGGCGGAGCTCAGTAGTTGTGGCTCGCGGGCTCTAGAGTGCAGGCTTAGTAGTTGTGGCGCACGGGCTTAGTTGCTCCGCGGCATGTGGGATCTTCCCAGACCAGGGCTCGAACCCATGTCCCCTGCACTGGCAGGCGGATTCTTAACCACTGAGCCACCAGCGAAGTCCCCAATGAAGAATTTTAATAAGAAAATCTCAAATAGTCGCTCTGAGCTCAGTGCAAAAAGAATAAGAGGGGAGGGACTTCCCTGGCGGTCCAGTGGTTAAGACTCCACGCTTCCAATGCAGGGGGCGTGGGTTCCACCCCTGGTTGGGGAACTAAGATCCCACGTGCCATATGGCACAGCCAAAAAAAATACAAGAGGTCTTGTAAAACATTGGAATGAATTTTACAGGACAAACCCCTCTTTTAACAAAGCTGTTCAAAATGGAGAAATTCTCAGATTTCTGAGTGGGTTCAGCTATAGACCCTAACCTATTACTACAAAGTGAGGAAAGGGCAGGTGGTATCTTTTAAGCCCGATTCATCTGTGTGACCTTGATTCTAAACAGTGCTTTCTTGGTTCTAGAGTTCAATATCTACCCAATCATAACCTACTTCAGTGACAACATTAGTTAGAATGGTACAGCTGGGATTAGGCATACTTTACTATTCATGAATGCTCGATGGTCCTGTGAGGGGAAAAGGTGAAAAGAAAGGGTGTTCTGGTTATTTGGTTTATTAGGCTTTTCAAAATTTATGAGGAAGAGGTATTAGCCTTTTTCTTGTCATTCTGAACTTCTCAGTTCCCCCAAAAGATGTTGAGTGATGATATTGGGCTAGAAATTCACATTGTTCTTTTCCTAAGAATAACATACTTTAGGGCTTCCCTGGTGGCTCAGTGGTTAAGAATCCGCCTGCCAATGCAGGGGACACAGGTTCGAGCCCTGGTCCGGGAAGATCCCACATGCCGCGTAGGAGCTAAGCCCATCCAGAGCCCCCGAGCCACAACTACTGAAGCCCACATGCCACAACTACTGAAGCAGGTGCACCTAGAGCCCGTGCTCCGCAACAAGAGAAGCCACCACAATGAGAAGCCTGCGCGCCACAACGAAGAGTAGCCCCCACTCGCCGCAGCTAGAGAAAGCCTGCGCCCAGCAATGAAGACCCAATGCAGTCAAAAATAAATAAATAAAATAAATAAAAATTAAAAAAAAAGAACATACTTTATACATTATTTTCATTTATTAAAAATATACATTTTAAGAATTTTATTTGATCTGGAATCTAGAAAAGATATATATTAGACAATATAAAATTAAAGTAGATGTGTTTTACCCAGAGAAATGCCATAAACAGTTATTTAAATATTCAAAAATAGGTGAAATAGACAACTAGGAATTTTTTTTTTTTTTTTTTTTTTTTTTTGCGGTACGTGGGCCTCTCACTGTTGTGGCCTCTCCCGTTGCGGAGCGCAGGCTCTGGAAGCGCAGGCTCAGTGGCCATGGCTCACGGGCCCAGCCGCTCCGTGGCACGTGGGATCTTCCTGGACTGGGGCACGAACCCGCGTCCCCTGCATCGGCAGGCGGATTCTCAACCACTGCGCCACCAGAGAAGCCCAACTAGGAATATTTGATCCTTATGAGAGTGAGAGGCAGTATGGAATGATGATTAAGAGCAAAAAGCTGATGCCAAACATTTTAGTTTTTTCCCTCTTAACTCTGCCATTTAGCATTTTGGCCTTGAGAAAATAATTTAACATCTCTGTGCCTTCGTTTCATCTGTATGAAGAGTTCTCTGAAAGAGTGCGTGGCACATCGTTTAGATTATTAGTAGTTTAGATCTACTAATACATGGTTGCTGCGAGCATGTGATGTCAGGACCAGCTAAAGACCAATGCTTCTTTTGCTGCCAGGACGTGGTTTATGAAGCTGCCTGTAGGTCTTTTGATAGCGGGTAGCTTTACCTCCAACATTTTATTAGAACCATTTTCAAATATACAGAAAAGTTTAAAGAATTATAGTGATGACCCATTTACCCACCACCTAGATTATATACTTGTTAACCGTCTGCAATCATTTAATACGTTTTAACATCATATTTACTAACAGCAGTGCCATAGAAACAGGGGCCTAATTCTTCCCTCGCCACAAACCTTTTTCAAAAGATATTGGACTTAAAGAGTTAAAGGAGCAGATTTTCTCTTAATTGATTATTGTATCAAATACAGTATTTTCAGTGCTTCATTATCGCAGGGGGAGGATTTATTAAAAATCATGGAAGCCTGCAGAGGCTTTTCAGCTTACCTACTGGGGGAGGCACAGCAGTAGCCTAAACAGGACCCCTACCCCCACCCCCCCCTTCAGGCACACATGGCTTTAAAGGTCATGCCAAGACA
Organism: Physeter macrocephalus; assembly: GCF_002837175.3. Lineage (NCBI taxonomy): Eukaryota > Metazoa > Chordata > Mammalia > Artiodactyla > Physeteridae > Physeter > Physeter macrocephalus. The sequence goes on from NC_041233.1 coordinate 58,429,971, forward strand.
GCAGCAGAACCCTCTCCTCTTACTGATTCTTGGGCCTGTTACATGAGTTCAGTAAGAAATGTGAACCTATCTGTCCATTTCTTTGTAAAACAAAGAATGTTGCTTGCTGTCAGGTTCTGCAAAGATTAAGTCTTTAGCTACTGCTGCCACTGATGACAGTACACCCTGAAAGGAATTCAGGACGAAAAACAGGATGAAGCACTCTGTGCTTTGGAAAAACAGGTCCCTTAGATAGTTAGATATATCTCAAGAAAAATTTTTATGAACCCAGATTCTTACATCTTTACATACATAGAAAAGCACTAAAATGATTAACTGAGATATCTGTTCCTCGTGACTAGCAGTAACCTTTCACTGAGATGTATGCTTGATTACACATATTCCCCGGACAAAATCATCTTTACACTGGCTTCTCCCCCTAGCTTTTTAGAGCAGTCCCCCCAGAGCTACCAAGAGGCTGATTCCCAGGCTAGAGTCCTCAGTAAGACTCTGAATAAAACTCAACTCACAATTCTTACATTGTGTATTTTTCTTTCAGTCGACATTTTCATTAAGTCACTAAATATTTACTATGTACCTACTGTGTACCAGGCACCATCCTAGGCCTGGATTGCTAACAATGGAATATTATGCACCCCGGGGGCCAACAGGATAAAAACAGCCAGGCATATTTTCTGAACTTTGTTGGTACCTGTCCTCACTTCTGTGCTTTGCCAAGTTTCTTCAACTGTACACACGCCACAGTTTGGGTCTAAACAGGGTTTCTTTTGTAGACCCTGCCCTAAGAGTCAGCAGAGGGAAGTCTCACTAGATAGTCAAAATGAACTCTTTTGTAAATATGAAGCTGGAAGTAGACAATCCTAATAATAACCCATGACTTGAGCTTTACTGCTTCATTCCAGTCTCTGTTCAACTGCTGATCCTGCAGTTCCCGTAAGCACAACTCACACTGAGGTTAATGGGAGTGTTATGTGAATGTAAGTTTTGTACTTCATCTTCTGCCGAGTGAGCCTTGCTTGTCTTGGACAGTTGACTGTCGTCCCGATCCCCTTCCCCAACAGGCCACACTAGTCCCTCCTTTCATGTAGCAGAGCCGTACAGCAGTGACAGGCTCCAGGTGAAGGGAAAATCAATTGAGGACAGAAGTGTTCTGCCCATTGCCTCATATAATAGCAGAGTGCCTCCTATACACTGTCCAGAAGCCAAAGAGAGTAAAAAAGTAGAATGGTGAATTGATGATGTTCTGGGTGCTCTGTAAGCCAGACTTGTGTCTGCTGACTTTGCAAACTAGGCCGAAAGCCGTTAACCTTCTTCTCATTCATGGAAGGAAAAGTGATGCAGGAGACAGAAAGCAGGTGTTCTTTCTACATCTGGCTCTACTGCTGAATTAGTTACTTGCCCCTCGGAAAATCATTTGTCCACTTTGGGGTTCGCTTTCTCCAGCTGTAAAATGAGGTTTTGAACTTGGCATACTCTCAGTTCCCTTCCAACTCAAACAGACTTATGGGTCTAGATTCTGGAGAGGTTACAGAATTTAAAAAAATTGTTTGAACTAGTTGCCCACATTTATAAATCAGAAGGTTTTCCATAACATATGAATTTCTGGCTTCTCTTGAAAAATTGGCAACATGAGCCCTGCATTTTGCACAGCTGCCGTGGCCCCAGTGAGTATTGGCTTCCCTGTTACACAGGGCGTGTCCCTTTAGACACCATCCCTACCCGGTCAACGTTGCCAACCCCTGTAGGCTTTTTGAGTTTGTGGCCCCATTTTAGGACTAGAATTAGCACAGTTTCATCAAAATTAAAAGTGAGGGTATTTTCCTCATTATAGTTCAAATGATGGCAGGCCTATGGCTTAATCTATGACTCGCACTTACATGTTTAATTCATTACAAGCAGAAGCCAAGAAGGGCATGTGGAACTTGGCAGGGATGCTCACAGGAGGGAACCAAAGAGCACTGGGGCTGCTTACGGTAATTTGACATATAACTCAGAGCCTGTTTGTGTTAGGTGAGGCGTCCTGGACGGTTTATTCTCTGTTCTGAGTTAACAAGCTTCCATCACATCACTTTCTTTGTGAATATGAAATGAACATCCTCAGGAAAGCAAAGCCTCAAAATGTCAAGTTGCTAGGGAGGAAAGGTTTGCACAGCAAGCGCAGAAGGATTTGTTTGGCTTCTAGGCTTAGTAGTTAATCTTTTATTAACTGTCCTTATTTTCTTTTTCTTATTAACCTTATTCCTTTCAAGGGACCTAACTAGGGAAATGTTGTGAAGGAGGTGTTTTTATTTTTGCTTTTCAATAATGTAACAGGAGCCCATGAGGCAACCCTTTACGAATGGTGATTTCTCATGGTAAAGAGGAAAATTCATTGCTTCGTGTGCTATTTATAAACCATGCCAAATATCCCCAGTTGTTTCTTTTCTGAAAAGAACTCCCCTGCGCCTCCCTCATAATGCTGATTTTTCTAATTTTACAGAGGAGAACACTGAGGCTGAGGATTTTAAATGACTTGCACGGTGGGAGTACAGTCTAAGACGGGTTAGAACCAAGACTACACCTAGCTCTTCTGACTCCTGGTGTACGCCTGCATCAGAGGGTTTGTCCTTGCTCTCCTTTCGGGGATTCCCATATTTTAAAATATAGAATTAAAAAGGGAAATGATTACTGTAAAAGTAAAGATAATGGTTACATCTAGGGTAGAGAACATATGCGTGATCTAGAAGGGCTATATAGGGTTTTTCTCAACTAGGGGGTGGCTCCCGTTACCATTATAAACGATTACAAAGTGAACATAAGGGGCTTCCCCGGTGGCACAGTGGTTGGGAATCCGCCTACCAATGCAAGGGACACAGGTTTGAGCCCTGGTCCGGGAAGATCCCACATGCTGCGGAGCAACTAAGCCCATGCGTCACAACTACTGAGCCTGAGCTCTAGAGCCCGCGAGCCACAACTACTGAGCCCATATGCCACAACTACTGAAGCCTGTGCGCCTAGAGCCTGTGCTCTGCAACAAGAGAAGCCACTGCAGTGAGAAGCCCACGCACTGTAACAAAGAGTAGCCCCCGCTTGCTGCAACTAGAGAAAGCCAGCGCACAGCAGTGGAGACCCAACACAGCCATAAATAAATAAATAAATAAATAAATAAATAAACAACAGCAACACAGTGAATATAATCTTTGCCTGAGACTGTCCTAGTTAGCTTCAAACTAGGTTAATTATTGATAGTACCTTTTTTTCCACTCTCAAACAGGTTCTGTTTTAAATGATAAATTATGTGGTCAGCTACTATACATTTATGCTTTATGCACCTTTATATATGTTTATTATATGTCAAAAACTTTTTTAAAGTTAAAAAATATATATCCAGAAATCTGACCTATGCTCAGGAGGCCAAGGCCAACCTGGGAAACCTTGTGTTTGCTCTAAGAGTCATGATTACTGCACAGACCACAGTGGCCACAGCTGTGATTCAGGTGTGGACTTCCAGAGTTGGGGGATGTGGTGTCCCATCTTGGTTTTCTGGGGGCTCCTGTGGCATGAGATAGTTGTCTCTGTTTGTTTGTCCTATATGTTGCTGGAGAAATGGTGTATCCCTTAGTCATAGTTGTGAAGGTCAGTCAAGATAATATGTGAGAGAGTGCTTTGTAAACTGTGAAGACTTTTTTCTACATGGAGTGGTAGGAGTTCCCTAAATCCCTAAATTGGCAGGCAGGGCCCCAGCATCACTGCACTGGCACCTGTCAGTTAATCTTCTTGTAATACAGCTCTTCTACTTAGAACATTCTATAGCTCCTGAAGAATGAAATCTAAACTCCTAAACTTGGCATTCAACCTGCCCCAACCAACTTTCCAACATTATTCTTGCTGTTCCTCTTCAAGGGCCATAGAACCAAATTCAAGCATATGGTGTTCTAAAAATGCTGCTCCCTTTCCAACTCATCTCACACTTTTCTCTCCAGTAGAATGCCTTTTGCCTCTTTCTTCTCTCTCAATCCCTTTTTCTTGGACTGAATATTTTTCCCTCCCCCTTCCATTCATATATTGAAGCCCTAACCCCCAGAATGCTTGTATTTGGACATGAAGCCTCTAAGGAAGTAATTAAGGTTAAATGAGGCGATAAGGATGGGGCCCTGATCCAACAGGATTAGTGTCCTTATAAGAGATACCAGTGAGCTCTTGCTGTCTCTCTGTGTATGCACTCAGAGGAAAGGCCGCTTGAGGACAAAGGGGCCATCTGCTAGTCAGGAAGAGAGCTCTCACCAACAACCGACCTCGCAGGACCTTGATCTGGGACTTCAGCCTCCAGAACTGTGAGAAAATAAATTTCTGTTGTTTAAGCCACCCAGTCTATGGTATTTTGTTAGGATACAGCAGACTAAAACACTGGTTCTTTGAATAGCTTTTTCATCTGCATATCTAAAAACCTCTCTATTCTAACCTATTTTTAGTTCCTCTGGGATACCTATTTGTTTATTTTAAAAATCTCAAAGACCAACTCAAAGACCATGGAGCTTCCCTCGATTCCTGCATTTTATTTTGTATTTCTTTTTAAAGCATTTGATGTTCTATCCTGCACTATGTAGTTATTTAGTACATGTTTCCTGACCTTACTAGTAAGTTTTTGGGGTAACCTCTGATTCAATATTATAGCTCCACAATGCCTAGTACAGCACCTGGAGCTTATTAGATACACAATCTATATAAGTTGAATGAGGGAACAAATGAATGAAAGAGAAAAAAGGAAATGGGGTGAGAAATAAGACATAAACTTAAAGTTTAAAGAGGAAGCAGAGGGACTTCCCTGGTGGTCCAATGGTTAAGAATCCGCCTTCCAATGCAGGGGACTTGGGTTCAATCTCTGATGAGGGAACTAAGATCCCACATGTTGCGGGGCAACTAAGCCCGCGTGCCGCAACTACTGAGCCCACACACCGCAACTCCTGAGCCCACGCACCTCAACCAGAAAGCCCGCGTGCAGCAAACTACAGAACCCACGTGCTCTGGAGCCCGCGTGCCACAACTAAGACCCGATGCAGCCAAATAAATAAATAAAATAAATATTAAAAAAAAATAAAGAGGAAGCAGAGAATTGAGATGTGGTATTAATAAGTGGGAAGCAATAAGTTAAATCTTCAGTGTAGTGGTGTTTCAAATAAAACAAATAGGTATCTCAGAGGAACTAATAGGAGAAGAATTCTTTCCCACTGAGGTCTGGCATATTATTTGTCTATACATGGAGATTTGACTAATTATTGTAGTAGAATTTTTGCTCCAGCTCCAAACGATTTGGAAAAAAGACCATAGGAATGAATTCAGCTGATATGGGAAAACTGGCATTTTATGACTAGAGCCATAATCACAAATTAGAGCTCTGGTATCAGACCCAGAGCTCAGAATTGGACATTTAGAATCTGTTCTTTTCCCTGCAGTCTCATCCCTAGTTACCATCCTCCTGTTAGAGTCTACCTTATCTCCCACCTCTTCCTCACTCCCCAAATGTAGTTTTTAAATTTAGATTGTTGGATGGGCAATATTCACATGGATCAACATTTTAAAACCTAAACTCGCAACCTGGGTTGAGTGTTTTAGTCACAACGATAAGGATAATGGGGCTCAGAACATTTCTTTGTCCAAGACTGAGCTGGAGACTGCAACTGGGGTGGCACAACAGTCCGAAAGAACACCCTCAAAGATTCTAGAAAGTTCCGCAGTCGCAGGGCCTGGCAGTCAGGAGGACGGGGGCCCGGAGCAGGGCAAACAGTGGACGTGGAGCAGCAGAAGAGGATACTTCTTGGGGCTGCCCCATGGAGGTGTAGGAGGGGCCGGCTCCCTGGGAGAAGGGCAGTGGGTGTGGGGAGCAGTCCAGTGCACTGTGAAGGTCGGGGGAGGGACCAGGATGCAGGGCGGAGAGGGAGGGAAGAGTCGCAGAATGGGAAGTGGCAGGGGGCCACCCACCATCGGCAGGGATTCGCTCTCAAGGAGCTTGCACCCTTCTCAGAGGAGGAAGCTTTCGTCACAACTCTGTAAAAAAGCCATGTTTTCCCTTCTCTTTCTCCACAGTGACTATGTCCAGAAAATATCTAGCAAAGGAGGGAAATAGGAAAGCCCAAAACAAAAAGCCTGAAAAAGAGAAGGTAAACTGCATTGCTGACTTTATTTTGTTTGCCCTCTGTTGTGAAAAGTTCTCATTTGAGCTAAAAGAGTTCTATGTCTTTAAACAAGTGGACAATGTTGTTTCAGGGGGAGCAGGTTTGATTGGAGGGAAAGTTTGGGCAACTGCAGCATCACCCAGTTCCTGTTTTTCCTCTAAAGATCCGGTGCTTTGGTGACATTAAAATGTCACTGTTGAAGCAATAACTTTAAATATTTTTCTACAACTAGGCATTTTTTTTCCGGGGGGAAAAGGTTTCTGTATAAAATTAGAGCTTTATGTTGAGAAGCCAGATGCGTAGAGAGCCATTTGGTGTGTTACTTGCTATCTTTAAAATCAAACTCTAAAAGTCTTTTAGGTCTGGATGCAGCACCTTCCCAAATCTCTGAACCTGCAGACATGGGAGCATATTCCATGCAGATGAGAAAACTGAACAGGTACCCTTCCCCTTGAGGATTCAGTAAAGGATTCTAGCAAGAGAGGGTTGGTTAGGGAAGGTATTTGCTAGGAGGTTCTGCTTTACCTAAATGATGTGCTGAAGGTCAAAGTCAGAACCTACCTAGGATTAGACATCCACAGCAACCAGTTAGCAGTCTTGAGGTTTTTGTAGCCCTTTCTGGAGGTGAAACCTCCTAACCACTGGACGCCCAGGAAATTCCCTACATGGAGACTATGATTCCCCCCTTCCTACCACCACTGCCACTCAGGATGAACGTCAAATTCACACAGGGGACTGCTGAGCTTGTATGTGAATGTGAGCTTGGCTGGTTTTATATTGTAAATTGTCTTGATGGGTGCTTTCTGACATTTTGCTATGAACTTCTAACTTGCTTCTAAATTGCTGAATGCCACACTTTCCTGACTGTTCTAGCTTTTTCTGAAATGCACAGGAAATGTCTGTAGGTTTGGCAAGCTTCTCCCCACCCCCATCTCCACACTCTTATTCCGAAAGTGTACATTCAGCATTTAAGAGCCTTTAATCATCTTCCCTCTTAGCTCCCTTACACACACTTGTACTCACACTTTTTATGAAGTTAAAACAGTTTTATTTTCAATCAGTTGACTTAGAAAAGGACTGTATCTATCCTTTGTCATATATCCCTAAAAAGCTCAACTTTTCTTCCAAACTTTGATAATGTTATTTTTATAAATGCATGCCAAGTGTGTGAATCAGGGTTTTTAAAATATAAACTTGTTTCTCAGATATAGAAGTATGAGAATTGTGGGTGGGAGAAGCAGCATCAGAAGCTGAAGGGCTGGAAACTAGATTGAGGGCATTATTTGAAATAATCAGAATAAAAATTCTTTCACTTCTTTAACATTCTACAAGTACTGTTTCGAGCATCTACCATTGTTCTAGGCCCTGATGATACAGCAGTGAACAAAACAGACAAAATCTTTGCCCTCAGGAAGCTTAAGTTCTAGTAGAAGGAGACAGATGTAAACTAAATTAAGGAAAATACAGTAGAGATGGAGTATAGGGAGTGTTTGTTCACAAGTTTATAAAGGTGGCCTTTGGGACTTCCCTGGTGGTCCAGTGGGTAAGACTCTGTGCTCCCAATGCAGGGGGCCCAGGTTCGATCCCTGGTAGGGAAGCTAGGTCCCACATGCATGCTGCAACTAAGGAGTCTGCATGCTACAACTAAGAGTCTGCATGCCACAAATAAGAGTCCGCATGCCGCAACTAAACATGCTGCAATGAAGATCCTGCATGCTGCAACTAAGACCCAGCACAGCCAAATTAATAGGTAAATGAATGAATAAATAAATAAATATTAAAGGTGGCCTTTGAACAATCTTGAAGGAGGTGGACTAACGTTCTATGCTGACATCTGGGGGAAGAGAGTCCCAGGCACAGGAAACAGCTGCAAGTGCACAGGCTCCCTGAAGGAGCATCCCTGGAGAGAAGGAACAACAGCCAGGAGAATCTGGCTGGAGGAGCAGGTGATGAGGTTATAGAAGAAAGTGGGTGGGCAGCAGCTCTTTTAGAGCCTTGTCAGATATTGTAGCTACCAGTGGCTTTTACTGTGATGAACTGGGAAGCCAGAGTAGGGTTTCAAACAAGGACGGGACAGCGTCTTATTTAACAAGACCACTCTGGCTGCTGGGTTGAGAAGGGAAGAGGGCAGGTGTAGAAGAGCAGAGACCAGTGAGGAGGCCACTGCAATCATCTCTACTAGAAATTAATGAAAAATGTTTGATTGGTTTACATAAAGGGAAGAAAATGTGCTTGCAGAATACACACAAAAAAAGGAAACAATTCTTTTTCAGATGTTTAAGTTGCAAGAAAAAAAACCACTTTGGCAACAACTTTGCTACTGCATCTCCTCCAGATACAGAATGGGCTTGGGAGTCCTAGGTCTTCAGGGTTTTTTACTCCTGAGTGACCGATGAACCTAGCTGGGTTTGGTCAGTGTGTTTAAGAATGAGCCTTTATGGATCTGCTTAGTATGTCTGCCCCTTCCCATTTCCCAAATTTGCCCGAGTCCCAGTTAGAAATACAGATTCCTGGGTTCTACCCATTCAGTAAATATGGAATGGGGCCAGGGACTTTCAGTAAGAAAATGAAGGGATTCTTATGACTTGGAAAATGGGGACCTACTTTAATTTCCGTACCTCCCGCTCACCTTGTGGGGTTTGCGACGGACCTGGAAAGCGTTGCAGGGCGCCCGTGATACCGGCAGGTGGCGCCACGTGACCGTGAGCTGCAGAGGGCGCTTGTCTCTTCGGGATAGGCGAGAGGCTCCAGCAGAGCGGGTCTGTGCGGTGCTGGGCCCACCGGCCACCGCTTATCCCGAGTGGAGAGGCGCGCACGAGTAAATAAGGGGGGGCGCGGCCGGTGGCTCGGCTTCATTTTAGGCTACTGTGCATCTTAAGCCTCCCTAGTCGGCTTCTCGGGCTCCTGGGGCAGGAAGGCGCAGCCCTCTCTGCACGGGCATTGAGCACGCGGAAGCCGGCGGCGTGGCACAGCGAGAACCAGCCGCCTCGGGCCGCAGGACATTAGTCCAGCGGGGCAACCCAAGGGCCGGGATGTACTACCGAGGTCCCTCCGGGCTGTCGGACTCGCGAATGGCCCCTTTTCATTGGCAGCGGGAAGTAGGGCCCCGCCCCCTTTCGTACAGCTCTCATCTGTGACTGGCTCTCGGGCACCGGCTGGCCACACCTCCTCCCCTTGCACATACACAAGAGTCACGCGCCTTTTAGTTGGAAACTTGGCGTGCAGAGGAGGACGCTGGCCCTCGTCTCTCCACCCATTTATCTTGCCATTGGTTCGCGGCGCCGCTCACGGCCACGCCCCCATTCCAGCCCCCTGGCTGGGAGGGCGGACGCCCGCTCTTGATTAGCTGGTCTGCCTGCCTCTTGCAGGAGCGGCTGGCACTTCTCCCCCCTCTCCCCCCTCCCGCCGGCCTCGAGGTTCCTGAGCTGGCCCAGGCCGAGTCAGTGTCAGTCAGGGAGGCGGACTGCTGAGCAGTGGGTGCGAACACTGCGTTGCAGTCTCGCCGAGGGGCTGGTGCCTGCGCTCGCGCCGCCGGGTGGGAAGGATGAAGCCGCAGCTGGAGCAGCCACCCTATGATTGGCTGGGGCACTTGTGAACCCGAAGTAAAGATGGCGGGCGGGCAGGCAGCCGCCGCACTGCCCACTTGGAAGATGGCGGCGCGCCGCAGCCTCAGCGCTCGCGGCCGGGGGGTCCTGCAGGCGGCGGCTGGACGGCTGTTGCCGCTGCTTCTGCTGAGCTGCTGCTGCGGCGCGGGCGGCTGCGCAGCGGCGGGCGAGAACGAGGAGACTGTGATCATCGGGTTGCGGCTGGAGGACACGAACGACGTGTCGTTCATGGAAGGGGGGGCGCTGCGGGTGAGCGAGCGGACCCGGGTCAAGCTGCGGGTGTACGGGCAGAACATCAACAACGAGACATGGTCCCGCATTGCTTTCACAGAGCATGAGCGGCGGCGCCACAGCCCGGGCGAGCGCGGGCTGGGGGGCCCTGCACCGCCGGAGCCGGACAGCGGCCCCCAGCGCTGCGGCATCCGCACATCAGATATCATCATCTTGCCCCATATCATTCTCAATCGCCGTACATCAGGCATCATTGAGATCGAGATCAAACCGCTGCGCAAGATGGAGAAGAGCAAGTCCTATTACCTGTGCACGTCGCTCTCCACGCCAGCCCTGGGCGCCGGCGGCCCGGGGTCTGCGGGTGGCGCCGTCGGGGGCAAGGGCGGCTCCGGCGTGGCCGGGCTCCCGCCGCCCCCGTGGGCCGAGACCACCTGGATTTATCACGACGGCGAGGACACCAAGATGATCGTGGGGGAGGAGAAGAAGTTCCTGCTGCCTTTCTGGCTGCAGGTGATCTTCATTTCGCTGCTTCTGTGCCTATCGGGCATGTTCAGCGGCCTCAACCTGGGACTCATGGCCCTGGACCCGATGGAGCTGCGCATCGTGCAGAACTGCGGCACGGAGAAGGAGAAGAATTACGCCAAGCGCATCGAGCCCGTGCGCAGGCAGGGCAACTACCTGCTGTGCTCGCTGCTGCTGGGCAACGTGCTGGTCAACACCACGCTCACCATCCTGCTCGACGACATAGCTGGCTCAGGCCTCGTGGCGGTGGTGGTCTCCACCATCGGCATCGTCATCTTCGGGGAGATCGTGCCCCAGGCCATCTGCTCCCGGCACGGCCTGGCTGTGGGGGCCAACACCATCTTCCTCACCAAGTTTTTCATGATGATGACCTTCCCCGCCTCTTACCCCGTAAGCAAGCTGCTGGACTGCGTCCTGGGCCAGGAGATAGGCACCGTCTATAACCGGGAAAAACTGCTGGAGATGCTCCGGGTCACAGACCCCTACAACGACCTCGTAAAGGAGGAGCTGAACATCATCCAAGGGGCTCTGGAGCTCCGCACCAAGACCGTGGAGGACGTGATGACTCCCCTCCGGGACTGTTTCATGATCACCGGTGAAGCCATTCTGGACTTCAACACCATGTCGGAGATCATGGAGAGCGGCTACACTCGGATTCCAGTATTTGAGGGGGAGCGCTCCAACATCGTGGACCTCCTCTTTGTCAAAGACTTGGCCTTCGTGGATCCAGATGACTGTACTCCCCTGAAAACCATCACTAAATTTTATAACCACCCTTTGCACTTTGTTTTCAATGACACCAAGTTGGACGCTATGCTGGAAGAATTTAAGAAAGGTGGGAAATTTTGCTATCTTTCATTGGCTTGCTCTTTCTCTCTCCATCCTCCTCCCTACTTGAGTCCTCTACCCTCAGAACAACCCCCCAAGGCGAATTGACCGGAATTTCGCTTCTCTTTTAATTGCAAAGTTGAAAGGATGGCATGGATTTGGGGATGGATTAAACTAGTAAGCGCTTCTAGGTTCTTTAAAAGCACAAGACTGCCATCACTTGCTTTTTCCCATATCAAAAAGCAGGGTTCCTATTTTCTGTGTATGGTACTCTTCCCCGCTGCAGTCTGGTCTTGAGAGGTCTGCTGCATTCATTGCCCGGATTCTGAGTGGGTAGATGAAAGTAGGGACCCGCTCATGCCGTGCTATGCCATTTGGTTGACATGTACTAATTGCAGGCATTTGGAAAACGTTTAAACAGCTTTTCTAAACCCTATACAATCACTGGCGTTTCAGAGATTGGAAGTGCATTTTCAGTAGTTTCTGTTCCTGGTTGTCTGGTGACCTGTGGGAGAGATTAGGGTCCGCTTTTGAGAATATGGTATGGGATAAGCCAGGTATCACCAAAAAAATTCACTCATTTGGATGACTTGCCTTAGCTAGAAAAGAGGGTTTTTTAAAAACTTAAAGCTGTGCGTTAATATATAACTTGGAAAGACTAGAGGTAAGTTAACCTTTTATGAGGCTCTATCTTACCTAGCTTTCTTCACTATTTGTTTATGTTTATCTGACAACAAATAAAATTTCCCAAACCAAGTGTGGTTTTGGCAGAAAGCTTGGATCTTTAACAATGGGATGAATTCCTCTATTATGGTTTATTTATTTCTTGAGACTTTCTGGTTTAAAAGTGTTCTTTTTAACCTTGATCACCTGGTACATTAAATTGAAGCATGTCTCCAAGTCACTGTTCACTGTTCCAGGGAGTTTTGCCAGGGAAGAGAAGTGCAGAGTGTGGTGTGCTAACTTTTCTTGCATCGTGGTATTTTTGGTTTGTTTTACCATGTAATGAACAGGTAAATAGCAACTCATACTATTATCACTGAAATTCTGGCTTTAAAAACGTTTCCAGTAAATAGCTAGTTTTGTTATTTGAAAGCCAAGGGATACTGAGTTTTTAAATTGTTATGATGCTGGTGCATGTTCATGTATTATGTTAGAATGTGTGTGTAACCTTTAATGAACTGATAGTCCTCAAAACTAACTTTTCCTTCTTCAAATAGAATTTTGATCACTGATAGTGGTCTCTCCACTGAAAAAGGTCATGTGTAAGTGGTGACAGCTCACTGGATGTGATGATTTGAACATAGAGTGTGTAGTTGTCCTAATTCCATTTTCTTGCCTGAATGGTGTCCTCTCTGGAACAGAATCACATTGCAGTAATTTTCAGATAAAGGAATAGAGCAGAATGTGCTTCAGAGATTGGTAATTTGCATTTAAAAGCAGAAGGAGATTCTTCTGGATTCTTAAACAGTAAAAAGAAAATGTCCATTATCTCTAGGTGACAAAGCTTCTTTTGGGACGTCATTGTTCTTTCACTACTAAATTGTTAATTAGAGCATCTAACCAGTCTCTTCTTTCATTTTGCTGTAGTATCTGTAATATAGAAAAATATCTTGAAATGCTTGAAAATGGCTTTGAAATACTTTATTTTCTTTCTGTTGCTAAATTTCCCAATATTGATACAGATAATATAGTCTATTTTTTAAAAATTATTACTCAGAATTTTTGCATATCTACTGATGGATTGGTAGCACTGGTGTGTACTCCCTGCTGAAGTCTTTTCTTCACTTCTGTATCTTTTTTCTCTTTGAGAATTTAGTTCTGCACCTTGCAACTCGTTAATCCTTCCCCTAACTCAAAATTTCAAAATTTGCATTATTTTGAAATTTGTTTTTGATTGTCCTTGAACAGTTTTCCTATGACTGATTTATTTTTACTAGGAACTTTTTCCTCTCCCCAAATTACTTCTCACAGTATTTTCTTGGAAATGTATCCTTTAAAGATTGAATTGCTAATATTTTCCCATGAATTAAAAAAAAATATTTATTTTATTTTTGGCTGCGTTGCATCTTCGTTGCTGCACGCGGGCTTTCTCTAGTTGCGGTGAGTGTGCGCAAGGCTTCTCATTGCAGTGGCTTCTCTCTGTTGTAGAGCATGGGCTCTAGGTGCATGGGCTTCAGTAGTTGTGGTGCATGGGCTCAATAGTTGTGGCTCACAGAAGCTGAAGGGCTGGAAACTAGATTGAGGGCATTATTTGAAATAATCAGAATAAAAATTCTTTCACTTCTTTAACATTCTACAAGTACTGTTTCGAGCATCTACCATTGTTCTAGGCCCTGATGATACAGCAGTGAACAAAACAGACAAAATCTTTGCCCTCAGGAAGCTTAAGTTCTAGTAGAAGGAGACAGATGTAAACTAAATTAAGGAAAATACAGTAGAGATGGAGTATAGGGAGTGTTTGTTCACAAGTTTATAAAGGTGGCCTTTGGGACTTCCCTGGTGGTCCAGTGGGTAAGACTCTGTGCTCCCAATGCAGGGGGCCCAGGTTCGATCCCTGGTAGGGAAGCTAGGTCCCACATGCATGCTGCAACTAAGGAGTCTGCATGCTACAACTAAGAGTCTGCATGCCACAAATAAGAGTCCGCATGCCGCAACTAAACATGCTGCAATGAAGATCCTGCATGCTGCAACTAAGACCCAGCACAGCCAAATTAATAGGTAAATGAATGAATAAATAAATAAATATTAAAGGTGGCCTTTGAACAATCTTGAAGGAGGTGGACTAACGTTCTATGCTGACATCTGGGGGAAGAGAGTCCCAGGCACAGGAAACAGCTGCAAGTGCACAGGCTCCCTGAAGGAGCATCCCTGGAGAGAAGGAACAACAGCCAGGAGAATCTGGCTGGAGGAGCAGGTGATGAGGTTATAGAAGAAAGTGGGTGGGCAGCAGCTCTTTTAGAGCCTTGTCAGATATTGTAGCTACCAGTGGCTTTTACTGTGATGAACTGGGAAGCCAGAGTAGGGTTTCAAACAAGGACGGGACAGCGTCTTATTTAACAAGACCACTCTGGCTGCTGGGTTGAGAAGGGAAGAGGGCAGGTGTAGAAGAGCAGAGACCAGTGAGGAGGCCACTGCAATCATCTCTACTAGAAATTAATGAAAAATGTTTGATTGGTTTACATAAAGGGAAGAAAATGTGCTTGCAGAATACACACAAAAAAAGGAAACAATTCTTTTTCAGATGTTTAAGTTGCAAGAAAAAAAACCACTTTGGCAACAACTTTGCTACTGCATCTCCTCCAGATACAGAATGGGCTTGGGAGTCCTAGGTCTTCAGGGTTTTTTACTCCTGAGTGACCGATGAACCTAGCTGGGTTTGGTCAGTGTGTTTAAGAATGAGCCTTTATGGATCTGCTTAGTATGTCTGCCCCTTCCCATTTCCCAAATTTGCCCGAGTCCCAGTTAGAAATACAGATTCCTGGGTTCTACCCATTCAGTAAATATGGAATGGGGCCAGGGACTTTCAGTAAGAAAATGAAGGGATTCTTATGACTTGGAAAATGGGGACCTACTTTAATTTCCGTACCTCCCGCTCACCTTGTGGGGTTTGCGACGGACCTGGAAAGCGTTGCAGGGCGCCCGTGATACCGGCAGGTGGCGCCACGTGACCGTGAGCTGCAGAGGGCGCTTGTCTCTTCGGGATAGGCGAGAGGCTCCAGCAGAGCGGGTCTGTGCGGTGCTGGGCCCACCGGCCACCGCTTATCCCGAGTGGAGAGGCGCGCACGAGTAAATAAGGGGGGGCGCGGCCGGTGGCTCGGCTTCATTTTAGGCTACTGTGCATCTTAAGCCTCCCTAGTCGGCTTCTCGGGCTCCTGGGGCAGGAAGGCGCAGCCCTCTCTGCACGGGCATTGAGCACGCGGAAGCCGGCGGCGTGGCACAGCGAGAACCAGCCGCCTCGGGCCGCAGGACATTAGTCCAGCGGGGCAACCCAAGGGCCGGGATGCACTACCGAGGTCCCTCCGGGCTGTCGGACTCGCGAATGGCCCCTTTTCATTGGCAGCGGGAAGTAGGGCCCCGCCCCCTTTCGTACAGCTCTCATCTGTGACTGGCTCTCGGGCACCGGCTGGCCACACCTCCTCCCCTTGCACATACACAAGAGTCACGCGCCTTTTAGTTGGAAACTTGGCGTGCAGAGGAGGACGCTGGCCCTCGTCTCTCCACCCATTTATCTTGCCATTGGTTCGCGGCGCCGCTCACGGCCACGCCCCCATTCCAGCCCCCTGGCTGGGAGGGCGGACGCCCGCTCTTGATTAGCTGGTCTGCCTGCCTCTTGCAGGAGCGGCTGGCACTTCTCCCCCCTCTCCCCCCTCCCGCCGGCCTCGAGGTTCCTGAGCTGGCCCAGGCCGAGTCAGTGTCAGTCAGGGAGGCGGACTGCTGAGCAGTGGGTGCGAACACTGCGTTGCAGTCTCGCCGAGGGGCTGGTGCCTGCGCTCGCGCCGCCGGGTGGGAAGGATGAAGCCGCAGCTGGAGCAGCCACCCTATGATTGGCTGGGGCACTTGTGAACCCGAAGTAAAGATGGCGGGCGGGCAGGCAGCCGCCGCACTGCCCACTTGGAAGATGGCGGCGCGCCGCAGCCTCAGCGCTCGCGGCCGGGGGGTCCTGCAGGCGGCGGCTGGACGGCTGTTGCCGCTGCTTCTGCTGAGCTGCTGCTGCGGCGCGGGCGGCTGCGCAGCGGCGGGCGAGAACGAGGAGACTGTGATCATCGGGTTGCGGCTGGAGGACACGAACGACGTGTCGTTCATGGAAGGGGGGGCGCTGCGGGTGAGCGAGCGGACCCGGGTCAAGCTGCGGGTGTACGGGCAGAACATCAACAACGAGACATGGTCCCGCATTGCTTTCACAGAGCATGAGCGGCGGCGCCACAGCCCGGGCGAGCGCGGGCTGGGGGGCCCTGCACCGCCGGAGCCGGACAGCGGCCCCCAGCGCTGCGGCATCCGCACATCAGATATCATCATCTTGCCCCATATCATTCTCAATCGCCGTACATCAGGCATCATTGAGATCGAGATCAAACCGCTGCGCAAGATGGAGAAGAGCAAGTCCTATTACCTGTGCACGTCGCTCTCCACGCCAGCCCTGGGCGCCGGCGGCCCGGGGTCTGCGGGTGGCGCCGTCGGGGGCAAGGGCGGCTCCGGCGTGGCCGGGCTCCCGCCGCCCCCGTGGGCCGAGACCACCTGGATTTATCACGACGGCGAGGACACCAAGATGATCGTGGGGGAGGAGAAGAAGTTCCTGCTGCCTTTCTGGCTGCAGGTGATCTTCATTTCGCTGCTTCTGTGCCTATCGGGCATGTTCAGCGGCCTCAACCTGGGACTCATGGCCCTGGACCCGATGGAGCTGCGCATCGTGCAGAACTGCGGCACGGAGAAGGAGAAGAATTACGCCAAGCGCATCGAGCCCGTGCGCAGGCAGGGCAACTACCTGCTGTGCTCGCTGCTGCTGGGCAACGTGCTGGTCAACACCACGCTCACCATCCTGCTCGACGACATAGCTGGCTCAGGCCTCGTGGCGGTGGTGGTCTCCACCATCGGCATCGTCATCTTCGGGGAGATCGTGCCCCAGGCCATCTGCTCCCGGCACGGCCTGGCTGTGGGGGCCAACACCATCTTCCTCACCAAGTTTTTCATGATGATGACCTTCCCCGCCTCTTACCCCGTAAGCAAGCTGCTGGACTGCGTCCTGGGCCAGGAGATAGGCACCGTCTATAACCGGGAAAAACTGCTGGAGATGCTCCGGGTCACAGACCCCTACAACGACCTCGTAAAGGAGGAGCTGAACATCA
Source organism: Physeter macrocephalus (assembly GCF_002837175.3). Lineage (NCBI taxonomy): Eukaryota > Metazoa > Chordata > Mammalia > Artiodactyla > Physeteridae > Physeter > Physeter macrocephalus. The sequence goes on from NC_041233.1 coordinate 58,447,155, forward strand.
TCCAAGGGGCTCTGGAGCTCCGCACCAAGACCGTGGAGGACGTGATGACTCCCCTCCGGGACTGTTTCATGATCACCGGTGAAGCCATTCTGGACTTCAACACCATGTCGGAGATCATGGAGAGCGGCTACACTCGGATTCCAGTATTTGAGGGGGAGCGCTCCAACATCGTGGACCTCCTCTTTGTCAAAGACTTGGCCTTCGTGGATCCAGATGACTGTACTCCCCTGAAAACCATCACTAAATTTTATAACCACCCTTTGCACTTTGTTTTCAATGACACCAAGTTGGACGCTATGCTGGAAGAATTTAAGAAAGGTGGGAAATTTTGCTATCTTTCATTGGCTTGCTCTTTCTCTCTCCATCCTCCTCCCTACTTGAGTCCTCTACCCTCAGAACAACCCCCCAAGGCGAATTGACCGGAATTTCTCTTCTCTTTTAATTGCAAAGTTGAAAGGATGGCATGGATTTGGGGATGGATTAAACTAGTAAGCGCCTCTAGGTTCTTTAAAAGCACAAGACTGCCATCACTTGCTTTTTCCCATATCAAAAAGCAGGGTTCCTATTTTCTGTGTATGGTACTCTTCCCCGCTGCAGTCTGGTCTTGAGAGGTCTGCTGCATTCATTGCCCGGATTCTGAGTGGGTAGATGAAAGTAGGGACCCGCTCATGCCGTGCTATGCCATTTGGTTGACATGTACTAATTGCAGGCATTTGGAAAACGTTTAAACAGCTTTTCTAAACCCTATACAATCACTGGCGTTTCAGAGATTGGAAGTGCATTTTCAGTAGTTTCTGTTTCTGGTTGTCTGGTGACCTGTGGGAGAGATTAGGGTCCGCTTTTGAGAATATGGTATGGGATAAGCCAGGTATCACCAAAAAAATTCACTCATTTGGATGACTTGCCTTAGCTAGAAAAGAGGGTTTTTTAAAAACTTAAAGCTGTGCGTTAATATATAACTTGGAAAGACTAGAGGTAAGTTAACCTTTTATGAGGCTCTATCTTACCTAGCTTTCTTCACTATTTGTTTATGTTTATCTGACAACAAATAAAATTTCCCAAACCAAGTGTGGTTTTGGCAGAAAGCTTGGATCTTTAACAATGGGATGAATTCCTCTATTATGGTTTATTTATTTCTTGAGACTTTCTGGTTTAAAAGTGTTCTTTTTAACCTTGATCACCTGGTACATTAAATTGAAGCATGTCTCCAAGTCACTGTTCACTGTTCCAGGGAGTTTTGCCAGGGAAGAGAAGTGCAGAGTGTGGTGTGCTAACTTTTCTTGCATCGTGGTATTTTTGGTTTGTTTTACCATGTAATGAACAGGTAAATAGCAACTCATACTATTATCACTGAAATTCTGGCTTTAAAAACGTTTCCAGTAAATAGCTAGTTTTGTTATTTGAAAGCCAAGGGATACTGAGTTTTTAAATTGTTATGATGCTGGTGCATGTTCATGTATTATGTTAGAATGTGTGTGTAACCTTTAATGAACTGATAGTCCTCAAAACTAACTTTTCCTTCTTCAAATAGAATTTTGATCACTGATAGTGGTCTCTCCACTGAAAAAGGTCATGTGTAAGTGGTGACAGCTCACTGGATGTGATGATTTGAACATAGAGTGTGTAGTTGTCCTAATTCCATTTTCTTGCCTGAATGGTGTCCTCTCTGGAACAGAATCACATTGCAGTAATTTTCAGATAAAGGAATAGAGCAGAATGTGCTTCAGAGATTGGTAATTTGCATTTAAAAGCAGAAGGAGATTCTTCTGGATTCTTAAACAGTAAAAAGAAAATGTCCATTATCTCTAGGTGACAAAGCTTCTTTTGGGACGTCATTGTTCTTTCACTACTAAATTGTTAATTAGAGCATCTAACCAGTCTCTTCTTTCATTTTGCTGTAGTATCTGTAATATAGAAAAATATCTTGAAATGCTTGAAAATGGCTTTGAAATACTTTATTTTCTTTCTGTTGCTAAATTTCCCAATATTGATACAGATAATATAGTCTATTTTTAAAAAATTATTATTCAGAATTTTTGCATATCTACTGATGGATTGGTAGCACTGGTGTGTACTCCCTGCTGAAGTCTTTTCTTCACTTCTGTATCTTTTTTCTCTTTGAGAATTTAGTTCTGCACCTTGCAACTCGTTAATCCTTCCCCTAACTCAAAATTTCAAAATTTGCATTATTTTGAAATTTGTTTTTGATTGTCCTTGAACAGTTTTCCTATGACTGATTTATTTTTACTAGGAACTTTTTCCTCTCCCCAAATTACTTCTCACAGTATTTTCTTGGAAATGTATCCTTTAAAGATTGAATTGCTAATATTTTCCCATGAATTAAAAAAAAATATTTATTTTATTTTTGGCTGCGTTGCATCTTCGTTGCTGCACGCGGGCTTTCTCTAGTTGCGGTGAGTGTGCGCAAGGCTTCTCATTGCAGTGGCTTCTCTCTGTTGTAGAGCATGGGCTCTAGGTGCACGGGCTTCAGTAGTTGTGGTGAGGCTCAGTAGTTGTTGCACACGTGCTCAGTTGCTCTGTGGCATGTGGGATCTCCCCAGACCAGGGCTCATACCTGTGTCCCCTGCATTGGCAGGTGGATTCTTAACCACTGCACCACCAGGGAAGCCCTCCCCTGAATTATATTTAAAAAAAAAAGCACGAGATGTTATTTTTATCTGTAACCAGAATGATGTATTCAGTTAAGAAGACAGTACAAATTAAAGGTACATTCAAGCTAGTAGCATATTAGGAAGAGTGGGCAAAGAAAGTCGGTTGCAAATGGGAAATTTAAGCCATGATGTTAAAAGGATAGAGTGGGTGCTTGTTAATGAAACTGTAGGAATAACTAATTTTTCACCTTCCCTTCCTTGATCTTTTTTTGATGAGTTTGGTCACTTTCACCTTACTAATAACTGTGTTATTTCTTTCTTTTGTGTTAGTTAAAATATTTCACCTGATTTTTTTTTCTTTTTCATTTTCTAATTCAATTATGAAGTTATGTGAACAGTCAACCTGCTGTTGCTTTTCTCTATTGAGTAATAATGTGTGGGATGGTTTGAAGGCTTTTTCTTCTTTTTTCCTCTTTCTTCTAACAACACCAACTATAACTCTACCAAACTGGCTAGATTCTTAATCCAGATCTCATTGAAAATTATCCTTTCTAATTAAAAATGTCTGCATTGAAGCCTTTCCTGGATATAGCTCTACATCATTAGTCTGAATTATTCTTTACTAAGGAGGGGGAAAATTTCTGTAGTGTGGAAAGAAATGAAAAGCTACCTTTATGTAGTGTATGTAAATGTCTTCTTTCTAATGATTAGAAGTTTTTGCCTGGCTGCCAGGAAACTTATAGCTTTACTTGAGGTTGGAAGACAGTAATTATGCTAATTTTTACAGTTAGCTTACTATTATTATTACCTATTTATTTACTCTCTACCAGGTACAGGGCTTAGTGCTTTACATGAATCACCTTGTTTAAATCTGATAGCTGAGCAAAGCATCGTCTCCATCTTACAAATGAGGAAATTGAGGCATAGGTGAAATGATGTGTTCAAGGTCATTCAGTAGTTTGTTGATTTGGGGTTTGAACTTGGTCTGTGTCACAGCCAAACCTGCCCTCTTAACCATTCTATTATGCTGATCCCCTTGATCCTGATTTTACATTTCTGTTTTAATTGAATGTGAGATTTGGTCAAAGCATTGCCTCAGGGCTTGTTGAGAGCAACAAACACAGAAATGTATTTAGAGATATACATGGCCTTACACCCAGTGCTTCTGTGATGTTGTACCTAACAGTTGGTGTCCCCACTTTCACTGTTAAATCAATTTTTGGCCTGTATGACCCTAAATCTAAACAATTCCATTTCCAGTATTTGCAGGTCAAGCATCAAGATTCACTTTGACAGTGTTTTATGCTAACACTGTGGTGTTTGACTAATAGCTAAAGTATGTAGTCATGTTTCACTCTTAGTCTCATATCTGTTTGTGTTGCAAGGCTGACCCAAACCCAGTTTTGTGTTTCAATCTTGATTTTATTTACATCTTTTGAAGCCACTTATGTGACAAACGGTTGCCAGTGAGCATCCTGTACAGCCCTGCCCCCCTGTGGTCCACGCCATCAGTCTTTTTCTTTTGTGAGTTTTACAGTTATTTATAAATCTAAGACAGAGAGTAAAAGTAAATCCCACTAGTGGATTATGAGAATTTTGGAAAAACCGTCTAAAGCAACGTAGTGTAGGGGAAGGAAGAGTTAAATAAGGCTGCTACCTTTGTGTGCAGAAAGTGCCCTGGACGCTCTCCCTATACCTGACAAAACCTTTCTAACAAAAGATAGTGAGTTCTGAGCCACCCAGTTGTTTGTTTGTTTTGCTTTGTTTTGTTTCTTTTAGCTTTGTAACAGTTGCATTCCAGTATTGCAGAGCTCGCTGTTTCATAGCTGCTAGAGACAGACAGTCTGTTTTTTAGCTTTTTTAAAACTAGGAACAGGTAAGCTCATCAGATAATGTTCTTTAAGGGAAGAACGCAATGTGTAGTTTTCACTTAAAACATTTGGTGTACAATTCTCTCCTCCTATAACACAAGTCTTTCCATATTAATGTGCTGAGAGTTTAATATTTAAAACTTTTTTCCTCACCAAATAAAGTGTTCCACTTGCCTAGAATCTAGGAGGATGTCTTTATTGATGTTTAAAAGTATGAATGGTGTTGAGGGTGAAGGGGTGGATGTATTTGTTTCTTTGATCTTGTATGTTTATTAACTTTTTGCAATCACACATGTGATACTATTATAATTTTGCATATTTTTAGGACATCATTTTGAAACATCCAGATAGTATAGAATCAGAGCTGGAAGGCAGGCAGCTCATGGATCATCCAGTCCAGTGTTTGTGAAGGTTACCAGATGATAAAACTTACTTGGATCACTTATTAAGAATTAGTTCCTAAGCCTCACTCAGAGGCCTCCTCAACCAGAATCTCTTAGGGAAGGGGGTTTGGAATCCATACTGTTAACAGTTACCCTGAGGTAATTCTTGTGATTAGGTGAGTTTAGGAAACATTGGTCTAGTCAACCTCTTAAATAAGGAATGTAAACCCTGAGGAGAGAAAGCTAAGTGACTTGCTTAGGGCTACCCACCTAGCTAGTAGCATCAACAGGACTAGAACCTATGTCCCTGACTCTAGCATGGAGTTCTCTCCATTCCAACAAGCAGGACTTCTGGTTCCAAGTTCAAGGTACCTTTAAACTCTTGTCAGAGTTAAAGGCAGCCGCATCACTGAAAAAGCAAATATATAGGTTTGCCCTTGGTTTTATTTGCCCTGTGATTTTGATGTCAATATTTTTGATATCCAGCATTCAAACCACCTTTGACAGGCATTTTGTTACATGGAAAATAAGTCTGAATGTGTGACCTCATTTTCTTTTACTTTACTTTAATTGAGTTTTTTTACTCTGCTAAGGTTAGACTATGAGTGTGTTTTAAGAAATGGGTATTGATACCTAGATTGAAGCCTCAGGTAGTTCAGCGTAAGCTATTTCTTTTTCTTTTGAGTTAACTTGTTTTAGATATCCTCGAATGATTTTGTTGTTGTTGTTGTTGTTATTTCTTCTGTGGGAATAATGAAGATTGGATTTGGGACTACGGGGTGAAACTTCTTTGGCGCTTTTAATTTTTGTTCAAGGTACAGCTCTGTGAAGTTTCCATTGAAATAGCCATCAAAGCATTTGAAGCGTGTGTTCCATTCATACATCTATGGGCCCCTTTTTTCAGGTTTTTTATAATGTAAGCTAAATTCTTTCAGATGATCCAGTCTGACTTGGGGGTTATTTGTGTTAGAATCACGGAAGCCTTTTAGGTCAGTAGACACCATAGTTGAATATCAGCTCTGACTTAGTATGATCTGGACAAAACAGGAAAGGATCCTGTTTTGCTTTTTCTCTTGGTTTTTATGGGGATTACATAGCACCTGGCCCTGCCCCTCAAAAGGGCCTCAGAATTATTTAAATTCTGAACCATTCCAAACTACTGTGTCGTACGTGTGAATTTTAATTATTAGCAAACCTAAACAAGTTTAAAATATTTTTAACCAGGAAAATGCACAAAATAGACTGAGCCAACATAATATTTTATGGTTTTATTTGCTTTTGAACTACTTAAACTTTTAAGAACAAACCTGTGGACTCGAATTAGATGTTTACGGTACTTTAGTTACATATAAAGTAGTATATTTCTTTCTAAAGGGCCCTTTTCTCTAAATGCATGTATTCTAATTGGTAGTCAGCATCAATTCCAGTAAGATTTGCTTGGCATGTAAAGAATATTTATTAAACTAAATACATGGAAATGGATGACTGGGATTGAATACAATTTTAGTATTGTCTTTTCATCATCTTTTTCTCAGAACACAAATGCGAAACCCCAAATCCTACCAACACTGCAAAGGAGAGATAATAAGAAGCATCCTTTCTTTCAGATCACATCACTGGCACCTCCAGAATGTCTACATAGAGAGATGTTAGGGGTGGCAGGCTGTGGAAGGGGAAGAAAGGGGACTAAGAGCAAGCATCTTCTCAAGATGATATGTTTATTAGACTGCGTTAGGGCTTGATGGAGATAATGGGGGTGCTGACTCTCCCCCACTTTTACATCTGTGCAACCGTTGATCATAAATACTGCTGTAATGATGGTGAGATCCTCATTTCTTCATACTTAACCCCCTCTTGCTGTCAGACCTAGGTGGGATTTTTTTTTTTTTTTAAATTCACATCCTGCGGGGAGGATACCACCTGCTACCATAAAGGTTAAGAAAAATGTGCTCTTCCTGCATCTACTTTGGACAAGTAACTTAGCCTCTTTAAGCCTCAGTTTTTTCCATAGTAAAATGGGATATTTTGTAACTCATAAGGTACTTAGTAAGGATTCATGTGATAATGAATATGAAAATGCTTCTAGTAGTACTTGGCACTTAGTGCTCAGTTAACCATTATCTTTTTTTTTTTTTTTTTTTCGTTACGCGGGCCTCTCACTGTTGTGGCCTCTCCCGTTGCGGAGCACAGGCTCCGGACGCGCAGGCTCAGCGGCCATGGCTCACGGGCCCAGCCGCTCCGCGGCATGTGGGATCCTCCCCGACCAGGGCACGAACCCGTGTCCCCTGCATCGGCAGGCGGACTCTCAACCACTGCGCCACCAGGGAAGCCCCTAACCATTATCTTTATGTAATGGCTCTGTAGACTCTTCCACGTTGTTCTTGGTCTTTCTCTAGGCTAAAGATTGCAAGTCAAGAGAGACACCTTGGGTCATGTGTGCTGACAGTTATGAATGTTGAAATCTTTTTTTTTTTTTGGCCGCTGCGGTTGGCGGGATCTTAGTTCCCCGACCAGGGATTGAACCCGGGCCACTGCAGTGAAAGCGCTGAGTCCTAACCGCTGGACTGCCAGGGAGTTACCCTGGATGTTGAAATCTTGAAAGTGGCTGATAGTTAGGTTTTTCTTTTTATTGTGATTGAATTCTAGGCTTTTTTAGCAGTTGCTGTTACTTATGAGATGGCCACATGTGTATATATTTTTAAGGAAAACAAGGCAATTGATTACGTGTTCTACCCTCCTTAGAGTAAGAATAATGAATTTAAAAAAATTCTTCATTCTCCTTAACTGTAAGAAGCTGAAAAAAACAACAAAGTTTAAAAGAAATAGAACAAGTGCTCATGGATTTTGGAAACCTTTGAATAACTAGAGTTTGAAGACTAAAGGAAAATCTCAGATTACTCAGATAAAATCTTTTAACATTGATTACATCAAAAGCATAAAAAATGGCAATGTCTAATATAGCAAGTTTTTGTTGCTTATAGCAATGTAACGTTTTAATACTTTTAGAAGGCAACCAGGAGTCATAAAAATGTCCTACAAAGGGTTTAGTAATTTCCCCTGGAAATCTTAATTCAGTGATATAATTCAAGAGAAGAAAAGAGCTATGTTGGCTTTTCATGTTGTATGTATATTGCAAAAAATATCTAGAAATAGTGAAAAATTTGAGATAAATATATCTAACACTTCAAGACGGACATGGAGGGGAAGGAGTTAAGAAAATTGTAGGTGTCAACTAATCACAACCATTTAATGATCATTTTGAAAGCCATGTAGCAGTACGGGAAAATTTTTGCTGATTATTTTGCATAGATTATCGATATGTAAAAATATACATGTATACGGACTGAAAGGAAACATGGAAAAAGTGTTAATAGTTGATGTTTTAGGATAGGGTAATCATAGCCAGTCTTTGCAAAAATCCCTTTGTTAACTTTGTAGAATAACATACCTGGAAAAAATTCAAATCTGCTGAGAACATTGAGTCCTGGTCTTAGGGAAAACTAACCTTTACTAACAGAGAACTCATATTATTCCATTTCTCCGTAGGAACATTTTACTGCTGAAACAAATGGTTACTTTAAAATTTTTAAAAATTGAGATATAATTCACATACCACAAAATTCACCCTTTTAAAGTGTACAACATGGTGGTTTTTAGTGTATTCACAAGGTGTACAGCCATCACTACTTCCAGAACATTTTCTACTCCAGAAAGAATCCTATCAGTAGTCACTCTCCATTCTCCTCTCCCCACAATCCCTAGAAGCTGTTAATCTACTTTCTGTCTCTATGGATTTGCCTGTTCTGTACATTTCATATAAATGAAAACATACACAATGTGGCCTTTTGTGTCTGGCTTCTTTTACTTAGTGTAGTGTTTTCAAGATTCATCCATGTACATCCATATGGCATGTATCAGCACATCCAAGTACATACATGTAGCGTGTATCATTATTTCATTCATTCATTTTTTATGGTCACATAATATTCTGTTTTATGGATATACCACATTTTGTTTATCCACCCATTAGTAGATGGACATTTAGGCTGTTTCTAGTTTTTGGTCATTATAAATAATGCTACTGTGACTACTCATATACATGTTTTTGTGTGGACATAAGTTTTCAATTCTCTTGGGTAGATAACTAGAAGTAGGATGGCTGGGTCATATGGTAACTCTATTTTTAACTCTTTGAGAAACTGCCAAACTGTTTTCCAAAGTGGCTGTACCATTTTACATTCCCACCAATAAGGTATGAGAGTTCCAATTTCTCCATATCCTTGCCAACTCTTGTTATTGTGATTTGTTTGTTTGTTTGTTTGTTTAATTATAGCCATCCTAGTAGGTGTGAAGTGGTATCTCATTGTGTGTGTGTGTTTTGTTTTTTTTTTGTCTGGGCTGGGTCTTAGTTGTGGCACATGGGATCTTTAGTTGTGGCATGCATGTGGGATCTAGTTCCCTGACCAGGGATTGAACCCAGGCCCCCTGCATTGGGAGCGCAGAGTCTTTAGCCACTTGACCACCAGGGAAGTCCTGTCTCATTGTGGTTTTGATTTGTATTTTCCTAATGGCTAATGATGTTGAGCATCACTTCATGTGCTTATTGGCCATTTGTTTATCTTCTTTGGAGAAAAGTCTCTTCAGATATTTTGCCCATTTTTAATTGTCTTTTTATTATTGAATTGTAATAGTTCTTTATGTATTCTACATACTAGTTTCTTACCAGGTATATAATTTGCAAATATTTTCTCATATTCTGTGGGTTGTCTTTTCACTTTCTTGGTAGTAACCTTTGAAGCAGAAAAGTTTTAATTTTGATGAAGTCCAATTTCTTTCTTTCCTTTTTTTTTTCTTTTGTTGCTTTGTTTTTATTGTCATATCTAAGAAACTATTGTCCAGTTCCAGGTCACAAAGTTTTATGCCTATGTTATCTTCTAAGACTTTCATAGGTTATCTTTTACATTTAGGCCTTTAATCCATTTTGAGTTAATTTTTGTATGTGCTGTGAAATAGGGGTCTAACTTCATCCTTTTGCATGTGCATATCATGTTGTTCCAGCACCATCTGTTGAAAAAACTACTCTTTCCCCATTGAATTATCTTGGCATCCTTGTCACAAGTCAATTGACCATAAATGTTAGGGTTTATTTCTGGACTCTAAATTCTGTTCCACTGATCTATGTCTTCATATGTCAGTACCACACTGTTTTGGTTCTTGTAGCTTTGTACTGTTTTCTTTTTTAAAATAAATTTACTTTTAAATTTTATTTTAAAAATAAATTTATTTATGTATTTACTTATTTATTTTTGGCTGCATTGGGTCTTCGTTGCTGCGCATGGGCTTTCTATAGTTGTTGTGAGCAGGGGCCACTCCTCCTGCAGTGCACTGGCCTCTCATTGCAGTGGCCTCTCCTGTTGTGGAGCATGGGCTCCAGGCGTGCGGACCTCAGCAGTTGCAGCACATGGGCTCAGTAGTTGTGGTGCATGGGCTCAGTTGCTCCACAGCATGTGGGATCCTCCCAGACCAGGGATTGAACCCATGTCCCCCGCATTGGCAGGCAGATTCTCAACTACTGCGCCACCAGGGAAGTCCTTGTACTAAGTTTTGAAATTGGGAAGTATGAATTCTCCAACTTTGTTCTTCTTTTTCATGATGATTTTGATTGTCAGGATTGCTTGCATTTCTGTATGAATTTTTCATGGATCTTCTTGTCCATTTCTGCAAAGGCAGTTGGAATTTTGATAGAGATTGCATTGAATCTGTAGATCAATTTGGGGAGTATTGCAGTGTTAACAATATTAAATCTTTCATCCATGAATATGGGCTATCTTTCCATTTATTTAGGTCTTCTTTAATTTCCTTCAACAATGTTTTGTATTTTTCAGTGTATTTGCAATCTTTTTGTTAAATAAAATACTTGGAATAAAAATTTTTTGATGTTATTGTAAATGGAATTGTTTTATTACTTTTATTTTTAGATTGTTCAAAGGTAGTATATAGAAATATAATCTATCTTTGTATATTGATCTTGTAGCCTGCAACCTTGCTGAACTCATTTATTAGGTAACACATGGTTCTTAAAATAGGAAAGTGCTTTTCAAAAATATGTGAATTTTGGGGGGGTTACCTTATGTTTCATTTGATTGTAGTGGACTTTATTTTTTCCTCAAAAAAAGTTAGGCATTTTTACTTAACACTTTCGTATGTATAGAGCGAAGCTCTATTGACGACTGACATTGTCATTCTTTGGGAAATTTGATAGGAAAGAGTAACATTTCTATTTCAGATTCAGATTAGACATACAAAAAAAAGAAATATGCTGTATGAAATGTGTCAAAGAAACCAAAAATATAGCTGGCTGGAGCTTGGGAGTTTAAAAGTTAATTTGTTTCTCTCTAATGTTTAGAGTGGTTTTGTATCAGACTTGGGATTTGGGCTAGAAGATGAGCACAGAAAAGGCTGCATTCGCTTAGTATCTAAGTGGTTCTGTAGTGCCTTTCTTCTCCAAGCCATTTTACCAAGGGTTTTTCTTTGGGTTGTTTTTACAGAGACTAGGAAAAACCCTGACTTTTAGTCACTCTGCATTTCATACTGCCATTGTCAGTATGATTCTTGAGGTTTTGGGGTACCAGGTAACCAGAAGAGACAAAATGAAACTCTATGCTCTTTTTTTTCTTTTTTTTTTCTTTTTTTGTGTGGGGAGTGTGGGGGGCGGTGGCTGGTAATCTGAGAGAGAGAGAATGTTTTCCCATGCTAGCAAAGACAGACTGAGGGCATCATCTGATCTTTATGGGAGTGTGCAAAGCCTCAGTTTTTCCATTTGCCCATCTGCAATCATAAAAACAATGTGCTGACTCAACTTGGAGCCTCTGCAGAATGGCATTCGGGGCTTAGGCAGTACTGAGAACCATGCAAGAGATGGAAATATTTGAGCAGGTTTTTAGAGGTAACATTAAAAACAGCTAGAATGAGACAATATGCTCTCTCATCTCCTTCAAGATTTGTTTCCTTTAGTCACTAGTGTACCACCTTGATTTAAGGCATGGCAGGAATAATTTGGTCTCTATAGAGTTGATTACTGAGCAGAGAGATTTTTCTTGCTCCAGTGGTTATACTTGAGGGGCATGAGATTGTTTGGGGTGGGGGTGAGATTCTGCTGCAAGCAAATCAATTGGGTAAAATACTATTAAAATCATATTGTGTGGGCCATCTGCTAAGTTTTTTCTTTAAAATTTTTACTTCCTTGTTCCTGTGTACATACATTTACCTGCAAAGGCTAGAAGAACATTTACTAAAATATTAATTGAAAATGACTGCCTCTTGATGGTGGGTTTTAGGGGAGGAAGTATGTTTTTCTATGTTGCTTCAAGTTTTTAAAAAAAATTTTTTTATTGAAGTATAGTTGATTTACAATATTGTGTAAGTTTCGGGTGTACAGCACAGTGATTCAGTTATATTCTTTTTCAGATTATTTTCCCTTATAGGTTATTAGTTCCCTGTGCTATATAGTAGGTCCTTGTTAATTCTTTTTTTTTTTTAATTTTATTTATTTTTGGCTGCGTTGGGTCTTAGTTGCTGCGTGTGGGCTTTCTCTAGTTGTGGTGAGTGGGAGCTACTCTTCATTGCGGTGTGCGGGCTTCTCATTGGTGGCTTCTTTTGTTGTGGAGCATGGGCTCTAGGGGTGTGGGCTCAGTAGTTGCAGCACACAGGCTCAGTAGTTGCAGCACACGGGTTCTAGAGTGCGGGCTCAGTAGTTGTGGCACATGGGCTCAGTTGCTCCACGGCATGTGGGATCCTCCCAGACCAGGGATAGAACCTGTGTCCCCTGCATTGGCAGGCGGATTCTTAACCACTGTGCCAGCAGGGAAGTCCTGATTATCTATTTTATACGTATGTTAATCCCATCAAGTTGTTTTTTTAAGCACGTGTTTTGTAATGTTTGGGGAAAAATGAAATCCATTAAAATTTTATTAAAAGTGTAAATTTTGTAACTTGAACTACTGATTTAGGTATTTAAGTGAAATTCAGTGTACTTAGGTGAAACATCCTTTTTTTTTCCTAGGAAATATGGAATATTTTGTCATAATGCAACCATGCTGTCATTTGTGCCATTTTATCCTCCTCACTGGAATCCTTAGTGTTTGGAATGAAAAACAAATAGCATTTTAAAACCTACAAGGTGTGTGTGTGTATGTGTACACGTGTGTGAGTGCACGTGTGCATGTACAACAGCTTAGCAAAATTAATATTGGAAAAAAGGAAATTAGGTTTTTGTGTTGCATTTGTTTTCAAAACATGTTATCATTTGACAAAATCCAGTTTAGATTTGTATCTGGACTGCCTGGAATGAAGCTCTTTGATACTTACTTGATTGCCCTTATTAAATAAAAGATTGGTGAAGTAGTTGAGTTTCACCTACATTTGTACTTATAGCATAAAGTAATCCTGAGATACCTCTCACTTGGGGACATTGAGATTCTGGAAACTGATGCTTCCTTTTATCTAGAGAAATCATCCTACAAAGGACAGGGAACCCTACTCAGTGCTCTGTGGTCACCTAAATGGGAAGGAAATCCTAAAAGGAGGGGATATATGTAAACATATAGCTGATTCACTTTGCTGTACAGCAGAAACTAACACAACATTGTAAACCAACTATACCCCAGTTTAAAAAAAAAAAAGAAATCATCACTGTAAAACCAGTAATAATTATTAAAAGGGGACAGAAGAGTAAAAGGAATGTACTGGAACCACACATGCTTGCAGCTCAGTAGTTTCCAGACTACCTTATACATTTGCTACAATAAAAAGACTTTTTAACTTTGATGAGATCAGGTATTTCTTTGATTATATTCCTATGAAATTATACACCTGTTATACATCATTTATCTCAGATAGATAAAAAGATGTGATTTTCTTTCTTGTTCTGAATGTATACAGAAACTTTATATTTATTTATAGGATAAGTTAGCTGTCATTTAGGCATCTTTCCTAAAGTGTGTTTTCAAATGAGATAAAATAATGACAGTGGATTTTGCCTCTACTCCTTTTATCTAACTTCCCAAGAAAACTAAGCATTTTAGGAAGTGAAATTGATTTTTGCTTTCTTACAAACAGTAGTGTTCTTAAATAGTCCCATGCATATTAGGCAGTCAAATAAATTTATTATTACTCAGTTCCTTGATATTTAAAAATATACAGAAGTTTTGGCATGGTTACTCTACAGTGAAGCTCATCAGTTGACACAGAACCTTTGCCAGCATTTAAGTATAACCCTCTTAAATATGAATGGACAGCCAAACATCTCCGGATGTTTGAGGAGAGCCTCTAACAGTCTCATAGTGAGACTAAACAGACAGAAAAAAGAATGTTAATTGACGTAAGCTGGTTTAGCACACGTTAGCTAAAATCCAACAAACCAAGTTCTCACTACAGGTATTACTTTCTCTGACCTCTTAAGGCCACTTACCAAACCAGCTGTTAGTAGCAACTGTGAAGACTTGCTGCCTCTTCATACATGGTACAGATAGAATCTTTCCCGTATTCATTCAACCCACCTGGTTGTTTGAGGCTCCCAACTAGGGCGAATGTTGTAAATACTTCCTTAAAGCTTCCTTAGCCTCACTGCATGTGCAGAGGCCAATGTAGGCATTTCTGGCAGAGTTATGCGTGTTCAGGAATCGTTACCTGTCTAGTTTTCCTTTATCCTTTTACTACAAGATTTCCTAAGGAACAGGTAGTTACTTCCTTTTCCTTGCCCCTGGCTTCATCTTTAATCCTCTGCAGTCTGGCTTCAAACTGTCATGACCAGTGACTCCTTTTATTGTCAAATCCACATCTTGGTTGTCAGTCATCCTTCCTCACTTCCTTGACTCCTTTGCTGCTTTTCACATTCAGGTTAGCTCTACAGCACAGTCTTGTTTCTCTTCCTGTTTTTCTGACTCCTTCCTTTTCCTTTTAGATTCCTGATTTCTTCCTTCCATTTCTAATTGAGCATTCCCCAAGATTTTGTCTTTATCTTCCATGGTCTTTTTCCATCTTTAGAATGTTTTCTTTGACTCACTTTTTTTTTTTTTTTTTTTTTTTTTCCGGTTCGCGGGCCTCTCACTGCTGTGGCCTCTCCCGTTGCGGAGCACAGGCTCCGGATGCGCAGGCCCAGCGGCCATAGCTCACGGGCCCAGCCGCTCCGCGGCATGTGGGATCTTCCCGGACCGGGGCACGAACCCGTGTCCCCTGCATCGGCAGGCGGACTCTCAACCACTGCGCCACCAGGGAAGCCCTGACTCACTTTTAATCCTTAAGCATTTATTCAGTATCATAATAAAAAAAAACTGTGTGGGATGCAAAGATGACTTAGGTATTTTTCCTGTTCTCAAGTAACTTGTAATACATAGGAACTTTATACTCTGTTTGCCCCCTGTATCTTGTTACCAAATTTAATTGACATTTTTTGAAAATACCTCTTACACTTTTTGTTTTCTTTCCATTCCAGCTTCTACTATTGCAGCCCTTAGTCGCTTTTATTTGTGCCTCATTCAGTGCCTACTCTGTCTTAGGTGCTCCATAAATGCATTTTCAATGAATGAATGAATCAATCTCTTCATCTTGATTATTGTAAAACTTCCGAGATTGCTTCCCTTATTTTGTCTATTTCATCAAGTATGCCTCTACTAAGTTGATCTTCCTTAAACATAATTTTCATCTTACTAGTTTATTAGAAACCTCCTGTATCAAAATAGTACGATATCATCTTCCGTGGATTGAACTGTCACCCCTGCACCCCCAATCATATGTTGAAGTCCCCAGTGTGATGGTATTTGGAGATGGAGCCTTTGGGAGGTAATTAGAGTTAGATGAGGTCATGAGGGTAGGGCCCTCATGATGGGGTTAGAGGAAGAAGGAGACAGAGATTACCCTGTCTCTGCCATGTGAGGACACAGGAAGAGGGCTCTTACCAGGAAGTGCTGGCTCTCTGCCAGCACCTTGATTGTGGACATCCCAGCCTCTGGAACTGTGAGAAATAAATGTCGGTTGTTTTTGCCATTCTCTATGGTATTTTGTTATAGTAGCTCAAGCAGACTAATACATTGTCTTTTTACCTTATCAAAATAGCCAGGATAGAAAAAAATGATAAAAGTAAGATGAATGAGTTCCAGATGACTGCTATACAACATTGTATCCATAGTTAATAATACTGTATTGTACACTTAAAATTTTGTTAAGAGGGTAGATCTCATATTAAGCATTCTTACCATAATGAAATCAAATTGAAACGAAAAGAGAGAATGATATGTACAGTTATCAAGGCCCCGTGACCTCTTCTCTGATTGCATCTCCTACTACTTTTTCCCTGACTCTTTGTTTCGACCACAGTGGCCTTCTGGCTGTTTCTTGGATACTGGGGGCATTCTAGGCCTGCTTTAGGGTCTTTGTAGTTGCTGTTCCCTGTACCTGGAATGCCCTTCCCCCAGATAGCTTTATGGCTCGCTTCCTTCCTTCAGATCTTTACTCAGATTTCACCAAGTCAGTGAGGCTGTCTGTGGCCTTCCTATCTAAAATTTCAACCCCTCCTCTGCAATGGTTATCTGCTTTCCCTTCTCTATTTTCTTCTTCCTTTGCCCCATACTATATCAAATCTTTTTTTTTTTTTTTTTTTTTGCGGTACGCAGGCCTCTCACCGTTGTGGCCTCTCCCTTTGCGGAGCACAGGCTCCGGACGCACAGGCTCAGCGGCCATGGCTAGCGGGCCTCGCTGCTCTGCGGCATGTGGGATCTTCCTGGACTGGGGCACGAACCTGTGTCCCCTGCATCGGCAGGCAGACTCTCAACCACTGCGCCACCAGGGAAGCCCTTCTTTTTTAATTTTAAATTTTTTGGCCTGCTTCTCACACCAGAACATATACTCCATGAGGGCAGGGACTTTTGTCTGTCTTGCTCCCACCTGTATTCCCAGGGCCTACAACAGGGCTGGGCACAATAAATATTGTTGAATGATTGAAGTGAATATTATTGAGGGTGTGGTGTGAGACTCTGTTATAATATTAATGGTGTGATGATATTCCTAGAAGGTAATTTGGCAATATGCTTAAGAACCTGATGCTTTTTGCACGCCCTTTCGTCTAGTAGCTCCACTTTCAGAAATCTCATCACAGGAACTATCAGAAATGCATGTAAAACTTAAAACATAGAGATGCTCATCTAAAAATATTTTTTTAATTATAAACTTTTATTAATTAAAAAAATTATGGTAAATACACATGCAATATACCATCTGAACCATTTTAAGTGTATAGTTCAGTAGCGTTAAGTACATTCTCATTGTTGTGCAAACCAATCTTCAGAACTCTTTTCATCTTGCAGAACTAAAACTCTGTACCCATTAAACAACAACTCCCCATCCCTCCCCACCCCAGGCCCTGGCAACCACCATTCTACTTTGTCTCTGAATTTGACTACACTGGGTACCTCATGTGAGTGGAATCATACAGCGTCTTTTGTGACTGGCTTATTTCACTTAGCATAATGTCCTCAAGTTTCATCCATGTTGTAGCGTATGTTAGAATTTACTTCCTTTTTAAGGCCAAATAATATTCCGGTGTGTGCATATACCGTCTTTTTTTTTTAATCCATTCATCCATCAGTAGACACTTGGGTTGCTTCCACTTTTTGCCTATTGAAAATAATGTAGCTATGAATATGGGTGTACAAATATCTGTTCAAGTCCCTGCTTTCAGTTCTTTTGAGTATATACCCAGAAGTGGAATTGCTGGATCATATGGTTATTCTATTTTCAATATTTTGAGGAGCTAAATATTTTTTTAAATAGCAAAAATTTGTAAACAATCTAAAAATCTGGTATTTAGGAATGGTGAAGCAAATCTGGATGTGTACATTTGATGCAACCATTTAGAGTAATGTAAGGTTTTTAATAACATAGGGAAATGATTATTTTAAGTAAAAAAAGCAACATGGGCTCAGCTATGATTCTAAAACTACATAAAAAGATGGTAGGGGGACTTCCCTGGTGGTGCAGTGGTTGGGAATCCGCCTGTCAATGCAGGGGACACGGGTTCCATCCCTGGTCCGGGAGGATCCCACATGCCGCGGAGCAACTAAGAGCATGTACCGCAACTACTGAGCCTGCGCCCTAAAGCCTGTGAGCCACAACTACTGAGCCATGTGCCACAACTACTGAAGCCCGTGCACCTGGAGCCCGTGCTCCGCAACAAGAGAAGCCACCGCGGTGAGAAGCCCGTGCACCGCAAGGAAGAGTAGCCCTCACTTGCTGCAAGTAGAGAAAGCCTGTGCGCAGCAACGAAGACCCAATGCAGCCAAAAAAAAAAAAAAAAAAGATAGTAGGAAATACACCAAAATGTTACTAATAAAGATAGGATGATTTTTATATTTATCTTATTACTTTTCTATATTTTCGAAATTAAGCAGGCATTACTCTTTTTATGTATAGTCATCTTTATTATAATTTATGAATACATTAGAAACTGACATGGGTCTCTTTAATAAGACACCTATGTTCCCATGGGCATCTGCTTTAAATTCATTGTTATGTAGTTAGAAAATCCACTTGAGAGTGGTAAAAAAGGCCAAGTAATAGTGTCATTATGACAGGTTTTCACCTCATAGGCACGCTGAAAGGGCCTCTGGGCCTCCCAGGTCAAAAGACTATACTGTCTTCACAGATCTACCCACACACAAGTGTCTTTTGGAATTCCTTATAAATTTCAGTGGGCACCTGGCCAAAAGAACATTCTATTACTGTACTGGTTTTTAAGGTGCAGTTCCAGGGTTAAACATTGTGTCCAAACTTAACATTTTCAAACTGTCCAGCCTTATCTTCCAAAAATAGTGTATTACTCGCTTTACCAACTCTCTCTGCCAAATAAAGGACCGCAAAGCCTTTAAGTGTTAACTGCAGAGAAGTTAGGTGAGGCTCGTTTTCTCTCCCCAGGTCATTTGGAATCCCAAGTGAATGCAAGCACCACAAACACAGGGCAATAGTCTTCCCCCAAAGCAAGCAGGCATTACTTTATTATTATTTTTTTAATTAAAAAAATTTTATTTATTTTATTTAATTTATTTTATTTTTGGCTACTTTGGGTCTTTGTTGCTGCATGTGGGCTTTTCTCTAGTTGCGGAGAGCGGGGGCTACTCTTTGTTGCGGTGCGCAGGCTTCTCATTGCAGTGGCTTCTCTTGTTGCGGAGCATGGGCTGTAGGCGCAAGGGCTTCAGTAGTTGTGGCACGCAGGCTCCGTTGTTGTGGCTCGGGGACTCTCGAGCACAGGCTCAGTAGTTGCGGCGCACGGTCTTAGTTGCTCCACAGAATGTGGGATCTTCCCAGACCAGAGCTCGAACTCATGTCCCCTGCATTGGCAGGTAGATTCTTAACCAGTGTGCCACCAGGGAAGCCCTTTATTATTTAGGGGGAAAATACAAAAAAACCTCCAAGAGTTCCCTTTATCTCCTATATGGAATCCAGACCCTTCCAGAGTTTGCAGAGCTCTTCATATGCTGGCCCTAACCCATATTTGTACCTTCTGTCCAAAAGGGCAGTCTCATAACTTCATATATGTAATATGTATATGTCTGTATGTCTATGTGTCTATACTTACATGTGTATAAGTGTTTCTATATAAACATACTGTGGCTGCCACACTTCTGCTCATGTTCCTTTTCCTAAAAGACACTTAGTTCTGCCCACCTAAGACTCTGTTGTGCCTTTAATACCTTGTTAAAATGCCATTTTTTTCTTGAAATCTCTGCTGATCTCTAACTCTTACACCACTTATAATTATATCCTATATATTTAACACCTCTATTTCTTAATTCTTTTTGGTCTTTAAATTACTACTTTTGTATCTCTTATACTGCCTCTTTCAAGATTGACCTTGTTCTTTTCTGCCTAATTTTCACTCATCCTCCCCTCATGCAACTTTTTATTTTGAAAAAAATTCCAACACAGAAAAGTTTAAATAATGGTATAATGAATTCCTGTATACCTCTCATCTAGATTTATTGTTAATATTTTGCCACTTTTATATCTCTTTCCATATGTATATATGTACATATATGTGTTTTTTTTTTTTCCTGAACCATTGATCATTTGAAAGTAGGTTGCAGATATCATGATATTTCACTCCTAAATACTTCAGCGTGGATCTCTTAAATATAAGGATGTTCTCCCAAATAATCGCAGTAACATTATCACACTCAAGAAATTTGATATCAATACAAATATATTGTCTAGTATTCAACCATATTCATTTAATTGTCTGATCTCTTTGGTGTCCTTTAAAAAATTTTTTTGATATATATATATTTTATTATTTTTTATACAATTTTTAAAGGTTACTTTCCATTTACAGTTATTACAAAATATTGGCTATATTCCCTGTGTTGTACAATACATCCTTGAGACTATCTTACACCCAGTAGTTTGTACCTCTCACTACCCCACCCCTATATTGCCCCTTCCCTCCCCTCCCCACTGGTAACCACTAGTTTGTTCTCTATATCTGTGAGTCTGTTTCTTTTTTGTTATATTCATTAGGTTGTTATATTTTTTTAGATTCCACATATAAGTGATATCATACAGTATTTGTCTTTCTCTGTCTAGGTTATTTCACTTAGCATAATGCCCTCCAAGTCCATTCGTGTTGCTAAAAACGGCAAAATTTTGTTCTTTTTTATGGCTGAGTAGTATTCCAGTGTGTGTGTGTGTGTGTGTGTGTGTGTGTGTGTGTGTGTGTGTGTGTGTATACATATACATATACTACATCTTCTTTATCCACTCATCTGTTGATAGACACTTAGGTTGTTTCTGTGTCTTGGCAATTGTAAATAATGCCTCTGTGAGCATTGGAGTGCATGCATCTTTTCTAATTAGTGTTTTTGTTTTTGTTTTGAATATATTCCCATCAGTGGAATTGCTGGGTCATATGGTAGTTCTATTTTTAGTTTTTTGAGAAACCTCCATACTGTTTTCCATGGGGGCTGCACCAATTTACATCCCCACCAACAGTGCACAAGGTTCCCTTTTCTCCACGTCCTCGCCAACATTTGTTATTTGTGTTCTTTTTGATGATAGCCATTCTGACAGATGTTAGGTGATATCTCATTGTGGTTTTGATTTGCATTTCCATGATGATTAGTAATGTTGAGCATCTTTTCATGTGTGATGTCCTTTAATCTGGAATAGTTCCCTTTCCTTTTTTTCTTTCATGACATTGACATTTTTGGAGTCCAGGCTAGTTGTTTTGTAGAATGTTCCACAATCTGGATTTGTCTGATTTTTCTTCCCTCATAGTTAGAATCAGTTTAAATTTTTTTTTTTCTGGCAAGAATACTACATTGAAAAGTACCTTCCTCCCTTGATAATTAATGAGTAACACAATTTTGAGATTGTGTTTTCCCTGAACCCCTCCCACACTTTCATCCAATGGTTTTGTCATCTTACTCCTTTTAAAAAGTTTCGTTCTAAAAAAAAAAAAAAAAAAAAAGTTTCGTTCTGCAAAGTCTCTCTTGTCCATCTTTGTTGATATTACACCGTTCCTTCTTCCATTCTAGCGTGAAAATAGATGTTTGAGATAGGAAGACATAGTAGTGAATCTATTTCAAACATCTTATTTTCTAGATGAGCACTAAGTGTTTTGCCCAAGAGCAGTTGTGTAGTTAGTGACAAAGTTAGGACCAGAACCTGGATTTCCTAGTTCTTAATCCAGTGCTACTTCCAGCTGCCTCCTATTGACCCTTAACCAATAATACAAGACACAAAGCAAGTATGTATTATCTCAAATAGAGTATATATATTTTTGCAAGTAGAAAGCACATATTAGTTTTCCTTTTGCATGCATTCCTTTATTCACTTATTCAAAAGAGGCACATCAGGCTCTTCTCCTACCTGCCCCTCCCATATCCTTCAAGCTGCAGCCGTGCTCAAGTCGAGCTCCATGCTCTCCACCTCTCTGTCTCCCTAGGTGCTGTTGCTTTGGCTTGTTACATTTGTCATTCCTTTCTCTTTTTTATTGATTTTTATTTTATTTTTAAAATGAAAAATTTTAATTATTTTTTTGATGAATTAAAATTGTGTATGTTTAAGGTGTTATCTTTTGACTTTTTGATAATAGCCGTTCCAACAGGTGTAAGGTGATATCTTATTGTGGTTTTTATTTGCATTTCCCTGATGATTAGTGGTGTTGAGCATCTTTTCCTATACCTAGTGGCCATTTGTATGTCTTCTTGGAAAAATGTCTATTCAGGTCCTTTGCCTATTTTAAAAGTCCAGTTATTTGGGGTTTTTTTTGTTTGTTTGTTTTTTTGTGTTTTTTGCTATTGAGTTGTATTAGTTTCTTATATATTTTGGATATTAACCCCTCATTAGGTATATGGTTTGCAAATTTCTTTTCCCATTCCACAGGTTGCCTTTTCATTTTGTTGATTGTTTGCTGTGCAGAAACTTCTTAGTTTGCTGTAGTCCTATTTGTTTATTTTTTCTTTTGATGCCTGTGTCAATGCCAAAAAATCATTGCCAAGACCAATGTCAAGGAACCTTTCACCTACTTCCCTTCTCTTTGTAACTATTACATAAGCTGAGTTGAGTTCTGCAGAGGAGGCCTTTAACTACCCACCTTCCAGCTGAGTTAGGTGCCCTCTTCTGTTATTATAGGACCTTGTTCATACCTCATACATCACTGTGTGGATTTTTTTTTTCCTTTTGGTAATTGTTGTTTACAATTCTCTTCTCCTTTTTTGGACTGTGAGCTCCTTGAGGTCAGGAATTTATGTTTAGTTCATCTCTGGGCTTGCCACGTAGAGTGCTCAATCAATGTGTACTTCAGCAGTGAAGCCATTTCAACTCTGCGGTCATTGATTGCTTTACCATAAAGACATGGTTGAGGCTCAGAATTCCAAGTCCCTCCAGTTCTGATAACTTCCATAAATAATTGATCTAGAATGTGTGAGGCAGTATGGAAAATGGAAAGCTATTTTATATGTTATGTAAGTCCTCAGGGAACATGGGGGGAAAAGTCCTGACTGTAGTTATAAAAAAGACAGAATGAGTTAATTGGTGCTATAGGGAGTGTTCTGCAGTGCTCTAGCACTGCGAAGATAGAGGTGTACTTAGGGCAGTCTCAAAGAAGGCCAAAAGCTGAGGGGAGGGTCAGAGCATTTCAGTTGGAGGGAACAAGTTGGGAAAGTCATAGGATCAGAAAAGTTGTGTTTGGGAGAAGTTGAGCAGTTGATTTGACTGGTTTTTAAGATTCTTTGCCTTATAAATAGTGTACATGTAAATGGTTCTTTGTACATGTTGATTGCTATCCCGAGTCTTTTCCATTTTGCTTTTAGGGAAAAGTAGGGTATATTTACTGGTACTAATTGGACACCTGTATTGCCAGAAAAATCTCTTTGTTGGGGTAATTTCTACCTTGGAGGACTTTTTAAAGCAAGGGCTTGAGGTAGCCCATTGTTCCAACCCAAGTATTTTTTAAAGGTCTTTTCTCCACTTCTTGTGCAACACCTAAGAGCCCCAATTCTTCACTCCTGGGTTAGATACGTGAAGCGTCAGGGGAAGTTCATTAGTGATTGAAAACCTATGAGCCATTAGTGCTTCAATTCTGAACTTGTTTTGTGTAGCTTGAAAGCTTTACTTAATTATTTTGATATACATCCAGAATAGGACTTTAAGCACATTGAGAAAGGGCTGGGGACTTCACCGTGGTACTTATTTTCTAGCTGTTTACTTTTCAAATAGGAGATGACCTTGAAACATACTAATATAAGGTACCAACTTGGAGAACTCAGTATTTGTTTTCTGAGAAAGAACTAAACACGTGCCTTTTTAATACATTAGTGTCCGCTTTTTTCTCTCTAAAATATACTTCTGCTTATATTTTGAATAACTCTTCACCAAATGCCAGAATTTTTTGCTCACAGTAAATGTTGGTAAGATGGGAAGTGTGAACCATGAAAGAACTGATTTTTTTTTCCTTACAATTACTGGCTTACTCTGAGCAAGTTCTTAGTTACTAAACCTCATTGTCATAAATTCCCCAGTCATATGTTTTGTAACCTCTTCTCTGGCATACATTTTAATTGTTTTCTTACTGCTTCATAGGTGCTATAATCCTTTTAGAGTTTCCTGGGTTTTGAAATAAACCTATGAAAGGTTCAGTTTTATATCTAATAGCCATGTTTCACAGTGTTCTGAAGCTGTGAATAAGTTCAAGCAGGCAAAAGCTTTTGATGTGGAATGCCTTTGTTTCTATGTTTAAAAAAAATGTATTAGTCCTCCAGTGTTTCACATCGTGATGATTTTAGACATTGGCTGGGAGTTTTAAAATATTTAGAAATACCTATAAAGAAGAAATGTGGAAAAACACTGAAAATCCACAGGTTAAAAACACTGGTCTCATAATTTTGTGTTACCGAGTTTCGAAAGATCATTTCTTTTTTGAAACATACTGTGTTTCTGTTGATGAGTAAGACTGTCACTGTCCTCTTGGAGCTTGCAGTTAAGTGGGGGAGATAGACATGGATCAGATAATTGCCCAAATAGACTTGCCCTCATGGGTCATGCTGGGGAGGAAAAGTGCTTGGTGCCATGAGAGAATGTCAGCAGGTGGGAAGTGAGGGAAGGAAGTGACTTTTGAGTGACTTGAGATCTGACAGTTAAGTCAGAGTCAAGTAGGGGAAATTTGGGTGTGAAAAGAGAACATTAGAGGGAGATATGGTGAGGAGGTGGGACAGTAACATTGTATATTCAAGGAACTGAAAGAAGATTAGTGTGGTTATTTAAGTCTAAACTTTTTAGATACTGACTTTAGTACTCTTTTAAAAAAGTGTTAAATAAGTACTGTTTCAAATATAGGCCCTTTGGGCTTTATTAGCGGGGTGCTGGGGAACAATATTTCAAAACCCAGTATTAGGGCAGCACAGTATTCCATGCCCCCTGGTTGAAGCCCATGGGACATGTTCTGTATGTCTCTGAAATATATCAATGCAGCTGTAACTAAAAAGTAGTTCTCCCTCCGTACTTGAACAGAAGGCCTTGATGGTTCTGTGCTGGAAACATATAGGATGTGCTAATGGGGTTAGTTGGTGATATCATTGTAGGATCAGTGGGTATATTACAGGGAAACTTGGAATTATTTTCTACTGGTGAGTGTACAGGAGAAGAAAATATGACTGTGGTATGTGTTGAATTAACTATTGAGTCAGTTTACACAGCTTTAATAAGTCAGTATTCCACCAGTTATATAGTATGGAACTTTATGGACAGTGATTTGTGCTTTCTCAGGGACGACTTATGAGAAATAAAGTTCTAAAAAGTAAAAATTGCTGGCTTCAGGTTTTATTTAGATTGCTACTTAAAACTTGCCTAGCAAAAAGGAAGAGTTTTCATGTAATAGTGACCATAGCTCCATTTACTATTTACTATAGGCCAGGTACGGTGCTATTTAATTTTACCTGCCAACAGCCCAATGAAATAGATATTATTATTCCCAACTTACAAGTCAGGAAACTGAAGCTCAGAAAGGCCAAGGAACGGTTTAAGGTTTCTCCGGGAGAAAGTGGCCAAGGGAGGGTGAATCTCAAACTGCTCAGAAACACTTAACCACTGTGCTATTCTGTATGTAAAATTCTTTTGTTTTGTTTTTTAACAGTTTGGTTTTTGTAAGTTCATAAATCAATTAATAAATACTTATAAGACAGTGAGGGCCCTGATACAGATCAACCTTTAACGTCTCCTCTTACATCTATTAAGAAGTATTTATTGACCTGACTGTGTGCAGGGCACAAAGCTGCTAGGCTAAGGCGAGCAACCCAGAGATGAGGAAGTCTTAGCCCCCCATTTGGTTCAGGGCTTTGCAGCAGTGTCTCAGCAGAGGAGAAAGACATTGCCGGGAGTTACTGGATAAGCTGGTGCTTTGAGACAGATGTTGTCTAAGAGCCACTTGGGGGAGGGGCAGACTTCAAGGAGAAGTGGGCTTTTGAAGAAGACCTTGAAAGATGAGTAGGATTTCCGCTGGTAGAGACAGGGAATGGAGAGGCTATTTCCTCTTGAGGATGAGTGTGAAAGGAAGGCAAGGAAGAGAGAGTAGTGGGGGATTTATTGGGCTGGAAAGGAAAACGGGTCTAGAAGAGAAAGTGTGTGAGTGCCAGGTTGAGTGACTTGAACTTTTTGCAGTAGGTAATTATATGTTCATTAGCATTTATCAAGCATCTCTTATGCTCAGTTACTGTTTTTATGTTAGGAAATCAATAAACTTTTGTTTTTAGGGTTGTATGGTTTTTCTTCTCACTAAAGAAGGCTCTTCAATAGCCTTTATTTAGGTCAGGATTTCTTTCATTTCTAAGGTCTTGACTTGTCCTTGGAATTAAACACTAATGGAAGAAAACCATCTTTTAAAGACAGGGACTAATTTCTCTGTTTAATTTTGATACAGTTTCAGGCGCCATATAGTAGTTAATCTGGCATTTTGAGCTATATTAGCCTGGAGAACTGCTCACTTGGATATTACTTTTAGCTTCTCTAATAAATCCCTACACCTACCACAATCTAGAATACTACAATACTAAATAGCAGTTGCTCTGGGAGAGAAAATTGAATTGTGTGATATTTTAGAAGGTCCACTTTTCATTTTTTCTTACTGTGTTGAATAATTTGAGACTCTTCTATATACTTAGTCTCAAAAAGTAATATTGTATGGACAACAAAGGAATTAAAGTGAATATAATTTGAAATTGGATAGTTTTTGGCATGGCCTCATCTTTTCTTTGTTTTGTTTTTTTTGTTTTTTTGCGGTATGCGGGCCTCTCACTGTTGTGGCCTCTCCCGTTGCGGAGC
>NC_041233.1:58473976-58502186 GCF_002837175.3 Physeter macrocephalus
TCTTCCCGGGCCGGGGCACGAACCCGTGTCCCCTGCATCGGCAGGCGGATTCTCAACCACTGCGCCACCAGGGAAGCCCTGGCATGGCCTCATCTTAAAGCTATTCCCTTTTCCTGTATAGACTGTTGAGTCTGAATTGACTTGTTTTAAATTCCAGCAACTTGTGTTTGTTTTTTACAACTTGGTCTTTGTGCTTTGGCTTGTGATGGCTCTTTCAGATTGGTGCTTTTAAAAACCCCTTTTAGACGATAGCCAGAATTCAGTGTGCGCTTTCAGAGGCAGAGATGGTAATCCTGGTTTTGGAAGTTTTGAGTGAGATCATTTTATTGTTACACATTTGCCAGTATAACCACACATGAAAAAATGAATCAAATAAGTTACTTCTGTTCAGGAGGGATTCTCAAGCTTTCTGTGGAAGAGTAAATGGAGTTGTGATTGTAACCCAGAAAGCTACAATCTGTATCTGGAATGTACATCTGGAATGTTGGATGTAGCTTACACACTCAGGGTGGTTATTAACGAGGAAATGCCAGTGTCTCATTCTCAATAAAAGCATGAGCTTTGGCATTAAACATCTGACTTTGAACCCTGGCTTCTCCACTTCATAGCTGTATGACACTGGGCCAGTTACTTCAGTTTATCTGTAAGCCTCAGCATCCTCATCTTTAAAATGAGAATAGTGATAATATCGTCTAGATTTGTGAGAGAGTTAAATGAACTAATCCATGTGAAGGCTCAGCACAGTGCCTGACACATTAGGTTCTCAGTAAAAGTAGTTTTTAAAAACCACTGTGATCTTTTACTTGCATTTCATTTAAAACTTGGTGGATACTTTGTATACTGAGAGTTGCAGTACCACTTTCCTGTTTTAATGGTCATATTATTGTGTACAGGTATGTATACACTGCAGATCATGACTGAAGGGTTATTGGAGGGACAGTTACTAAAGAATTATGGAATCTTTTGTTGTTGTTGTTACAAGAATGCATAATATTATTGCAATAAAACAACCAATATTTAACTATTGAAAGCAATGTCATTTGTTTTTCTTCATCATTTTGACATATCTTTTTTCTTCCCAGTGCATATTTATCTTTATTTTTAACATAATTATAGTGAGATTATGTGCTATGATTTTAACATAATTATAGGGATTATAGTGTTGTTATCTTCCACCCATTTAATGTTATGTCTTAAACTTAACACAATTTTGAATGGCTACACAGAAACATCCCACCAGATGGAGCAGACCATTCTTACCTCCCTATTGTTCTTTCTCCATCAAATAATGTAAGAGGCAACGCCAGGCTCTTGAAATAGATCATTGAGTAATTTGATTCTGCTGTTTTAATTGATATTTAAATGTTCTTGATGAGCCAAGAAATCTCTCTCATTTTATAAGAAGCTGAAATTATGAAAAGAAAGAACATTTACTTATACTCAAGGATTGATGATTTTTTTTTGCAATGCTGAGGCTATTTCTCTAGTAACTCATTTTGAGCGTGTCTTATAAAAAAGAAATATTTACACTTTAACAAAAGAAACATTAATGAAATGTTTTTCTTCCTGTAAAATGGGGAATTTTATATTGTTTTTAGCTCCTGGATTTAATGCAGTATAACTAACTTAGCATTTTAATTGTAAAATTCAATGGTAAAATTTTAAAATTAAGTTAACTTAAGATGATATGAAATTCTGTTTTAAAGATATTACCTTTTTTTTTTTTTTTTTTCCAGTGGTTTATCTGTCTTAAGAATAGCCAAATCTGTTGTGGTATAGAATAAAGCCTTTTAGAGCCAGTTGCAATTTTACAAAGTTTTAAAGAAGCCTGTGTAATCATGCTAATGAAAAACAGACTTCTGACTTGAAATAAGCCACTTAAATTTTAAAAAGTGAAGATAATTTCCACCTTGGTAATAAAAGAAAATTAAAACAGCAAGATACCGGTTTTTGCCTAATTAGCAAAAAAAAAAAATCTTTAATGGTAAAATTCAGTGTTGACCTGGGTGTGAGGAGATGGGCACTCTCACTGCTGGTGGGAACTAACACACCCTTTCTGGTGAACATCTTTGTTTGGGATTCCTGTGATTATTCTTCTAGTCATCTTTCCTGAGGACATGGTCTAACTCAGACATAGAAGTGTGCACAGAGATGTTTATCAAAGTATTATTCAACCAGAAAAATATTGGAAACAATTCAAATGACCAACAAGATATATCCAAATGATGAAATATTATATAGCTATTAAAATGATGTACTTAAGCTTAATTAATAACATGGGAGAATTGTCACAGTGTGATGTACATTATATATTACAGTATTATACCAATTTTGTGATAGTCAATTTATTTGCACAGAAAAAAATTTATAGACTTTACAGAAACAAAATGTTTTAAAAATGTCCCCAGTTTTTTTCATGAGCTTTTTATTCTATAAGCAGAAAGAAGTGAATAAACATTAGTATAAAATAATGATTTTGAACAAATGGCCCTAAGTGGGTTCACTTTAGATGGCCAGAGTTTTACTATATAGGTCACAATACATTATCCTTAATGGAAGAACTATTTGGTAGCATTTAATAATTAATGTTTACCTTTATCTTGGAGCCATTCATTAAAAAAATGAAAGATTTCACATTTAGATGGCCCAAACAAAGTCCTGGGAGCTTGCATCAGAAATCAAATGGCAAATCAGTGTAAGTGAACCCTAAACTTTGATGAGAACTTTGGCAAAATTTCATCAGTTCTATGAAAATACTTCTGCATTGCTGAGTAAATGATATGAGGAAGTAAAATGGGAAGAGGACTAAGTAAGTAGCTCCAAAAGGGGAAAACTTTTTAAAATAGAAAAAAAAAAAAAAGTCCCTGTCTTTAATTTTTTTCCCTGTTACAACGACCCCCTTTCCTTGGCCTAGCTGGAATGCACAGTAATGTTAAGTGATCCCTTTCCCTTGGACCAGCTCTCTTGGTTAAAGTTCAGATAGCCATCTAGTGGAAAGAAGACTCTTGAAGAATGACTTTCCTCTAGACATCCAATATCATGTTTGTTCAGTTGGCTTGTCCAAACAATTTTTCTGTGTTTTCACCAGAGAAGGATCAACTTAGCATGAAGATTAAAGCTGTTCTCCATCTGCTTTATCTGCCGTTCTTAATTAGAACCTGATGACAGAAATCGACTTGGATTCAAGGCTGATTGTTCCCGAAGAATCTCATTATTATTGTAGAAATCTTTTTTATTTTTTATTAACCACATTGATTCTGAGCATCTGTATGACAGAAATGTAGGGGAGAAAAGAGGAATAATTTTCTTCATTTAAACATTCAGCATCTTCTATTCAAGATGCTGTGGGGCATATTAAAGTTGCTTACAGTGTGGTAGAGAAGGTAAAGCAGGCACGGAAATAATCTTAATCCACAAAGAAGATAGTAAGTGTTTAAAGAGACAAACACAAAGTGTGTGGAAACTCAAAGAAGGCAATTATTTCTGGTCACGGAATCGTATTTTGGGGGTTTTCTTTTGGAAATTAAGCAAATAAACCATTGTTTATTGCTTTCCTTTACTTTAGGATAAATGAAGGAAAGATGAAAATGTTTGGATGCCAGTCTTTTAGGTAAGGAACCTCAGAGAGGCTTAATGGATTTTAAAAAATATTCTACAAATATTTATTGAGTCACTTCTCAAGGAATTTGTAGTCTACCAACTGTAATGAAATGTAATTTTATGCATAAAGTAATACTGAAAGTTACTTATAGAAAATGTTCACTTAATTGACTAATTAGATGTTCTTAATGGAGAAATCAAGAGAGTAGTATTGGTGTCAGGTGTCCTGTAATTAATTAACTGGCAGTGAGAGCTAGTTAACCGCACAGACTGTTCAGCTTAGGGAGGTGGTGTGGGGTGGTAGAAAAGACAGAAACATCGGCTCTGCTACTTACCAGCTTTGGGCCTTGTTAAATTTTACTTCGCCTTTCTGTTCCTCAGTCTTCCCCTCTTTAAAACACCTCATAGGAGTCTGGTTAGGATTACATGAGATATTATATGTAAAGCACGTGACACATAGTCAGTTCTCAATAATTGTGGTTCCTCCCCACCCTGTCTGGGCTTGTTTGGAGCATCAGCCATTAAAGGATGAAAAGTTAAAAATGCTTTCAATATTTTTGCCCCTCTTACTCCCATATTGGGATGGCTTATGTTTATTTAATAAAATCACAGATAGTTAGTACTAGAGGGTTTACACTTACTACAATCACAGATGTTTAAAATAGGTGTCTGATTATTAGCAGGTCTGAGTGAAAAGGCAAGTGGCACTAGCTACTGTAGCTACTTTTTCACTAGCTACAGTTGTGTGCCTCCTTCCCAGTGGTGTGTAATCACTTCAGACTATCTTCATAGTTAATACTTGCTGTTTGACTGGAGATTGAACGTCTTAAAATCTCAGATTTGTTCCTTGAAGATTACCAGTAGATGGTTTTTAGTCCCTCATAGCGTCTGCTTCACTGTTTTAAAGCTTGTTTTTCGAAAGTCTTGAGTCAGCTTTTTTATCCTTATCAGTGTTTGGCCTTTATGTACTCTATCTCAGTGCATCATTTTTGGGAGAGTTAAATTCCATCTGACGCAAATTGTGACTTTAAAAAGAAATTGCCTTGTCTTACCTTCTTTGAAAATAAGAGCAAATAATTTTCAGAAGTTACTTATACATGAAGTTAAATAACCAAAGGCCAGTGTTTGAGAAGTCGTAGAGTTGCTAGAACATTTCTAAACTTCAAGGTCTCTGTGTTGTCTGTTTCAGGCAAAAGTGACCAGTGAAACCAAGTCCCCCTAAAACCGAGTTCCCCTGCCGAGATTATGATTAACCTCTCTGTTCAAAACTTTATTCTCTTTCTTTTCCCTCCTCCTATTCCCCTCAGGATTGAAGAGTATCAAAGAAAAGGGGGGATTGAAACAAAGCAGGACCCTGCAGGGCCCTCCTGGGTACAGAAGCCCCTCTGTGTCCCCATTTCTTGTTTGTAGAAAAAGACTTTGGTCTCCTAGGCCTTCCCTGAGTTCCGAAGAGCAGACTCAAGCAGTTACTAATTAGGGAAGTGAGGGATGCAGAAACAAAGGAAAAGCAGTGGAGAAACAGTAGTGCAGTGATAAAACAGAGTCCTAGCTCCCTCCTCAAGGGACGTGCATAGCAGTCTGACACTTATCTTTGAGTTGCTCTGCTGGAACTAAGACCCCCCCCCCACGCCCCCCACCCAGGTGAAGGATGGTAACTACATGCTGAGCACAAGCACATAGACCCCAGACTGGTTGAAACCAGTTTAGGTCGATTCCTAAAACACCACGTGTTGCCTCTAACCAGTCAGAAGAAAGTCATGCGCCCTGCAGCTCTCACCCCGACGTTGCCTTTAAAAACCCTTCCCTGAAAGCCATCAGGGAGTTCGAATCTTTTGAACATGAGCTGTCAGTTCTCTTTGCTGGGCCCTGCAATAAACACTGTACTTTCCTTCCTTCACCACAACCCGATGTCAGTAAGTTGGCTTTGCTGCGAGGCAGGCGAGCGGACCCATGTTCGGTTTGTAACACCAGTACTAACACTTCTTAAGATAAAAGGTAGTCTCTGTCACAGCTGAGGATCTTCATTTCAACCAGAATTTTGCCAGAAAGGCTTCTAAAGATGATATTTTTTCATATAAAGTTTGGGAATTTTATATGGGTTTAAATTTGTATTTGGTTGAGGTATATGGAGCCATATTTTCTTGTGTCTCATTAAGTTTTCACTGACTTGCAGATTTCATGCCTGGCTGTCAAGTTTGTGCTCAGCATTGAAATGTGATTGGTGATTCCTGTATTTGCTTGATTAAAATGGAAAAGTCTGGAATGAGCCTAGTAGAAATGTTTTCTGAACAAATGGAAGGGATATAGATAATGGTTTGTTGGAGGAGGGTGGGGGAAGTAGGTAGTATGAGTGAGTTTTAAAGGTTTAGATTTTTGCCGCTTTTCATGCTAACGTACAAGAGGGTTTTGTTTAGCACCTAATCCCATAGATTTTGTAACTCGATATTACAAATATTCATTGAGTGCCTGCTCTATGTAGGGTGTAATGAAGAATAGATAGATGAATGACACACAGTTCTTTCCTCAAGGAATTTATCACAGAATAAGAGGTTAGGACTAAAGGTGACTAAGATGAAAGGTCCGAGCACAAAGTACTGGGAAGATTCAAAGAAGCAGCCACCTCCTTGAGAATGAAGTGGGGGTGGGTTAGAGTTTCCAGGAGGACTTGGTTAAGGAGGTCTTCCAGCTCCCAGAGCAAAGGCACAGAATCAGGGAAGTGCCTGGGACATGCTGAGAGCTGAGCCACCTGGTGGGTCCACTGGGCTATCTTCGGTCTCTCTCCCCCTTTTATTATTCTACTTATTTACTTATTTTTAAGGTGCAAAAGTCAAATTGACTCTATAAAAGTCAATTTATAGAGCTGTGCAGCCATCACCCCAATCTAGTTTTGGAACATTTGCTTTCTTCAAAACTCCAAAGTTCCTTCCTGCTGATTTACACATAATCTCTGCTTTTGCCTCCACAAGGCAATCACTGATCTGCTTTCTGTCTGGATAGATTTGCCTTTTCTAGAAATGTCATATAAGTGGGAGTCATATATGTGATACTGTGATGTATGATAAGAAATAAATAGTTGGTCTTCATCCCGTGTTTCTGGCTTAGAGCTCCTAAAACTCTTGGAATTTCCCAAGTGATAAGAGTGTTAAAGATGTCTGGATATTCACAACTGATCCCTCTCAAACACACCTGCGTTTATGTTAATGAGGTGACTTCTGGAAAGCACTTAAGGATGGGGGCTGGTTGCCGGGGGACCAACCTTGTGATTGGAGGGTTGAAACCTTCAGTTCCACCCCCCTCCCCGTACCTCCCTCTAGAGGTTGAATTGGATTGGTTGGAGATGGAATTCAATCGCCAGCTGCCAATGATTTAATCAATCATGAAGCCTCCATAAAAACCCAAAAGGATTGTGTTTGGAGAGCTCCCAGGTTGGTGAATCAGAACGCACGCAACCTTATGCTGGGCCCTGGACCCCTCAGGTACAGAAGCTCCTTTGTGTCTTTTATGTATCTCTTCATCAAGCTGTTGTTGATTTGTATCTTTTAATATCCTTTGTAATAAACTGGTAATCTGGTGAGTAAACTACTTTCCAGAGTTCTCTGAGCCACTCTAGAAAATTAATCGAACCCACGGAGGGGGTGATGGGAACCTCTGATTTATAGCCACTTGGTCAGAAGTACAGGTAACAATCTGGACTTGTGATTGGCATCTGAAGTGGGGCACAGTGGGACTGAGCCCTAAACCTGTGGAATCTGATACTATCTCTAGGTAGTGTCAGAATTGAGTTGAATTGTAGGACACCGGGCTGGTGTCAAAGAATAGCTGGGTATAGGGGTAAAAAACTGACATGTTGGAATTCGGTACTGAATACTATATATTATATAGTCTTTTATGTCTGGCTTCTTTCACTTAGCATAATGTTTTGTTCAGCCATGTTGTTGCATGTGTCGGTAGCTTGTTCCTTTATATTGATTAATTGTATTGTGCTGTGTGGGTAAACTCCGTTTATTATTCGCTAGTTGATTGCAATTGTACAGCTTCTAGGTTTGGGGCTATTATGAAAATAACACTCCTATGGACATTTGCATAAATGTCTTTGTGTGGACGTATGTTTTCGTTTCTCTTGAGTAGATGCTTAGGAGTGAAGTTGCTGGATCATATAGTAAGTATATATTTAACTTTCTAAGAAACCACCAAGCTGTTCTCCAAAGTGGCTGTACTATTTTACAAACCAGCAATATTTGAGGGTTCTGGTTTTTCCACATCTTCAGCATTTGGTATTTCTAGTCTTTTGCATTATAATCATTCTAATGGAAGTGTAGTGATACCTTGTGGCTTTAATTTGCATTTCTCTAGTGACTAGGAATCCCTTTTAATATAAATTATGTCAGCCGTTTGAGAGAAAGCTCCTTTTATAATAGTGGTAATTGGTACTGTGGTTCACTATATATATTTAAAGCTCTTGAAAGAAATTTTCTATGTAAAAAATCCAGACTATTTTACTAGAGACTTGTTTGCTTGTTTTTACTCTTTTTGAGATTTGTAAAATTATCTTCTAATGCAAACTACTGCCTGTGGCCTACCACCTGCTTTTGTATGTCTGCAGAGTAATGAATTTTTTTCACTTTTAAATGGTTGAAAATCAAAAGAATAGTATTTCATGACATATGAAAACTATATGAAACTAAGATTTCAGTGTCCCATTCTGATGGGGGCGTAACCAGGCTTATTGGGTTAGGTATGATCTCTGATTGCTTTGGTACTATAATGGCAAGAGTTCAGTTGTGATGACAGAGAAACTATGGCCTGTAAAGCCTAAGATATTTACTCTTTGGTCCTTACAGAAGATGTTTGCCAACTTCTCGCTCACCTGTTCCATCTCTTGCTTGGTCTCAGAAAAAATTTTACTACTGACTGTCCTTCTTGTTCAGTTCTTGTGTTGGTTCAGCAGTTTGTTACTGAAAAACCCAAGTCCATTTGCGGACTGTTGCTCTGGAAGGGAAAAGAGACTGAAATATTGAAAGACTCATTTGTTAATGAGCTCTTTCCTGGCAGGTGGCTCTAGTTAGAAGGGTTAAGTTAGAAAAAGCACCCAGAAAACAAAGGGGGAAGGGACAGGAACTTTTGTAGATGAAGGTATCATGTTAACTGTTTGTATTAAGCTTGGAAAGTGATGATGTGCAGCTGATACTTTTTCATTAATTGGGAAATTTTAAAAAATTGCTTATTGTAAAAATTGAAACAATAGAGAAGTACAATATATAAAGTAAGAGTTAAGTCTGTCACCCACCCCCTCACCTTACTCTTTCTTATTGGTCATTACTGTTAAGAATTAGGTCTGTTTACTTTTAGACCTTTTTCTGTATGGATATAAACATACCCAGTTGGATTTTGTGCTTTTTACAAAAATGAAATTATAGTATACATATTGTTTTAACATCAAAGTGTTTTTTATAACTTGGCACAGTCTATGGTGGCCATTTTTTCCACATGCATACAGATTTGCCTAACTTATTTTAGCAACTGCAGAGCTTTGTATGATTCTACTATAATTTACTTAACCATTGATGATGATTTTTTTTTTTTTTTTTTTTTTTTTTTTTGCGGTACGCGGGCCTCTCACTGCTGTGGCCTCTCCCGTTGCGGAGCACAGGCTCCGGATGCGCAGGCTCAGCGGCCATGGCTCACGGGCCCAGCTGCTCAGCGGCACGTGGGATCCTCCCGGACCGGGGCACAAACCCGTGTCCCCTGCATCGGCAGGCGGATTCTCAACCACTGCGCCACCAGAGAAGCCCTCATTGATGAATTTTTGATTCTTCTATAGATAATGCCCATATGCTTCAGGTAGCCTTACCAAGCACTGGCTGTTATTCATCTTTTAAAATTTTTGCCTATTTGAGAAGTGAAAAATAGCTCATTGTTACAATTTGCACTTCTTTAGTGAAACTGAACGTTTTTTCTTGTATTTATTAGCCATTTGTACTTCGAATTGCCTATTGCTTTGCTTATTTTTCTTTTGGGTTTTTTCTAATTAATAGGAGGTCTTTATATATTTTGGCATTAACTCAATCTGCAAGTATTTTCTCACAACTTATTTTTCTTTATGGTTGGTTTTTTTTTTTTTTTTTTTGTGGTACGCGGGCCTCTCACTGCTGTGGCCTCTCCCGTTGCGGAGCACAGGCTCCGGACGCGCAGGCTCAGCGGCCATGGCTCACGGGCCCAGCCACTCCGCGGCATGTGGGATCTTCCCAGACCGGGGCGCGAACCCGTGTTCCCTGCATCGGCAGGCGGACTCTCAACCACTGCGCCACCAGGGAAGCCCGTAACTATCTTTTAATTTAGTGGTTCCTAAACAGAGGAGTAGCAGAATGACTTAAGGGAGTTCTTCCAGTACACATGCTGTGATTTCCTACTAAGTTATTCTTACTTGGTAGATCAGATGTGGGGTACAATTCTGTGTTTTGTTTTGTTTTGAAGGGAGAGGAAGAAACTGCCTCATGATTGATGTCAAACCCTGGTTAAAAATCACAGTACGTAAAGCAGACGCGTCTTTTCATAGAGAGAATGAAGGGAGTGGTGCGGGTTGGTTACTTTCACCTAAATCCGTTGAATTCCTGTGACAGGTCTGGAGATTTAGTAAGGAGAGACTTCATGTGCTTGATAAAAAGAAAAACTGCTGTATATTATGTCCTGAAAATAAGCAAGTTTCTTGATCTCGAGCCAGTTGTGTTAAATCCAAAACTGTAGGCTATATTTCATTGTAAATGTACACTTTTTTTCACATTTTAACATCTGAAATTGGAAGGATAGCATGTCATAGTTTACTTGGCAACATGTTTTTAGTTGTACATAAAGTAATTGGTGCATTTTAAAATCATCTTAGATTCAATGAAATATGGATAATTTTCTATTTTCACTTTTGAATCTATCGTACATCAATACAATTTTTTTCTCCATTGGTCTTCATGTTCCCGAGTGGTCTGTTCTCTAGTATTTCTTTCCCTCTAATTAGTTTTATACACTGCTTTCAGATCGATCTGCTTAAACTGTGATTCTGATTAAATCACTACTTTATGCAGTAACTTTCAATGGCAAACAACTCTAGCAAAGTCTAGCCTTCTTAGTGTGGCATTTTAGACCTTTTGAATGAAATATTAGTTCTTGTACTCTGTACACCAGTTTTTAGTCACTAAGCGAGCAGTATCTTTCATATGTACTAGTTTTTCGTCCTCTGTATACTTACTTATTGAATCCTTATGTGGAATTGCTTCCTACAGTCTTCCAAAATTGCTGCGTTTTAAAATTCTACCCATCCTTTACAGCTCAGCTTCTCTGTCAGCCATGTCCTTCTTATTGGGGGTGAAAGATAACTATTGAAAAAGAATGAGGAAACTTTAAAAAAATTTTATTTTCAAAAAATTTATTAATTTTTTTGGCTGTACCACTGTGGTTTGCAGGATCTCAGTTCGCTGACTAGGGATTGAACCTGGGCCATGGCTGTGAAAGCCCGGGATCCTAACCTAGGCCACCAGGGAACTCCTGGGGAAACTTTTTAGGAGCGTTGCAGTTAGATAGACATTGAAGGAACCAGGTAATACCATTTCCTCGCCTTTTCCTCTTGCTGATTGCGGTTTTGAAGAAGAGCTGAATTCCAGGTGAAAATGTTTGAAATGATTTCTTTTTGGCTTGAAATGGAGGGGTTGGAAGGGATATTTAGGTTAGTATGTGTGAGCCTGAAGCTAGGTCATCTGATCAGGCCTTTACTTTGAATGGAAAGGGAGAGAGAAAAGCACAAAAAACAAATCTAAGATCTAGAGGACATGTACATGTCCAAACTGGAATTGTCATGTTTTTGTCAAAATAAGTTGATGGACTGGTTAAACTCAGATGAAATTTAACTATTTTTGGCCCATAAAGCCAATTGTATAAGCACAGGAGGGGGGCTTCCCTGGTGGTGCAGTGGTTAAGAATCTGCCTGCCAATGCAGGGGACACGGGTTCGAGCCCTGGTCCGGGAAGATCCCACATGCTGCAGAGCAACTAATCCCGTGCACCACAACCACTGAGCCCACATGCCACAACTACTGAAGCCTGCACACCTAGAGCCCATGCTCTGCAACAAGAGAAGCCGCCTCAGTGAGAAGCCCGTGCACCACAAGGAAGAGTAGCCCCCGCTTGCCGCAACTAGAGAAAGCCCGCGCGCAGCAACGAAGACCCAACGCAGCCAAAAATAAATAAATTTATTTTTTTAAAATGTAACCACAGGAAGATGTTGAGGGATACGTGGATGATAGTAGCACTTTGGGGCATAGGTCAACAGCTGAGTGCTAGTCAGTAGTGAGGTGTGGCAACAAAAAAGTCAACCTCAGGTGCATTATTAAAAAAGGAACATCTAGAATTGGGGGAGATGATAATTGTATTTTATTCTGTACTAGAGTGGATACAACTATTGAGTCTAGGTCCATTTTGGAATACAGATTCTGGAATGTGTTCAGAGGTGGTAGACAAATGGCGAAGGGACTGCAAGCCACATACAGAAGAATGATTGAAAGAATATTTGGTTTGGAGATGAGAGAACTTGGGGCATGGGGGAGGCCACAATCAAACATTTGTAAAGGAAGAGGGTTTGTACCTTGTGCTTCCAGGGGATAGAACTAAGGCCAATGGATGGAAGCTACGGGAAGAAAGACATAGCTCAATTTAAGGAATAATCGGTGAAAGCGGTCTAACGATTGAGTGAAAGATAAATTTCTGTTGCTAGAGGTGTGAGGGCGTTGGTCGGCCAAACACTTGGCCGGGGAATTTAAGTCAAATTGCTAACAGCTGCTCACTTTTAAAATTGAAAAGACGATAAACATCCAAAGTTTATCATACTCAGATTTTAATAGGCTATCATGACATAAGGTTATCAAGTTCATTGATTATTTTGCAACTGATAGTAATGCCTTTAGAGAGCATGAGCCAGCAGGTGCGCTTAAGCTTTCTTTGCCGCTCTGCTGAGTTCAGTGTCAGTGAATGAATGGATAGCAGGTTTACCTAAGGTGGATTGTGTGGGCTGGAATCTTTAAAAAGGCGCTCCACAGCGTTACAGCCTTTTCTCATCACTGACACAATTATAAGAACCTGCAAGTATATGTGCATTGAGGAGGCAGGAGGAGCTTTATGCCAAGGTCTTCATAAAACTGAATGAGTGAATTCTTCACATTAAAATTTGAGTGTCTGTGTCAGCAGGGCCTGTGAAACACTTCTCTGAAACAATCTGCAAACCATGGTAATAACTGATCTCTAAGGACTCCTTCCAGTTGTAAAATTCTTTGGTAAATGATCTTGTAATAAATGTTAGGCAGTAGTTTAGGGTTACAGAGTAATAGAAGCATGGCCAGTTAAAATTGAGGAAAATTTAGGTGGGCTGTAATTGGCTCCTCTGGAGTTTGGCGACAGCTCTGGGAATCGCAATTACAATGAAGTCAGCAGTTTGAAACATGGCCTCACCATAAGGGAGAAGGGGATCTCCTTGCGGTAAACGCCCCTCTTGGTTCTGTGAGCCACTTCCAGCCTGAAGTGAAAGTCTGCTCCCTTCTTGGGAAAGAACCTTACTGGGTCCTTTCAGCTGAGAAACCTCGGCCTTCTTAAGAGAAGGGGAGAGAAATTTGGATGATTAATGAAAATAACATTTGGTGAGTATGAGCTCATTGAGCAGACCAAAGGGTTTAGAAGCTGAAAGATCTTGAAGCAGTCTCAGCCCCAAATAGACTAAAACATACCTCCTTATGCTAATTTTCTTTCAAATTCACAAACTCCTTGGAGGGATAGTAGATTTAAAAGGAGAAAAAGCACAGTGCGTGGAATCTTATGACTAGTGAAAGAAGAATGTAGTAAAGAGTGATGCAGAATTGCTGCCCTCAGCAAATTCCTCCTCATCCTTCCTGTTTTAGCCTTCCCCCAGCCTTCGAGTCTGGGTTAGGTGCTCACCTGGTATTTTACTTAGCCTGTTATAACATGTTTTACACTACTTTGTAATTGGCTGGTGGTTTTCAAACCCCCTAGACTGAAAGCTTCAAGAAGACAGGGACCACACTTGTGTCTTTGGACTCTAAGGGTTGGTTGGATGTATGGGAAGCTTTGATAAATGTTTGTTGACCGAATAAATAGGAGCCCGTTTACCTTTTCTTTCATTGTGCTACTTACTTGTCTTGGCACTTCACTGAGATGTCCCTGGTCTCATCATGCAACTTGTCTTGGCCATTAAAACTTAACCTTTGCAGGCTAATAATTGGTCACATAGGGTGTTGGGTACAGCGAGGCTCATTGTATCATTCTCTCCCTAATAAGATTTTAAAAAGACATTGACCCCTGTGAAAGTAATTTTCTGAAGAGCTATTCTCATCTGACTACAGGGTGGAAAGCATCTGATAGCTAAATTATAATAAGTTCTTATTAGTTACTCTCTCCTGGCTATTATTTTCAACTGGAAATAGTTTGTTTCTCAAGCTAGAGTTCTCTGATGGTTTGAGAACTTACTCTCAGGATCCTTGTTGTCTGTAAAAAAAAAAAAAAAAAAAAAAAAAAAAAAGTGTTTATTTCAATAATCTTTCAAAATTAACATAAACGTAATGTGGATCTTCTGGATGATCACATTATCATTGAGCCCTGGCACTTCATTTTGGGTCTGTACCAGATTATACTGCCATAATTTTGTGTGTTAATGAGAAAAGGTCTTAATGGAATGCTGTCTTCCTGCTTAATGGCTGTAAAGACACACTGTACAAATGAGGATTTTACAATTGTTTGACTAGAGGAAAGTGGCAGGACTATGTGCTGTGTAAGCTGCTACCATATTCACATTGTGAATGGTGGTTTAGTTTTAGGAGGACATTCCTTATCTCACTAAGTTTATATCATTAATTTGGATATTTTTTTTTTATATTTGTAAAGAGTTTTTTTACATCTAGTTTATATTGAACACTTGGAATCTTCTTTCCTTGTTTAAAAAAAAAATTCACATTTGAGAAATCTCTCCTTGAATTCACAGGCATCAATCTCGTAGTGATCTTTGAGGCCTAAGTTAACAGGCAGATTAGTGAGGGAGGTCGTTTGGACCCGGAGGCTTATGTCCTTTTCCAGTTTTACTGTGTAGGTACAGAGAGATAGGAACCAAGGCCAAGTGCAATCTGACATCAGATGTTGTTTATTTTTTTATTTTTTTATTGAAGTATAATTGACTTATTAGTTTCAGGTGTACAACGTAGTGATTTGATATATTTTTTTTGATTTGATATTTTTATACATTACAAAATAATCACCAGGATAAGTCTAGTTATTGTCTGTCACCATGCAAAGTTACTACACTATTACTGACTATATTCCCTGTGCTGTATATTACATTCCCATGACTTATTTTACCCCAGATATATTTTTTTATTGGAGTATAATTGCTTTACAATGTTGTTAGTTTCTGCTGTACAACAAAGTGAATCAGCTGCATGTATACACATATCACCTCCCTCTTGGACCTCCCAGATGTTGTTTAAAATGGTTCTGGGGCCAAGATAATCATGGAGAGTCAGAAGTATCATGGCTTATAAAGGGTAAAGGGTCAGGAAAAGAAAGGATCAAGTAAGAGACCCTGAACTCAGATCTGTGCTGTCCAAATAGTAACAGTAGCCATGTGTGCCTATTTAAATTTAAATTAATTAAAATTACATAAAAATAAAAATTCAGTTAGTCACAAGAGACACATGGCAAGTGCTCTAGTAGCCACATGTGCCTTGGGGCTACTGTATTAGTCAGCCCAGGTATAGAATATTTCTTTTCATCCTCACTTAAACTTCTGTTGGATAGTGCTGCCCTAGAGGGAGCCAACTGAGTGGAAGCAAGGTCA
The DNA here is from genome assembly GCF_002837175.3 of Physeter macrocephalus. Taxonomy (NCBI): domain Eukaryota; kingdom Metazoa; phylum Chordata; class Mammalia; order Artiodactyla; family Physeteridae; genus Physeter; species Physeter macrocephalus. The sequence goes on from NC_041233.1 coordinate 58,489,454, forward strand.
GAGGCAGTGTGAAGGTAAGAAGGAAGAAGTGAGAAAATAGGTGATGGGAGGAATGAAGCTAATAGACAGAATCCCCAGTTCTCAGTGTCTCACATTTTCCTTGTTTTTGAGGATCTTGACAATTTTAAGGAGTACGGGTCAGGTATTTTGTAGAAGAGTTTGTTGGGAGTTGAGGGTTTGGGGAGGAAGCCACAAAGTGTCACTCTCATCACCTCATATCATCACTTCTTATCAAGGGTACATACCGTCAACATGACTTATACTGAGTGTTGATGTTAACCTTGATCACTTGGCCGAGGTAGGCAGTCCCTTGGGTTTAAAACTATGTGCTTGTGCTAACAACTCCCAAATTTATTTTCCAGCCCAGATTTTCTTGATCTCTAGATTTATACATTTATACATCAGGTTTAACAGCTCTACTTGGACCCTTCACAAAAATAAGATGCTCACAAATAGACACCCCCACCCCACCATGCTCTTCAGATCTACACTTTCTGTAGTCTTCTCCACTTCAGTTAAGACACTTCTATTTTCCAGTTGCCAAGGTAAAAAATCTTAATGTAGTCCTTGTTGCTTTCACTGTTTCGTAGAGTCTGTCAGGAAATCATGTTGACTTAAGCTTCAAAGTATTCCAGGATGTGGCCACTCAACACCATCTCTACCTCTCCCACCTGAGCCACTATCATCTTATACTGGAGCATTACCCTAGCTTCCTAACTGCTCTCCCTGTTATTTCTTCTTTGCCTCCTTAGAATCCATTTTCCACACAGCAGTCGGATTCATCTTTTAAAAAGAACTTTACTGACATTTATATACACACAGAAAAGTGCACACATTATGGGTTTGCAGTGAGTTTTCACAAGCTGATCACACCTCTAAGTCCAGCACCCAGAGCAAGAAGCAGCACGTGACCAGCAGCTCCTCACGTTCCCTTGCAGTCACTGATCCCCCAAGGATGACCACTGTCTTGACTTCTAAGAGCATAGGTTAGTCTTGTCTGTTGTTTATGTAAATGACATCATACGATGTGTAATTTTTGAGTCTGGCTTCTTTTATGCAACATTGTGTGTGAGAGTCATCCACGATGGTGCGTGAAATTTGGTTTCTTCGTTGCTGTGAACTATTCCATTGTGTTAATATACCACAATTTATCCCTTCTACTGTTGATGGGCATTCAGGTAGTTCCCAGTGTTTGGCTATTATGAATCACGCTGCTATGAATGTTCTAGTATGTGGCTTTGGGGAAATATATGTATGTATTTATGTTGGGTGTATACCCAGGAGTGGGATTTCTGGTTCAATATGTACTAGCCTTGGCCTTAGTATATGTCGCCAATTTTTTGCTAGTGATTGTACATCAGCAAGTGATCTTTTTTAAAATTTTAATTTATTTTATTTATTTTATTTTTGGCTGCATTGGGTCTTCATTGCTGCACGCGGGCTTTCTCTAGTTGCAGTGAGCGGGGGCTAGTCTTCGTTGCAGTGCTCAGGCTTGTCATTGCGGTGGCTTCTCTTGTTGCCGAGCACGGGCTCTAGGCGCGTGGGCTCAGTAGTTGTGCCTCACGGGCTCTAGAGTGCAGGCGCAGTATTTGTGATGCACAGGCTTAGTTGCTCCGCGGCATGTGGGATCTTCCCGGACCAGGGCTCAAACCCGTGCCCCTTGCATTGGCAGGCAGATTCTCAACCACTGCGCCACCAGGGAAGCCCAGCAAGTGATCTTTTAAAAAATAAAAGTTAACTCCTATTACTCCTCATTTGAAAACCCATCAGTGGTTTATTAGCTCACTCAGAATAATAGCTAAAGTACTTACAATGGCACATAAGGCCCTATATAGCTGGTTTACCAACTTGTCTCTGAACATCCTAAGGACAGTTACATCTTAGGGCCTTTGCATTAGCTACTCTCTCCACCTCCTTTGTCCTTCTGACACATCTGCATGGCCTGCTCCCTTATTAACTTCAGATGTCTGCTTAAATACCACCAACGTATATAAAAAGCCCTTCCTACTCATTTGTTTACTTTGCATTACTTTTCTTCTTACCACTTACTTCCTGGCCTATCTATAGTTATATATTTTTTGATGTGGACCATTTTTAAAGTCTTTATTGAATTTGTTGCAATATTGCTTCTGCTTTATGTTTTTTGGGTTTTTTTGGCCACGAGGCATGTGGGATCTTAGCTCCCCAACTGGGGATTGAACCCACAACCCCTGCATTGGAAGGCAAAGTCTTAACCACTGGACCGCTAGGGAAGTCCCTATCTATATGTTTAATATATCTAAAATATTATGTGTGTCCCCACTAGAGACTTAGTTTTTTGTTAATTGCTTATCAAAAACTGGACATTAGTAGCTGTCCAATAAATAGTTGAATGAATAAATGAATTCAGGAAATAGTTCTAGTTGTAATAGACTTAAGGTGTCTAGAAATAGAAATTTGGGGAGAATGGAAAAAAGGCAAATGAGGTTAAAATTGATTTTAAAATTTAATTTTTATTAATATGAGCTTTAAAAGACACTGGGCTTATGATTAAAAATAGCAGCCCTCTGTTTCCTTCCAGTTTCCACTCCCCAAAGTTGACTACTTTCAACTTTTTTTTTAAATATAATTTTTAAAATCATTGTGTTCTGAACTCACAGCATTAACAAAAAATTAGTTTTTATCTTATTTATTTTTGGCTGTGTTGGGTCTTCGTTGCTGCACGTGGGCTTTCTCTAGTTGCAGTGAGTGGGGGGCTACTCTTCCTTGCAGTGCACGGGCTTCTCATTTTGGTGGCTTCTCTTGTTGCGGAGCACGGGCTCCAGAGCACAGGCTCAGTAGTTGTGGCGCATGGGGTTAGTTGCTCCGCAGCTTGTGGGATCTTCCCAGACCAGGGCTCAAACCCGTGTCCCCTGCATTGGCAGGAGGATTCTTAACCACTGCGCTACCAGGGAAGTCCCAAAAGTTGAGTACTTTCAATGCTTAGCTGTTTCTTATGCTATTAAATTTGATATTTTAAAAATTTGTGGTTAGGGGCTTCCCTGGTGGCGCAGTGGTTGAGAGTCCGCCTGCCAATGCAGGGGACACGGGTTCGTGCCCTGGTCCGGGAAGATCCCACATGCCGCGGAGCAGCTAGACCCGTGAGCCATGGCCGCTGAGCCTGCACGTCCGGAGCCTGTGCTCTGCAACGGGAGAGGCCACAACAGTGAGAGGCCGGCGTACAGCAAAAAAAAAAAAAAAAAAAAAAAAAAATTTGTGGCTAAATTGCTCTTTTTTTTAAAATTTCAGTTTTAGATCTTATTTAAGGGCTTCCTACACTGGAAGATAAGGATCTGCTTTTCCTAAACTTCCTTCCTCCTTCTAATATACAAACATCTTTCTCGCTCTCCTCCCAGTGTAATTATCCAAAATTTAAAGACATGATTTCAGTTGGCTTCAGATGCCACTTTCTCAGGGAAGCATTCCCTAACTTCTCATATCAAACTAACATGTTTAGTGTGTACATTATTATGAACATGTGAAAATTGTTCACTGTGAGCCAGATAATGTATTATCACATTTTATAGTTTTTTCCCTGGAATTTTCCATAATTCTTACTTTTTTGTTTGCTTACTCTTCTTCACATCACTAGCTTATTAGCCCATACTCGTTGCCAGAATTCTAAAACACATGGGGTTATGTATCAGTTCTTTAGGTTGTTTTGGAGGCATCTGTCCTAGAATTGCCAACAGGAACTATAGAACTATACAGCCTGTTGCTTTGATCTTACCTTCACAAAGTAACCTAAAAATTCTCTTGATCTTTTTTCCTACGTTTAAATCCTTCACTCTGGATCCCAACTCAGAGTCTTTCTTAGTTTACTCACTTATCTTGGGAGAACATATCCTTCAAGAGTTTCCAGAGAAAAGATACAGGAAGAGTAATTTTTTAAGATCTTGTATATCAGTTATCTATTGCCATAGTAATGCTGCATAGCAGATAACTGAGAAACGTCAGTTGCTCACAATAAGTATTACTCTTCACATTTCTGGGGGGCTGTGCTGACTTTGGGAGTTGTCTGGCTTTCAGCTGGTCTTGGGTGGTCTTGGCTGGGACGACTGGGGTGACCTAGCTCTGTTTCAGGTATCTCATCCTCCTTGGGGACCGCCAGTCTAGCTAAGGTGTGATCTTCACATGGTGATGGCAGAGGGCAAACGGAAATGCTTACATGCTTTTTTTGTATTTTAAATATACCTGCTGACCGTTTTTTTCTGATTTGCCAACATATACTTTGTTATAGTTTTAAAATGTAAACAACTATTTGAAGAAACAAGGAAACAGTATACATTGAAAGCAAAACCTGAAATTACAACACTATGGAAATTTAAAGGTTATCTGTCAGTAGCTGTCTTTCTTGTTGCAACTGCAGAGACCTCTGCTTGCCCTGAGAAATCACTGATATATGGGGCTTTTGCTAGGAGTATGACAATTTCACTTTCTCCCTTGTCTGCCTTGATTGTCCCAGGAATAAGGCAGAAGCCAAGAGGAGTTATTAAGAAGGAGAGTTTTACAAGCACTGGTGTGCTGGTGAATGGGTTTTCCAAAAAGAAAAGCCCTGATTTGTAGCATTTGCCAGTTCCCATGGTATAAATAGTCCCACCATGGCCAATTTCAAGGATGACTGTATTTAATAAACAAATTGTGCAATTTGTGAAAATTTAACAATCAGTTCTTATGAGCTAGTACTGGCCCACTCGAGCACACTGCTGCTTAGTTCTAAAATGGGATGTTTTTTAATATGCAACGTATTTGACCAAAAACAAATATCTGTGCAAATGTGCAGAGAAAAAATTAAGTAACTTCCTTCAGCTGTCTGATTAAATGTCACTTTCTCAGGAGGGGTGTTCTTTCCCTTTTTATATTATGTAAGATTCTCCTCTAAGTCTTTTAACATTGTTATTGTTCTTTCACAGTATTTATCACACTGATTATTTGTTTCATATTGGTCTATCCCACTAGACCTTAACCTTCAGGGAAGATGGGGACCATATCTACCATAGGGTTAGCTTGGATCCTGCAATAGTGAAGTGTATAGTAAATGTCAGATAAATGAATGATTAAATCTCAGGAATATGAAATATTTTTTAGGGTTCTTTTTATTGAATTGTATGTGAAGTGTGTTCCTTCTTCAAGGATTTGGCAGAAAAGAGAGGAAAAACATTACTACTTTGCAGGAGAGAGAAGCTGGCTTCCCTTTGGGCTTTTTGCTGGGCCTCACCACATTCCCCTGTGTAATCAAGGCTGTAAAGCTTTGATTAGTAGTATGTTGTTTGTGGCTTTAGGGCCTTCAGATACTAGTAATTGTTTTCATCAGTGTATTAGTTATGACTCTGGGACTTGTAAGCAGCTGGAAACAAGAGTGTTCCTACTGGTAAATATGAATGTTTATTGTTCTGAATTAGATGACAGTACTTTCATTGTTATTTCAGACGAGTGTTTGAAGAACATGTTTTTAAACTTGGTGACTGAGTTGCAGTACAGTTTTGTGATTGGTATTGCATTCAGTAAACTTCTGCAGCATGAAGTTTTGAAAAAATGAAAAATTAACATTAAACTAACCTAAGTTATAGAAAGCCTTCTATAAATGAACTAAAAAACTAACTATAAAAAACTGTTTCTAAACATGAGCTTATGTAGGTTTAAATTACCGATCTATAATGTTCTATTTAATCATTTCAGCCTTTTCATAATTTGGAAAGAGATTCACATATTTGTGACCCATTGTTTGGTCATTACAGGCATTGACTTTGTTTGGACAGGAACTTGTGATAGAGCTAGAAATTTGCTCCCCAGATTGAAGCAGACCTTGCTTGTGTGTGGTCTAAATATTTATATTTCTTAATAATGACAAGTTTTTGTCCTTTTTTTTTTTTTTTTTTTAAGTAATAGTCCTTTTGGAACTTAAAAAAAAAAATTATTGGCTGTGCTGGGTGTTGGTTGCGGTATGCGGGATCTTTTTAGTTGCGGCATCCAGAATATTTAGTTGCGGCATGCAAACTCTTAGTTGCAGCATGTGGGATCTAGTTCCCTGACCAGGGATTGAACCCGGGCCCCCTGCATTGGGAGCGCAGAGTCTTAGCCACTGGACCACTAGGGAAGTCCCTGTCTTCTGCTTTTTTGATCCAATTAAGTGGTAAATATAGGTGATCTTTTATATCATGAAATTTTAGATCCTAAAGGGACCATAACATCTTAGTCTAGCCTTTTCATTTTATATAGCACTTGGATTGTAAGTTTTATGAGACTGCCGTTGGCTGGCAGTAGTTGTCAGTAAATATTTGTTGAATGAGTAAATAAATGAATGTACCTTGTGGATAAAGAATGAAGACCAGAGAGATTAAAATACTTTCATGCTTATACAATTAGTGGAATAGCCAAGGCTATTTAATGGCCATTTTAAGAAAGCTGAAGAGTAGGATGACTATAGAAGGTGTTATAAATGAATAGATTTCAGAGAAACACTAATAAAAATAATTTCTATTATCATAGTTCCCAGTAACGATTAAGGGAATGCCAATATTTTAAGCTATAGCAATGGCTCCAAGTCTCTCTGTGTACGAGGTTTTTGCAGGAAAAAAATTTTGATGCGATTAGTGATTTTAAAGAAGTATGTGTAAAAAGCTTAGGAAATATTCTCTCTAGAACAAGATATTTCATTGACAGTGCAAGCTCAGAATATAACTTAAATATAATTGTGTGATTACATTTTAGTTGCTGTTAAGGACTGAAAGACTGAATTTTACTAATATTTTCTAACATGTAAGAAATATGAAAGAGATCTTTCTTTTCTGCAGCAAGTGGACAAAATTCTTGCTTTGTGCAGGAAACCTTGGCAGACCTTGAGAATTCTAAATTGCTCTGTTTTGTCTTTTTTCCCTCAGAAGAATTTGAATAGTTTTTTTTTTCTTCTATCTGAAACATGTTTTTCTTCTCCTCACCCTCATGTTTAACTTAATTAGGACTCCTCTTCTGTATCTACATATTTTGTCTGATACAGCCAAGTCTTTTTTTTTTTTTTTTTTTTTTTTGCGGTAAGCGGGCCTCTCACCATTGTGGCCTCTCCCGTCGCGGAGCACAGGCTCCGGATGCGCAGGCTCAGCGGCCATGGCTCACGGATCCTAGTCGCTCCGCGGCATGTGGGGCACGACCCCATGTCCCCTGCATCGGCAGGCGGACTCTCAATCACTGCGCCACCAGGGAAGCCCCAGCCAAGTCTTTTTAAAACATCATTGAGAGCTCTCAAAGCTTTTTTTAAAAAATTTATTTATTTAATTAATTTATTTTGGCTGCTTTGGGTCTCCGTTGCTGCGTGCAGGCTTCCTCTAGTTGCGGTCAGCGGGGGCTACTCTTTGTTGCGGTGCTCGGGCTTCTCACTGCAGTGGCTTCTCTTGTTAAAGAGCACGGGCTCTAGGTGCACGGCCTTCAGTAGCTGTGGCACGCGGGCTCAGTAGTTGTGGCTTGCAGGCTCTAGCACACAGGCTCAGTAGTTGTGGTGCACGGGCTTATTTGCTCCGCAGCATGTGGGATCTTCCTGGACCAGGGATCACTGCGCCACCAGGGAAGCCCCAGCCAAGTCTTTTTAAAACATCATTGAGAGCTCTCAAAGCTTTTTTTAAAAAATTTATTTATTTAATTAATTTATTTTGGCTGCTTTGGGTCTCCGTTGCTGCGTGCAGGCTTCCTCTAGTTGCGGTCAGCGGGGGCTACTCTTTGTTGCGGTGCTCGGGCTTCTCACTGCAGTGGCTTCTCTTGTTAAAGAGCACGGGCTCTAGGTGCACGGCCTTCAGTAGCTGTGGCACGCGGGCTCAGTAGTTGTGGCTTGCAGGCTCTAGCACACAGGCTCAGTAGTTGTGGTGCACGGGCTTATTTGCTCCGCAGCATGTGGGATCTTCCTGGACCAGGGCTCAAACCCGTGTCCCCTGAATTGGCAGGCTGATTCTTAACCACTGTGCCACCAGGGAAGCCTTAGAGCTCTCAAAGCTTCTTTTACTACCAAATTCCTCATCATCAGAGCTAGGTATAGGAAGTCTTTCTGGTCCCTTGCTTCTAAGTGAATGGCGCTAGACAGACCAGAAGACCACAGTCTCATTTGTGTTCTCTTTGGTGTTCTCTAGGTATATTCCTGGCAGACATGTCACCCTGCACTATTTCGGATTCTTCCTTGGGTTCTTACTGGCTGCTCTTAGTCATATTCCTTCTAGCCATCAACTCGTCCAACATCATGACCAAGTCATGAGTAGCCAGAAGCTCCTAGTGTTTAAGTAAGCCCTTGATGGCTTATTCTACAGGAGAGAGTGTTTTTGTTTTGCTTTTAAATTGCTAGATCAGGTTGATGGAAAAGCTTTCTTTTTTTTTTTTAAACATCTTTATTGGAGTATAGATGGAATAGCTTTTTAAGCTAGCGTGTATTCAGTTCACAACATGTCATCAAGGGACAGTCGTAAAAGTAGGATTGGGAGCATGGAGGACTTGCCTAGTTCCCTAAACAGAGAATGAACATACCCCATCAACTGAAGAGAGACCTCAGATTTGGTATCATCCATCAGCTTAGAGATCCATAGTTTCTTATACCTGCTAGACTATGTCTTAGTCCTGGACATTGTTCTGTGCTTGCCCTGATTTACCTGTAGTGTTCATTGCCTGTTTTGGTTTATAGGGCGCAAATTGGCTTTGATATTCACCTGCCCTGTTTTACTTGGAGAAGGTCATCATGTCTTGCCACTGAAACTCAAAGATTACAAAGATAGTGCATTTGATTTAGATTTGAGTGTGGGTAGTGAGACCTGAGAAGCCAAAACTAGAACCAATATGGAAATTACAGGGAAGTCAGTTTCAGCTTAATATTAGTAGAATTTCTAATAAGTAGAGCTGTTAGAAAATGTTCTGTATTGTTCCTAGATTTGTAGTTACTTTACTAGGGGTGATTCAGCAGAAGCTAGATAAACAGTTGGAGGGTTTTGTGTGGGCATTGACAGTGTGGGTGGGGTGGGCTAGATATCTAGATACACCAGTGGTGAGATTTTTGACTCCAGTGTAAATGTTCAGTGGTTATAGACTAATGCAGAGAGAGAACAAGCTGAGAAGACTTCTGGCAGTGGTTAGTCACTGAGCAAGATGGAATTGCCAAGGGAGGATGTACTTGGAAGAGCAGAAGGCCATACCTCAAAGCCCATATTTAAAAGGTGGAAGCAGGAAGTGGAACTGCTGAAGGAAAACATTGAGAGGAAGAAAACTGGAATAGTTTAGAGTACAGAGGCCAGGGGGAGAGAGTTGGAAGGAGGAAGGAGGAATTCGAGAATAACATAGAAACTGGTTTACTCTAAGGCAGTCGTCCCCAAGGTAAGTTGCATGCACAGCCAACCACTAGGATGCAGTAGGACTCACATGTCTATTCAAACATAAATAGCTTTATAGAAACACATTTATACTTATTATTCTTGAATTTATTTTTGAAGGTATTTCATGATGTACATAATGTATTAATATAGTAATATTTGCGTATAACTTATAAATAGATACAGCATATTGGAGGAGGTGTGGCCAACATTTAACTAATAGAATACACAGTCAAAAAATGATTTGAGTCCTCTGTCCAAGAAAGAAAATGCTCTAGGTCTCTTCTATGTTTATAGGTATCCCATTTAGGTTTGTTTTTTTTTTTAAATTATTTATTTATTTATTTTATTTTTGGCTGTGTTGGGTCTTCGTTTCTGTGCGAGGGCTTTCTCTAGTTGCGGCGAGCGGGGCCCACTCTTCATCGCGGTGCGCAGGCCTCTCACTGTCGTGGCCTCTCTTGTTGCGGAGCGCAAGCTCCAGACGCGCAGGCTCAGTAGTTGTGGCTCACGGGCTTAGTTGCTCCGCGGCATGTGGGATCTTCCCAGACCAGGGCCCGAACCCGTGTCCCTGCTTTGGCAGGCAGATTCTCAACCACTGCGCCACCAGGGAAGCCCCCCATTTAGGTTTTTTAAAAAAAATTTTTATTGTGTTAAAACACATAAAATTTACCATCTTAACCATCTTTAAGTGCACAGTTCAGTGGTATTAGATATATTCACATTGTTGTGTAACCATGACCACCTTCTATCTCCATGATTCTTTTCATCTTATAAAACTGCCACTCTATGCCCATTAAACAGTAACTCCCATTTCCCCCTACCCACAGCCCCTGGCAGCCACCATTCTACCTTCTTTCTTCATGATTTTTTTGCTATCCTAAGTACCTCATATAAGTGGAATCAGACAGTTTTTGCCTTTTTGTGGTTGGCTTAATTAGCATAACGTCCTCAAGATTTATCCATGTTGCAGCATATTACAGAATTTCCTTCCCTTTTAAGACTTAATAATATTCCATTATGTGTATATACCACATTTTGTTTATTTTTCAGTCCATGGACACATGGGTTGCTTCTATGTTTTAGCTATTGTGAATGATGCTGCTATGAACATGGGAGTACAGATAGTTCCCCCACACCCTTCTTTCAGTTTTTCTTTTTAGAATAGACCCAGAAGTAGAATTGCTGGATCATATGGTGATTCTATTTTTAATTTTTGGAGGAACTACCATACTGTTTTCTACAGTGGCTGTACCATTTTACATTCCCACCAACAGTTCACAAGGGTTCCACATCCTCGTCAACACTTAACCATTTTCTGTTTTTTTGATAGTAGCCATCCCAATGGGTATGAGGTGGTATCTCATGGTAGTTTTGATTTGCTTTTCGCTAATGATTAGTGATGTTGTGCATCTTTTTGTGTACTTCATGGCCATTTGTATATCTTCTTTGGAGAAATGTCCATTTAGGTTCTTTGCCCATTTTTAAATGGGTTGTTTTATTGTTTGAGTTGTGGGAGTTATATGCTGGATATTATTCCTTTATTAGATAAACTATTTGTAAATATTTTCTCCCATACTGTGGGTTGCCTTTTTACTCTGTTGATTATTATCTTCTGATGTACCTCATATTTAGTTTTCTTGAAGTCCTATTTGTCTTTTTTCTTGTTTCCTATGCCACTGGTGTCATATCTAAGAAATTATTGCCAAATCTAATGTTGTGAAGCTTTTGTCCTATATTTTCTTCTAAGAGTTTTATACTTGTAGGGCTCACATTTAGGTTTTAGATCAATTTTTTGAGTTAATTTTTGTATGTGGTGTTAGATAAGGATCCAACTTCATTCTCTTGCATGTGGATATCCAGTTTTCCCAGGACTATTTGTTGAAAAGAATATCCTTTCCCCATTGAAGGTTTGGCACCCTTGTAAAAAATCGTTTGTCCATATTGCAAGGGTTTATTTCTGGGCTTTCTAATAGATTCCATTGGTGTTTAGGTCTGTCTGTTCACTAATACCACACTGGTTTGATTACTGTAGCTTTGTGGTAAGTTTTGAAATCAGGAAGTATATCCTCAAGTTTTGTTCTTTTTTAAGATTGCTTTGGCTACTTGGGAACATTTTGAGATTCCATATGAATTTTAGGATTTTTTTTTTTTCAATTTCTGCCAAAAACATGATTGGGATTTTGGTGGGAATTGCATTGAATCTGTAGTAGCTTTGGGTAGTATGGACATCTTAACAGTATTAAGATTTCCAGTCAATGAACATGGGATGTTTCTATTTATGTCCTTAATTTCTTTTGTCAATGTTTGTAATTATCGTTGTACAATCTTTCTGCTTCGTGGTTAAATTAATTCCTTATTCTTTTTGATACTATTGTGAATAGAATTGTTTTTGTATACAGAATTGTTTTTGTAGTTTCCTTTTCACATTGTTCATTGTTTATATATAGAAATGCAACTGATTTTTCTGCCTTGGCTTTATATTTTGCTACTTTACTGAATTTGTTAGTTTTAACAGTTTTTTTGGTGTGTGGAATCTTTAGGGTTTTCTTACATGTAAGATTATATCATCTGCAAATAGAGAATTTTACTTCTTCCTTTCCAGTTTGGTTGCCTTTCTTTTTCTAGCCTAATTGCTCTGGGTAGGACTTCCAGTACTGTATTGAGTAGAAATGCTGAAAGTGGGTATCGTTGCCTTGGTCCTGATCTTAGAGGAAATGCTTTCAGTCTTGGACCATTGGGTATGATGTTTTTTGTGAGTTTTTCACATATGGCTTTTATTATGTTGAGGTAGTTTCCTTCTATTCCTAGTTTGAGTGTTTTTATCATAAAAGGATGTTATTCTATCCGATTCTTTTTCTGCATCTATTGAGGGATCGTGTGGAATTTTTTCCTTCATTCTGTTGATATGGCATATTACTTTTTTTTTTTTCAGTCTGTTGAACGATCCTTGCATTTCTCACTTGGTCATGGTATATAATCCTTTAAATATGCTGCTGACTTCTGTTTGCTGCATTTTGTTGAAGGTTTTGGCATCACTGTTCACAAGGGATATTGGTCTGTAGTTTTCTTGTGTCTCTGTCCAGATTTGGTATCGAGGTAATGCTGGCCTCACAGAATGAGTTTGGAAGTATCCCCTCCTCTTCAGTCTTCTGGAAAAATTAGAGAAGAATTGGTGTTAGTTCTTTAAATGTTTGGTAGAATTCATCAGTCAAGCCATCAGGTCCAGGGCTTTTCTTTGTTGGAAGACTTTTTTATTTTATTATTATTATTTTTTTGCGTTACACGGGCCTCTTACTGTTGTGGCCTCTTCGGTTGTGGAGCACAGGCCCCGGACGCGCAGGCTCAGCGGCCATGGCTCACGAGCCTAGCCGCTCTGCGGC
>NC_041233.1:58502538-58513220 GCF_002837175.3 Physeter macrocephalus
GCACAGGCTCCGGACACACAGGCTCAGCGGCCATGGCTCACGGGCCTAGCCGCTCTGCGGCATGTGGGATCTTCCCGGACCGGGGTATGAACCTGTGTCCCCTGCATTGGCAGGCGGACTCTCAACCACTGCGCCACCAGGGAAGCCCCTTTGTTTGAAGACTTTTGATTACTGATTCAATCTCCCTATTAATTACAGGAATAGTCAGATTTTCTAGTTCTTCATGATTTAATCTTGGTAGATTTTGTGGCTCTAGGAATTTGTCCATTTCATCTAGTTATCTGATTTGTTGGCATCCAATTGTTCACAGTACTCCTATCCACTGGTTCTGTAGAACCAGTGCTAATGTCCCCACTTTCATTTCTGATTTTAGTAATGTGAGTCTTTACAGCTTTGTTCCCCACCCCTTTTGGTTGGTGATGTCAGATAATTAACATCTTTATACATAGTACACTCAAAAACAAAGTTATGATTCTTTAAAATACACTAGTCTCAAATTATGTAGAAAACAAGATTTGGAGTGAGAAACCTAAGTTACAGTAATACTAGCTTTTACACTGATAGTTTTTTTTTTTTCTTTAAATGTATTAGTCTCTTAAGTCATGTAGAAAAAGTGTAGTTACAAACCACTGTTACAATAACACTAGCTTCTGCAATTGCCAATGTACTCACCTTTACTGAGATCTGTATTTCTCTGTAGGCTTCAAAGTACTGTCTAGTGTCCTTTCATTTCACCCTGCAGGACCCCCTTGAGCATTTTTTGTAGGGCAGGTCCAGTGGTCACATACTCCCTCAACTTTTGGTTATCTGGGAAAGTCTTGATTTCTCCCTCGCTCTTAACAGTTTTGCCAGATATAGGATTCTCGTTTGATAGTTTTTCTCTTCTAGCATTTGACTATATCGACCCATTGTCTTATGGCCTCTGAAGTTTCTAACAAGAAGTCTGAGGATCCCTTGTATGTGATGAGTTACTTCTATTGTGCTTTCAGGATTCTCTTTGTCTTTTGAAAGTTTGATTATAATGTGTCTTGGTGTGGGTCTCTGAGTTCTTCTTACCTGGAGTTTACTGAGCTCCTTGGATGTTTATATTCACGTATTTCATTAAATTTGACATTTTCAGCCATTATTTCTTCACATATTCTCTCTGCCCTTTTCTCTCTCTCTTTTCCTTCTGTGACTCCCACTATGCTTATGTTGGTCTTCTTAATGGTGTCCCATGTGTCCTTTAGTCTATTGGCTTTTCTTCCATCCTTTTCTTCTTCAGATTCAGTAATTTCCATTGTCCTATCTTCAAGTTCGCTGAGTCTTCTGTCTGCTGAAATCCGCCTTTGAATCCTTCTAATGAATTTTTCATTTTAGCTATGTATCAATACTATTCAGCTCCAGAATTTCCTTTTGGTTCTTTCTAAGTTTTCTATCTCTTTATTGATATTTCCATTTTGTTCACACATTGTTTTCTTGACTTTTTCCATATCTCCCTTTAGTCTGTTGGGTGTCGTTAGAACAGTTACTTTGAAGTCTTTGTCTAGTGTATCAGCTGTTACATGTTTTTCAGAGACGGCATCTGTTGATTTTATTTATTTATTTATTTGGCTGCATCGGGTCTTTCGTTGCGGCACGTGGGGTCTTTCGTTGCGGCACGTGGGGTCTTTCGTTGCGGCACGTGGGCTTTCTCTAATCTAGTTGTGGCACGTGGGCTCCGAGCACATGGGCTCTGTAGTTTGTGGCACCTGGGCTCTAGTTGAGGCCTGTGAGCTCAGTAGTTGTGGTGTGCGGGCATATTGGCCCCACGGCATGTGGGATCTTAGTTCCCTGACCAGGGATCGCACCTGCGTCCCCTGCGTTGAAAGGCGGATTCTTTACCACTGGACCACCAGGGAAGTCCTGATATTTTTCTTTTTCTTTGAGTGAGCCATACTTTGCTGTTCCTTTGTATGCCTTGTGATTTATTTTATTTTTACTGGATTTTTGAATTTAATAATGTGGTAACTCTGGAAATCAGATTTCCCCCTTCCCTAGGGTTTGCCTGTTTTTCTTATTGTTTGGTTTTTGTTTTTGATTGTTGTAGATGGTCTCTTTGCTGAGGATCAGTCTGAGATGTAAGCTGAAGGTCTTCCCAGGTTTTTTCTGAGCCTTTGCCTGGGCGTACACAGTCACTTTCTAATTTTCTCCATATATGCAGTTGTTTTTAAATGTCCTAGTCTTTTAAGTCTGGCTCCAAAAGGGGAAAAAGTGAAAAATGGAAGGGGGAGAAGGGGTCTGGCCTTTTAATCCCCCTGGAAGTCATTTCAGCCAGAGGGAAGGGGCTGAAATAGGGTCGGGGAGGCACAGTGACAGTGGCCACCCACCTTCTTGTCTGCGCTCTGTGATCAGAAGCAGCCATCAGCACTCAGAGCAGAGATGCCGATATTTGGAGGACAGTGTCCTTTTTGCCCACCCTAGCTCCCACAAGCTGTGGGCAGTGGTTCCAGGAAAACATGCACAGTTGTCTGCCAAGGGGTTGGGGGTGGAGGATGGGTAGCTCCTACTGTGCTAAGAGCCAAAAACGACCAGGGGGTGGAAGGGAGGGGAGGAGAAGGGCTCTAGGCTTTTAAATCCCCTGGAAGTCACTTCAACCAGAAGTGAAGGGGCTGTGACAATGTGGGGAAGGTACAACAACAACGGCCACCCACCTTCTTGTCTGCACTCTGTGATCAGAAGCAGCCATCAGCACTCAGAGCAGAGATGCCGATATTTGGAGGACAGGGTCCTTTTTGCCCACCCTAGCTCCCACAAGCTGTGGGCAGTGGTTCCAGGAAAACATGCACAGTTGTCTGCCAAGGGGTTGGGGATGGAGGATGGGTAGCTCCTACTGTGCTAAGAGCCAAAATTGACTGACATTCACCACAATTTACCATCTAAGTCTTCCCGTGGACGTTGCAAGCCTTCAAAGTTCCAAAATGGTTGGATCAGACAGATTCTACCAATGCAGTTATTGTCTAGGTGGGAGATAGATTCCTGGTGCTTCATACTGTGGCATCTTCCCAGAATCCCCTCCCTCATTTAGTTTTATAAATATTCCCTTGTCAGATTTTTGACTGGATATTTCCTTTTTGCCTAACCATAATGGACATAATGAAGGCTTGGAAACATGCAGAAGATGCCACCCTGGCTCTGGTTAAGAGCGCTGTCTTGTTAAGGCTAAGTTGTTGCTGCCTAACAACAACTCCCCCTCCCGGCCCTCCAAATTTAGTGGCTTAAAACAACCACCATTTTATTGGTGGTGATGCGAAGTTCAGGAATTTATCACGGGTGGTGATCTCCGCTCTAGTGATGTTTGTTGGGCTCACTCACGGGGCTGCGTTCACTTGGTGGCTGGAAGGTCTGAGGTGTCCTCACTCACGTGTCTGCGGCCTCATGCTGGCTGTCACCCGGAGCGCCACGGTTCTCATCCTCGGGGCCTTCTCTCCGCACGGCCTTCTCTCTGGCAGGATAGGCTGAGCTTCTTTACGTGGTGCCTGGTTTCCCAGGCAGTGGGAGCTGTCAGGACTCTTAGGGCCCAGGCCCAGAACTGGCACAGCAGTCGCTTCTGATGATTCTGCTGATCAAGTCACAGGGCAGCTCAGGTTCAGGTAGAGAGGAAGTAGAGTCTACCTCTTGACAGGAAGAGTAGTCCTACGTCTGCAGGTTTAGGAGGAGTTGTTGGTACCCGTCTTTGAAGAATATCTCCCACAGGAGTCTAGACAGGCACTTGACTCGATATAGACTCAAAACAACTAAATTATAATGAAGTTCAAATTGAATATGAGATTTCCAGGGCACCCCACTTCTCCCCTATTAGAATGTACGCTCCACGCGGGCAGGGATTTTTATCTGTTTGGTTCATTGCTTCATTTCCAGCCTGAGAGCAGTGCCTGGCTTGTGATAGAGGCTCAGTGAGTATCTGTTGCAGGAAGGACCGCTTGATGGTGATGGTAGTAGCAGAAGGGTTGGTGTAGAACACCTCCATCAGAGAAGGCTGCAGAGACAATATGAATCTGCAGCCAAGTCTGCGAAAAGAGTGATGGACGTGAATCAGTGCCTCAGAGGTGGGGAGACGATGCTTATTCACTGTTCCACAACATTGAGGCCCGCCCATGCCAGATGTGAGGGGGAAGTAACAGACCTTCCTTTGAGGAAGGGGATCCCAACATCACAGTGTATGACATGCGCTAAATCGTAGAAAAGAGAGGAGTCTTCTTGGGATGACAGTGGGAGGCTTCAGCATGGGCGTGCTCGGATAGGAGTGAGTAAGGTGAGTGTGACTGAAACTGAGCTGAAGACATGGCTAAAAAATGATGGTTATGGGGTGTGCGTGTGACTGAAAAATTTCCAGAGGCTTGAAAATAGTCACCTTCAGGATATATTTATACATCCTGAAATGGTGAGGGTCTCCCCCTCTAAGTCCTTAAACATATGTTATGTGATGAAAACTAGATTTGAGAGTTTCTGAATTTGGTGTAAAATTATTTAATATCAGTGATAAGGAGGGACTTCCCTGGCGGTCCAGTGGTTAAGACTCCGTGCTTCCACTGCAGGGGGAGCGGGTTCCATCCCTGGTCTGGGAACTAAGATCCCACATGCCATGCAGCATGGCATAAAACAAAAACAAAAAACAGTGATAAGGAGTGTGTCAAGGGAGACCATTCATTATTAGGATTGGTGAGTTAATTGATGGTGATTATTCACCTTGCTGTAGTTTTATAATGCTTTTAGAACTTTGCGGAGATCATTGCCAAATACATGTGCCAGGGTGTAAAGCAAAAATATAAAATTATTAGTATGTAGTAGTATCTTCTCTCCCTCCTTCTGCTGGGGAAGTGATCTCAGCCCTTGTTTGTGGTGAGTGAACCAGGAGAGGAGATGGATAAAGGAATGAGATGAGCATTCTGAACATTGAGTTCCATTAGGTAAACAGGAGTATTTTTAAAGTCCTCTCCCCTGAGTCACTTCTGTCCATATAGACGAGCAAACCACAGTCACTGAACCTGTGGCAGCATGTCCGGATGAGCAGGGGAACCTTTTGTTATCTTTTCAATCATCTTGAACAGCTCCTGAAGAAAGTTACTCTTCCTTCAGTGAATAACTTTTGCCTTATCTATAAACTTAGTTGTGGTCTTCTTTTTTCTTGCCTTTTTCTCCTGAGGCTACTTCAGCAAATAAAATTTTTAAAAATTGAGGCTTGCCCGATGTGCCAGGGAAGAAAAAATACTTGTTTTGTGTGAGCTCTTAGTTGAAGTGAGTCATGTCTAACTACACTAAGAAAATGAAACACTTAAAGGAACTTTGGGTTTTTTAAAATGTCCTCTTCACTCGTTGAACTCTAGAGCTCCTGGCTCATTGAAGGTTATTAGTATGGTAGGAATAGTGTCATTTATATATTTAATTTTTTGGCTGCACTGCACAGCACATGGGATTCTAGTTCTCCAACCAGGAATCGAACCCGTATCCCCTTCAGTGGAAGCGTGGAGTCTTAACACCTGGACCACCAGGAAAGTCCCCCATGTCATTTATAATAGCAGTCATCACAGCCCCTTACATTTCATGTCCATTGGGCTTTCAGGTGGACAGGGCACAAGGCCAGTGAGGGGGGTAAGGAGAGAACAAGCCCAATTCCTAATCTAGAACACTCCTCACCGAAACTTCATACTGCGTTTCTTTTGTGTAAATTTTTTTTTTTTTTTGGTTTATTAGCTCATGTCTTTCATTAATCAGTGTACAATTACTTGTCTTCCGGTTTCTTGAAACAATAGATTAGGTCACATTTGCCACAATAGCATCTGCCAAAGTGGCTGGCCGTGGAAACTCCAGCACCGCATTCATCTGAAGGGCACTCCCTGCGAAGGTGGCTGATTTTACCATTCTCATCCACCTTACGGTATTTCAGGACAGCCAGCTTAGCCTTCTTTCTCTTATGCTTGCTCTTCTTGGGAGTGGTGTAGGACTTCTTCCTTTTCTTAGCACCACCGCGAAGTCTCCACACAGATGAAGAGTGGACTCCTTTGAATGTTGTAGGCAAAGTCCATCTTGCAGTTGCTGGCCAGCAGAGAAGTCTTTGCTGATCAGGAGGAATTCCTTTCTTATCCTGGATCTTGGCCTTTACATTTTCTATTGTATTCCAGGGTTCAACCTCCAGAGTGATGGTCATCACAATAATCTGCATCTTGGCTGCAGTTCCTCTGTGGATGGCAGATTCGAAAGCCTCTTTAGTGTAATCTTGGTCCTCTTTCTAACCCTTTCCACTTTTTTTTTTTTTTTTTTTTTTTTTGGCGGTACGCGGGCCTCTCACTGTTGGGGCCTCTCCCGTCGCGGAGCACAGGCTCCGGACGCACAGGCTCAGCAGCCATGGCTCACAGGCCTAGCTGCTCCATGGCATGTGGGATCTTCCCGGATCATGGCACGAACCCGTGTCCCCTGCATCGGCAGGCGGACTCTCAACCACTGCGCCACCAGGGAAGCCCCCCTTCCCGCTTTTTGATTTGTGAGGTGTGAGGGAATGTCTTTGTCCCTTCCTTAATGTGCATGCCTTGAATGGTTGTTTGAGGATGTGGAACTTTAAAGATCTTTGCAGAAATGTACCTTCTTGTTTCTTTTACCCCATCCTCCAACTAGATGGAGAATTTGCATTATTGTTGGAGAGTAAGATAACATCTCTGTCTCTTCAAGACTGAGACCCGTCAGGAAGGAAAAAAACTCTCCTCTACCCTTCTAGGTTCTTCTGGCTGGTCTAAGAATTAAATTGACATGAGTCACATCAACAGGAGAAAATCAAATTTAATCTTGGGTTGCCAGATGGGATGGGGATGTGGGGAGGAGAGAAATAGGTAAGGGATATTAACAGGTACAAACTTCCAGTTGCAAAATAAATGAGTCACGGGTTTGAAATGTACAGTGTGGGAATATATGTAAATCTTTGTATGGTGACAGATCATAACGATTTATTGTGGTAATCCTTTTGAAATGTCTAGAATTATCAAATCACTGTTGTGTAATATTAAACTATGTTAGTTCCTAGGTCAACTGTATTTCAGAAACAAACAAATTCATAGAAAAAGAGATGAGATTTGTTGTTACCAGAGGTGGGAGGGAGAGGGAAGAGGAATTGGATGAGGGTAATCAAAAGGTAGAAACTTCCAGTTATCAGAAAAATAAGTACTAGGGATGTAATGTACAACATGATAAATATAATTAACATTGCTGTGTGTTAACATATGAAACTTGTTAGGATTTACTATCAAGAATTTTCATCACAAGGAAAAAAACGTTTTCTGTTTCTTTAATTTGTATCTGTATGAGATGGTGGATACTCACTAATCTTGTGATAATCATTTCATGCTGTCAAATCATTATACTGTACATCTTAAACTTACACAGTGCTGTATGTATGTCAAGTATGTCATTAAAACTGGAAGAAAAATATTTGTTATGTATGGGAACTGCATATACATGAGAGGTTGAGAGACAGAAAGGTAAAATGAAGTATACATGCCATCCTGAACTAAGGAATGGGATAAGGGTCTGGGGCCTCCAAGTACAGGAGGGTCATTTACAAGACAAGAAGAGCAGACATTTGGTGATTAGATGTTTGTTCTCCATGTGGATGGGGTCACTTAGATAAAATTTCTCAGATAATAACCTTTTCTAAGAAAAATCTCCAGTATAAATTCTTCCCGGTAGTTAAGGGAGGGATAGAGGTTTCTCCTGAACCTGCAGGATCTTGATTGCCTTTAGCTCAATTGCCTCATGCAAAAATGGCACATTTTTGGGAGGCCTGTTCTGAACCCCTTTAGACCCAACTTTTTATATTTTCCATTGTGGTCCTAGGAAATTTGTAATTTTGAAAGAGTGTGCCCCCTTTGTTTACTCTTCTCCCTCATGAAATCCTTTCTAGCTAAAATGGGATAGAAATAATTGAAGAAAATAAAATATTGATTAAAATGGATATTTTTATTCTTTTCGGTTACTTCCTTTTAAAATTGTGGTATATGGTCTCAGGATTTGAAGTGTGACATCTAACTTTTTCCATTATGCTGTTATGCCACTTTTTCCTAATTGGTTTGCTTAGCTCTTAGAATTTTCATTACTTTATTTCTTAAATTCCATCATATGTAGTAAAGCCATACTAACTTGAGGGAGTAGAGGGAAGGCCAGGCTAAATTAGCTTAAAATCTTAAACACAGTATTTTTCAAGGAATGTTATATTGTCACTTGTGTGTATATGTATATGTACATAAAATGTAAATCACATGTTACCTAGCATGATCCTTAAGGAATTTGCAATTACCTGAGCCTTGGTTTTGCATGTAAATGGATACTTCTAAGTGCTTGAGGCTACTTTGAAAGAGTTCTTAATAGTTTAACCAGTAACCCTTAAAGTCTTGGTTATACTCATAGTAAACTTTAAAAAAAAAAATTCTCATAGCTAGGGTGAGAGTCCATTTAGCTCAGCTATGAAGTATTACGTTATTAAGTAGAATGGCGCTACTAGGATTTTTTTTTTTTTTTTTTTTTTTTTTAGAGAAAATCTATACTGTTCTCCATATACATGTGCATTTACATGACTATTACATCTACTATACACACACTGATGTGTATGTGCACATGTATTACAATCCCTGAGTACACCACATATTTGTGGACAATTTGAGGACATGATCTTTGGGTATAAACTACACTAAGCTTTCTGAAGGCAGAAATTGTGTCCCTTGGCATTCTTCTTCCAAAATAAACATACCTGCCAAAGACTGTGCTCTGGTACCCACCTCAGTTGGGGGCATCCTTTATGAGGAGCAGCTCCAATTCCTTTCTGCCTTTCTGTTTGGGTGCTAATGAATGGGAGGGGGGAGTATGTGTTGGGGGAAGGCTGGGAGGTTGAGCTGTGCACTGTCTACCTACTTGTGAGTGGGAGTGTGATTCCTTGCCCAACCCTGATTCTCTTGCCTGTCACATCATAATCGCAGTAGTTAATAGCACAGGCCCTGGATTTGAACCTTGGCACTCTCATTTTCTAGCCGTGGAATCTATCTAGAGCAGATCTAGTTGATCTCTCCAACCTTCAGTTCCCTGATCTAGAAAATGGATCATAATTACACCCTCCCAGGTATATGTACCCCCGGTTGGATTTTCGATAGTGGCAAATGGGTAATCCACGTGTTCCCCCATCCATGTATGCAACAAACTGGTGGGTATAAAATATTCAAAAAATTTCCAGAAATTTCCAAGAAACAAAACTTATTTTTGCTGCTTGCTAGCAACTATTTACATAACATTTATATTGTATTTACATCTGTTTACATAGCATTTACATGTATTAGGTATTATAAACAATCTAGAGATGATACAGAGTATCAGGGAGGATGTGCTTAGGTTATATGCAAATACTGTGCCATTTTGTATGAGGGAGTTGAGCATTCCTGGATTTTGGTATGGAGGGTGGTGTGGAACCGACCCCACCCCCATACCAAATGATGACTATATAACACAGGTTTCTGTATCTCCTTTCTAGGTAGTCAGTTCTTCTAGGACCTTGTCCTTGGCTTATTTGTAACTGACTTATAGAACTTGATATTCAGAAACTGTTAATTGAATGAATGAATACTCCCCTTTGAGCTTACCATACTATTTGGATTTTTGATAAATATATTTACTACTTGTGTGCATTAAAAAACATATAGTATGGGCTTCCCTGGTGGCGCAGTGGTTGAGAGTCTGCCTGCCGATGCAGGGGACACGGGTTCGTGCCCCGGTCCGGGAAGATCCCACATGCCACGGAGAGGCTAGGCCCGTGAGCCATGGCCACTGAGCCTGTGCGTCCGGAGCCTGTGCTCCGCAATGGGAGAGGCCACAACAGTGAGAGGCCCGCGTACTGCAAAAAACAAAACAAAACAAAACACAAACATATAGTAGAAACACACCATATAGGATGGTGTGTTTCATACTTTTCCAATGGCCAGGGTAGATTATTGGCCTGGTTTGGCTAGACATTTGTTAATTCAGTCATTCCTTGGTATCCTCAGGGGATTGGTTCCAAGACCCTGACAGATACCAAAATCCTAGGGTGCTCAAGTCCCTTATATAAAATGGTGTAGTATTTGCATATAACCTATGCCATTCTCCCTTATATTTTATATCATCTCTAGATTATTTATAGTATCTAATACAATATAAATGTTATATAAGTAGTTTAAATATAATGCAAATACTGTGTAAATAGTTGCCTGTGTGAAGGAAATTGAAGTTTTGTTATTTTTTTGCTTTTCTTTTCCTGAAATCTTTTTTTTTTTTAACATCTTTATTGGAGTATAACTACTTTACAATGGTGTGTTAGTTTCTGCTTTATAACAAAGTGAATCAGTTATACATATATATGTCCCCATATCTCTTCCCTCTTGCGACTCCCACCCTCCCTATCCCACCCCTCTAGGTGGTCACAAAGCACCAAGCTGATCTCCCTGTGCTATGCGGCTGCTTCCCACTAGCTATCTTTTTTTTTTTTTTTTTTTTTTTTCTGGCGGTACGCGGGCCTCTCACTGCTGCGGACTCTCCTGTTGCGGAGCACAGGCTCCGGATGCGCAAGCCCAGCGGCCATGGCTCACGGGCCCAGCCGCTCCGCGGCATGTGGGATCCTCCCGGACCGGGGCACGAACCCGTGTCCCCTGCATCGG
>NC_041233.1:58514009-58516451 GCF_002837175.3 Physeter macrocephalus
TTCCTTGCCCAACCCTGATTCTCTTGCCTGTCACATCATAATCGCAGTAGTTAATAGCACAGGCCCTGGATTTGAACCTTGGCACTCTCATTTTCTAGCCGTGGAATCTATCTAGAGCAGATCTAGTTGATCTCTCCAACCTTCAGTTCCCTGATCTAGAAAATGGATCATAATTACACCCTCCCAGGTATATGTACCCCCGGTTGGATTTTCGATAGTGGCAAATGGGTAATCCACGTGTTCCCCCATCCATGTATGCAACAAACTGGTGGGTATAAAATATTCAAAAAATTTCCAGAAATTTCCAAGAAACAAAACTTATTTTTGCTGCTTGCTAGCAACTATTTACATAACATTTATATTGTATTTACATCTGTTTACATAGCATTTACATGTATTAGGTATTATAAACAATCTAGAGATGATACAGAGTATCAGGGAGGATGTGCTTAGGTTATATGCAAATACTGTGCCATTTTGTATGAGGGAGTTGAGCATTCCTGGATTTTGGTATGGAGGGTGGTGTGGAACCGACCCCACCCCCATACCAAATGATGACTATATAACACAGGTTTCTGTATCTCCTTTCTAGGTAGTCAGTTCTTCTAGGACCTTGTCCTTGGCTTATTTGTAACTGACTTATAGAACTTGATATTCAGAAACTGTTAATTGAATGAATGAATACTCCCCTTTGAGCTTACCATACTATTTGGATTTTTGATAAATATATTTACTACTTGTGTGCATTAAAAAACATATAGTATGGGCTTCCCTGGTGGCGCAGTGGTTGAGAGTCTGCCTGCCGATGCAGGGGACACGGGTTCGTGCCCCGGTCCGGGAAGATCCCACATGCCACGGAGAGGCTAGGCCCGTGAGCCATGGCCACTGAGCCTGTGCGTCCGGAGCCTGTGCTCCGCAATGGGAGAGGCCACAACAGTGAGAGGCCCGCGTACTGCAAAAAACAAAACAAAACAAAACACAAACATATAGTAGAAACACACCATATAGGATGGTGTGTTTCATACTTTTCCAATGGCCAGGGTAGATTATTGGCCTGGGTAGGCCACAACAGTGAGAGGCCCGCGTACTGCAAAAAACAAAACAAAACAAAACACAAACATATAGTAGAAACACACCATATAGGATGGTGTGTTTCATACTTTTCCAATGGCCAGGGTAGATTATTGGCCTGGTTTGGCTAGACATTTGTTAATTCAGTCATTCCTTGGTATCCTCAGGGGATTGGTTCCAAGACCCTGACAGATACCAAAATCCTAGGGTGCTCAAGTCCCTTATATAAAATGGTGTAGTATTTGCATATAACCTATGCCATTCTCCCTTATATTTTATATCATCTCTAGATTATTTATAGTATCTAATACAATATAAATGTTATATAAGTAGTTTAAATATAATGCAAATACTGTGTAAATAGTTGCCTGTGTGAAGGAAATTGAAGTTTTGTTATTTTTTTGCTTTTCTTTTCCTGAAATCTTTTTTTTTTTTAACATCTTTATTGGAGTATAACTACTTTACAATGGTGTGTTAGTTTCTGCTTTATAACAAAGTGAATCAGTTATACATATATATGTCCCCATATCTCTTCCCTCTTGCGACTCCCACCCTCCCTATCCCACCCCTCTAGGTGGTCACAAAGCACCAAGCTGATCTCCCTGTGCTATGCGGCTGCTTCCCACTAGCTATCTTTTTTTTTTTTTTTTTTTTTTTTCTGGCGGTACGCGGGCCTCTCACTGCTGCGGACTCTCCTGTTGCGGAGCACAGGCTCCGGATGCGCAAGCCCAGCGGCCATGGCTCACGGGCCCAGCCGCTCCGCGGCATGTGGGATCCTCCCGGACCGGGGCACGAACCCGTGTCCCCTGTGGGGCTGCCTCCCACTAGCTATCTTTTTTTTTTTTTTTTTTTTTTTTCTGGCGGTACGCGGGCCTCTCACTGCTGCGGACTCTCCTGTTGCGGAGCACAGGCTCCGGATGCGCAAGCCCAGCGGCCATGGCTCACGGGCCCAGCCGCTCCGCGGCATGTGGGATCCTCCCGGACCGGGGCACGAACCCGCGTCCCCTGCATCAGCAGGCGGACTCCCAACCACTGTGCCACCAGGGAAGCCCCTAAAGTTTTGCAAATCTCTTTTTTGGCTCAGCGGCCGTGGCTCACGGGCCCAGCCGCTCCACGGCATGTGGGATCTTCCCGGACTGGGGCACGAACCCATGTCCCCTGCATCGGCAGGCGGACTCTCAACCACTGCGCCACTAGGGAAGCCCCACTAGCTATCTATTTTTAAGTTTGGTAGTGTATATATGCCCATGCTACTCTCTCACTTTGCCCCAGCTTACCCTTCCCCCTCCCTGTAGCCTCAAGTCCATTCTCTAGTAGGTCTGTGTCTTTATTCCTGTCTTGCTCCTAGGTTCTTCATGACCATTTCTTTTT
>NC_041233.1:58517537-58517969 GCF_002837175.3 Physeter macrocephalus
GTCTTTTGTCTCCTTAGGTAGGTTTATTCCTAGATATTTTATTCTTTTTGTTGCAATGGCAAATGGGAGTGTTTTCCTAATTTCACTTTCAGATTTTTCATCCTATACACTAATGTATAGGAATGCAAGAGATTTCTGTGCATTAGTTTTGTATCCTGCTACTTTACCAAATTCATTGATTAGCTCTAGTAGTTTTCTGGTAGCATCTTTAGGGTTCTCTATTTATAGTATCATGTCATCTGCAAACAGTGACAGCTTTACTTCTTCTTTTCCGATTTGGATTCCTTTTATTTCTTCTCTGATTGCTGTGGCTAAAACTTCCAAAACTATGTTGAATAATAGTGGTGAGAGTGGGCAACCTTGTCTTGTTCCTGATCTTAGTGGAAATGGTTTCAGTTTTTCACTATTGAGGACGATGTTGGCTGTGGGTTT
>NC_041233.1:58518176-58527468 GCF_002837175.3 Physeter macrocephalus
CAATTTGTTAATATGGTGTATCACATTGATTGATTTGCATATGCTGAAGAATCCTTGCATTCCTGGGATAAACCCCACTTGATCTTGGTGTATGATCCTTTTAATGTGCTGTTGGATTCTGTTTGCTAGTATATTGTTGAGGATTTTTGCATTATGTTCATCAGTGATATTGGCCTGTAGTTTTCTTTGTGACATCTTTGTCTGGTTTTGGTATCAGGGTGATGGTGGCCTTGTAGAATGAGTTTGGGAGTGTTCCTCCCTCTGCTATATTTTGGAAGAGTGAGAAGGATAGGTGTTAGCTCTTCTCTAAATGTTTGATAGAGTTCTCCTGAAATCTTTGATCCACAGTTAATTGAATTCAGGTGTGGAACCCACCGGTAAAGAAGGCTGACTGTATTATGCTGAGGAATTTTGCATATAAGTTTATAAGGAAGGGATACCGGTCTGTAGTTTTCCTTTAGTGTTTTGGTCTGGATTTGGAATCAGGTTGATGCTGGTCTCTATAAGATGGGAAGTGTACCTACCTCTTATATTTTCTGTAGAGATTATATATATTTAGTGTTACTTCTTTTTTAAACGTTTGGTGGAATTAACCAGTGAAATCATAGGGGCCTGGAGATTTTTTCCCCAGAAGGTTGTTTTTTTTTAACTGAAGTATAGTTGCTATATAATATTTTATAAGTTACAGGTGTATAATATAGTGATTCACAATTTTTAAAGGTTATACTCCATTTATAGATACTGTAAAATATTGGCTACATTCCCCATGTTGTACAGTATATCTTTGTATTTTATTTTATTTATTTAAAATTTATTTATTTTTGGCTGCACTTGGTCTTTGCTGAGCACGGGCTTTCTCTAGTTGTGGCAAGCAGGGGCTACTCTTCGTTGCAGCGTGTGGGCTTCTCATTGCAGTGGCTTCTCGTTGCAGAGCATGGGTTCTAGGCACATGGGCTTCAGTAGTTGTGGTTCACAGGCTCCGTAGTTGTGGCGCACGGGCTTAGTTGCTCTGCGGCATGTGGGATCTTCCCAGACCAGGGCTTGAAACCGTGTCCCCTGCGTTGGCAGGCGGATTCTTAACCACTGTGCCACCAGGGAAGCTCTGTAGTTTATTTTATACCTAATAGTTTGTACCTCTTATTTCCCTACCCCTATATTGCCCCTTCCCCACTACCCTCTCCCCACTGGTAACCACTAGTTCTCTATATCTGTGATAAAGAGATAAAAACAGAAGGTTTTTATCTACAATTAAATTTTGTTAAATGTTCGGGTTATTTATTTCATCTTGGATGAGTTTTGCTAGTTTGGAGTTTAAGGAATTGGCCCTTTTCACCTGAATTGTTGAATTTATGTGTTGTAGCATTGTTTGTAGTAGTCTCTTCTTTTAACGTCTTATTAACTTTTTAATGTCTGTAATGAAATTCCCTCTTTTCATTCCTGATAAAATTTGTGTTATGTTTTTCTCTTTGTTACTCTTGCTAGAGATTTAGCAATTTTTTTGACTTTTTCAAAAAACTAAAGTTTGGTTTTATCAGTTGTTTTTTTTCTGTTTTCAGTAGTTAGAACAGTAGTGCCTCTACCTTTTTTTCATCTTCCCTCTTATAATTCCAATTTGTGACATCTTTTTACTTTTTGTTATTAAAAGTAAAGGACTTTTATCAATATATTATCAAAGCTGGTGAGATTTTGATTTCATTCTGTAAGGTAACTATGGTTGTCTTAGATTCAACCTATATACAAATCAATAAATCACTTACATTATTATGACTATATAAATATAAATACTGTTCACTTCTCATCCTAGTACTGTACCTTGATTACATTTCTTTTCTTGTATAGTGTCTTATTATTTATTTATTCATTTTTGGCTGCGTTGGGTCTTCGTCGCTGTGTGCGGGCTTTCTCCAGTTGTGACGAGTGGGGGCTAGTATTGGTTGTGGTGTGCGGGCTTCTCATTGCGGTGGCTTCTCTTGTTGCAGAGCATGGGCTCTAGGCGTGCGGGCTCAGTAGTTGTGGCTCGCGGGCTCTAGAGCTCAGGCTCAGCAGTTGTAGCGCATGGGCTTAGTTGCTCCGCAGCATGTGGGATCTTCCCGGACCAGGGCTCAAACCCGTGTCCTCTGCATTGGCAGGCAGAGGACCACTGCAGCCACCAGGGAAGCCCTGTATAGTGTCTTTTTTCTGCTTTTCTTGTTCTTTGAGGTGCTTGCCTTTATTATATTGACAATTATTTTCAAACTCTCCATTTTATTATATAATCTACTGAGTTCTAGTTTCCCTCCCTCCCTGAAACCTCCCTGGAGCCCATTGTTGCTCCAGACTAGACTGATAACTAGAAATAAATGCCTAAAGAGTAATCATCCTGTGAATTCCCATTATTGCTTTCCTAGATTGTTTCCTGAATCCCGTATTTCTTCCTTTCTTGACATACTCCCTGATAATGATGGAACATATCCTTAAGGACCATCTTATTGAAAGATGTGAAGAAAGTACACTTTGAGTCCTTTTATTCAGCCTGTACATGTAATGGCTAGTTGGGTGTGGAATTCTAGGTTGAAAAAATTTTCCCTGAGACTTTTGATGGATTGCTTTATTGTCTGCTAGCATCCAGTCTTTTTTTAAGTTTAATTTAATTTATTTTTGGCTGTGTTGGGTCTTTGTTGCTGTGCACAGGCTTTCTCTAGTTGCGGTGAGGGGGGGCTACTCTTCATTATGGTGCTCAGGCTTCTCATTGCGGTGGCTTCTCGTTGCAGAGCATGGGCTCTAGGTGCACGGGTTCAGTAGTTGTGGCACACGGCTTAGTTGCTCCACGGCATTTGGGATCTTCCCGGACCAGGGCTCAAACCCATGTCCCCTTCATTGGCAGGTGGATTCTTAACCACTGCACCACCAGGGAGGCCCTGCTAGTATCCAGTCTTAATGGTGAGGAGGCCAGTCTTATCCTAATTCTTGTTCCAATGTAGAGGACTGATTTTATACTTGATCTTTGAAAGACTGCAATATGTCTTGATATAAATCTTTTAAGTTTGTTGTATTGGCCATTGGTAGGCCATTTTAATTTGAAGATGCATATTCTTTCTAAATACTACTTTGCTAGTTTTCTTCTGTTTTCTCTATTTTCTTTCTGGAATTCATTAACTGTGGGAACTCTGTTACGGTTATTGGTTGCCGTGTAACAAAGTACCCTCAAATGTTAGTGGTTTAAAAATAATCATTTTATATTATTATAATATTATTTGTTTTTTCCAATTAACTGCTATTGTGTTAGTTTACTTCTTTCTATGTTTTTTCTTAGTATTGACATTATAGACATTGAGAACCTCATCAAATCAATTTAAAAATGAGTGTGAACTACCAAATGTAAAACCGATAGCTAGTGGGAAGCAGCCGCATAGCACAGGGAGATCAGCTAGGTGCTTTGTCACCACCTAGAGGGGTGGAATAGGGAGGGTGGGAGGGAGGGAGATGCAAGAGGGAAGAGATATGGGGATGTGTGTATATGTATAGCTGATTCACTTTGTTATACAGCAGAAATTAACACACCATTGTAAAGCAATTATACTCTAATAAAGATGTTAAAAAAATAAATAAATAAAGCTGACCTGTAAGCTCATCAGCTTGAGATTATCTCAGTTAGCACTTGCTGTATAACCTATTATTCTTCCAAAGTATCCCTGAATTTATTTGTATTTCTTCTTCAAAGCATTAAAAGACTAGAATTATGGGCTTTCCTGGTGGCGCAGTGGTTGAGAGTCCACCTGCTGATGCAGGGGACACGGGTTCGTGCCCCGGTCCGGGAAGATCCCACATGCTGCGGAGCCTGTGCATCCGAAGCCTGTGCTTTGCAACGGGAGAGGCCACAACACTGAGAGGCCCACGTACTGCAAAAAAAACTCCCGATGCAGGGAACACGGGTTCGTGCCCCGGTCCGGGAGGAGCCCACATGCCGCACAGCGGCTAGGCCCGTGAGCCACGACTGATGAGCCTGTGCCCCGCAACGGGAGAGGCCACAACACTGAGAGGCCCACGTACTGCAAAAAAAAAAAAAAAAAAAAAAAAAAAAGACTATAATTAGATTGGAAAAAAAAATGAGTGTGAAGGGGGAGCAAAAGTCAAAATATTTTTTAAAGATCTTAAAAAATAATGCCTTTGCTAAGTATTAAAAATAATGTTCCATTTTATCACAATTAGTGTTTAGGTTACTAAGCCCACAGAAGTTTATTGACTCAATATTATTGCTGCGTCCAATACTGTATTTTACATAGTAGATTTTAGCAACTCTAATAAACAGGTTTTTATGAAAAATCTTATCACAATTTATGACATTATTCCTGTGGGAAATTTTACTTCTGATTTAGAAACATAGGAATACAACCTGTTTATAATTTAGATACTGAGTGTATGTAAAAGTTTGTTTCAAATTCCAATGAACAATTTAAATATAATGGAAAAACAGATGTGAAGTCTAGTGTTTTGGTTTTAATATTTATGTGTGCAGTATCTAAAATGTAAATTTCACATGCTTTAGACCAGCTGTATTTAAATTGTCTGTTTAAATATTTGTAAAGCATAATTTCTGTGAAAAAGCAGTTCAGGAGAATGACCCATATAGTATAGATGAAAGGTACCATCGTGTGATCCTGTATGAAGTTTCTAATCAATGTAATGTATTTCATCCAGAGATAAAGCTACAATATTAAGCAAGAAGGATATGCTTACTTTTCTTGGCATTCCCATTAGATTTCTTTTTTTAAAAAAAATTATTTATTTTTGGCTGCATTGGGTGTTCGTTGCTGCGTGCAGGCTTTCTCTAGTTGAGGTGAGCGGGGGCTACTCTTCATTGCAGTGTGCAGGCTTCTCATTGCGGTGGCTTCTCTTTGTTGCGGAGCACGGACTCTATGCACGCGGGCTTCAGTAGTTGTAGCACACGGGCTCAATAGTAGTGGCTTGTGGGCTCTAGAGAACAGGTTCAGTAGTTGTGGCTCGTGGGCTTAGTTGCTCTGTGGCATGTGGGATCTTCCTGGACCAGGGCTCGAACCCTTGTCCCCTGCATTGGCAGGCGGATTCTTAACCACTGCGCCACCAGGGAAGCCCCTGGCAGTCCCATTAGATTTCTAACATGATTTTATAGTTCATTCCTCCCCCTTAAAAAAAAAAATGACTGCGTATATCATAATATGTAGCAATTAAAAGAATAAAACACTGAAAGAATAAAAGAATAGTGACATTACCCCTAGATTACATGAAGGTTTAGAACAGATATCTCCTTCAGCATAAAACATCATATATTTAACGTGGCTTGTACTACACAGGACATATACCACCTTTATAGCCTTAGGTCAGCATTCAAATTTTATTTTTTCCCCCTGCTTCTGGATATCTCTAAGTTATAGAGAGTTTGTAAAATCTATTTTGATGCCCCATAAAATTGTGCCCACCTAGTTGGCTTTTAGAAAAACATTTTCATGAGTGCTTATGTAAAAACAAGATTAGTTCCTTATTTCTACTGAAGCCCCATTTGTGGCTTTCTTACTCATAATGCACATGTGACTTCAGGCAGTGGGATGGGAGCTCAGTGAATGCATACTTATATTTGCAGAGTAGTTTTACCAGCATCTAGAGCAAGGAAGCCCATCAGGGCTTTGTTTAGTGTAGTAGCAAAGGAAATTAGAATGACCTGGCTAACTGCATCAATATGCATAATTGACAAGCTACTCAATACTCCTAAAGATAAGTACTTTCCACTCTTTTCTTTCGCTATCAAATGTAACCCCATGTGAGTATTATATTATTCCTAGGCTACTATTTTGTTCTAGAAATTAACATGTATCCTTAATGTGTGTATGCTAATTCAGAGTGAACAACTTCAAGGAACTTGAAAAATACTGTGTTGCCTCTAGGCAGGATGGTCTTTAAGACAGCTTATTCATCACACATTACCATCACATTAATATCTTTTTAAAAAATAAATTTATTTATTTTTGGCTGCTTTGGGTCTTCCTTGCCGTGCGCGGGCTTTCTCTAGTTGTGACGAGCGGGGGCTACTCTTCGTTGCAGTGCATGGGCTTCTCATTGAAGTGGTTTCTCGTTGCAGAGCATGGGCTTTATGGTGCGCGGGCTTCAGTAGTTGTGGCACGTGGGCTCAGCAGTTGTGGCTCGCGGGCTCTAGAGCGCAGGCTCAGTATTTGTGGCGCACGGGCTTAGTTGCTCCGCGGCATGTGGGATCTTCCCGGGCCAGGGCTCGAACCCATGTCTCCTGCATTGGCAGGTGGATTCTTAACCACTGCGCCACCAGGGAAGCCCTCTTTTTAAAAAAAAATTATTTAATTTATTTATTTTTGGCTGTATTGGGTCTTCGTTGCTGCGTGGGGGCTTTCTCTAGTTGTGGTGAATGAAGAGTAGCCCCCGCACGCAGCAACGAAGACCCAACACAGCCAAAAAGAGAAAAAATCAATGTGTGACGAATAATCTATAGCCCCTAAAGAAGGATAAGGTAGGTACCCAGATTGGAAAGGAGGAAGTAACACTATGTTTTCAGATGACACAATCTTGTATGTAGAAAATCCTAAGGAATCCACTACAGAACTATTAGAATTAATAAATGAATTCAGCGGATGGAAGGGAGGATACAAGAGCAACAGTATAGGAAAGTCACTTGTATTTCTATGCATTCACAATGAACAATAAACAATGAAATTACGAAAATTTTATTGACAATAGGATAGAATAGTTAGGAGTATATTATATTTAACAAAAGAATTGTAAAACTTGTACTCGGTAAACTACAAAAAATTGTTGAATGCCCAGTATAGGCAAATCTGTAGAGACAGAAAGTGAATTAATGCTTGCCTAATGGTGGGGGTAAGGGGTTGGGCGACATGGGAGTGACTGCTGATAGGTATGGGTTTCTTTTGGGGGTGGTGAAAAAGTTCTGCAGTTTTAGATAGTGGTGATGGTCATACAACTCTATACTAAAAAGCATTGAATTGTATACTTTGGGTGAAATGTATGGCCTGTGAATTATATCTCATAGCTGTTTAAAAAAAAAGAGGGGAGAGGATAAGGTAGATTTTAAAATATTGACATGAAAAAATATCTATAGCTTAACAATATAAAAGTAACATATATTTCTGGTTAAAGTTTTTTCTAACACCACAGAGCTAGCTCAACTTGAGGCATTGAAATTTTGTTTGTATTTTCTCTACTAAGCTAGCTGGGTTCCTCTTTTCTCTAGGAACTTTTTGAAAACTGGAAAACATTATGGTAATTCATAGAATAAATTTTGTTTCAGTTTGCCTTGTATGTAGGTGACGTAAATTAGATTTTAGAAGTAAAATGTTTTTATTCAGTTATAGTAAGAATTACTTAGTTTTTGAATGGTTTCCCAGTGTCACTGAAACCCTTGGGGAGGTCACCACTACGGATAATCTCCCAATCTTCCTCCACAAAAATTTGTAAAATAACTTATTAAATTAGTGTCCTTAGTGGTAGAAAATCAGAAATGAGAAACTCAGAAGAGTAAACAAAAGAAAACCATTATAAATCTTATCTCCTAGAGATAACTATTTTTTAGATTTTAGTTTATTTCCTTCCAGAACTTAAAAAAAAAAGAAAAATAACAGATTTATTGAGAGAGAATTCATTTTCTATATAGTTGACCCATTTAACCTTCTGGTACTTCTTAATGAAAGTTTTAAAAAGCATAACATACATACAGAAAGTACACAAAATGCAAGTATATATACAGCTTGATGGATTTTTCCACCCATGTAAAACTATGCATATCAAGAAATAGTAACTAAGAGGGAATAATGGTCCCATGTCACCTAAAGGTAATAACCACTGCCCTGACTTCCGCATTGATAGTTTTTCCTTTTTTTGTATTTCACGTAAATTAAAACATACCAGGTGTATTCTTTTGGTCTGCTTCTTTTATACAGCATTATATTTGTGAGTTGCAGTTACGAGTGTTCCTTCTCATTGTTGAATAGTACTCTATTTTGTGATTATCCCACAACTTATTCTTTCCATTGTTCAGCACTGGGGCAGTTTTGGGTTTGGGCTATTAATAGTGTTATTATAAATACTCCTGTACATGTCTCTTGGTGGACATCTGTATGCATTTCTGATGGACATATGTATACCAGTGAGTGAAATTGATGGATCCTAGGGCAGTGCTTGTCAAACTGTCCTGTGCACATCAATCACCTGGGGGTCTTGTTAAAATGCACATTCTGCTTCAGTAGTTTTGGGATGGGGCCTGCATTTTTAACAAGCTTAAGGGAATTCCAGCTGTGCTGGTTCTGGACCACACTTTGAGTAGCAAGGTCATAGGATATACTTACATTCAGTTTTAGTAAATAAGGCCAAACAGTTTTCAAAGTAATTGTGTCAGTTTACATTCCTTCCAGCATTTTATAAGATTCCTTTGTCTATGTTTGTTTGTTCTGTTCCACTGATCAGTTTTTCTATCTGTGCCAGTACCATACTCTTAATTACTTCAGTTTTGCATGAGACTTGATACTTGCTAATATAAGTCCTTGAACTTTGTATTTCTTCTTCAACATTGTCTCAGCTTTTCTTGGACCTTTGTATATTCATCTAAATTTTATAATTAGTATCCGTTTCCACATACATGAACCTGCTGGAAGTTTCATTGGGATTGTATTGACTCCAGAGATCAGTCTGAGGAAGAACTGATGTCTTTACAACATTCAAATCTCTGAACATGGTATATCACCCTCTGTTATTGATGTAGTCTTTAATTTCTTTCAATAACACTTGTAGTTTTCTGTGTAGAGATTTTATTTTGCTAGTTTATTCGTAAATATTTCATTTGTAAATGCTGTTGTAAATGGTTCTATTTTTAGAATTGTTGGTTGATATATAGAATAATTGACTTGTATATTGACCTTTAATCAAACATATTGGTAAATTCACTTAATTTTCATTGTTTATAGATTCTTGTGGATTTTTTGTGTGTGTGAACTCAATCATGTCATGCAAATAATGAGTTTTATTTCTTTCCTTTCCAAACTGTATACTGTTTGTTTGTTTTTTCGCCTAAATGTACTGCTTAGGATCTCCAGTATAGTGTTGAATAAAAGAAATAGTGGGTATCCTTGTCTTATTTTCCATTTTGGGGGAAAGCTTTTACTATTTCACCATTAAGGATGATGTTTGCTTTAGATTTTGTGTAGATATCCTTCATCAGATTGAAAAAGATTCCTTTTTTTTTAAATGGTACAGTTACTTTTTATTTTATTTATTTATTTATTTACTTTTGGCTGTGTTG
>NC_041233.1:58527504-58533973 GCF_002837175.3 Physeter macrocephalus
CGTTTCTGTGCGAGGGCTTTCTCTAGTTGTGGCAAGCGGGGGCCACTCTTCATCGCGGTGCGCGGACCTCTCACTATCACGGCCTCTCTTGTTGCGGAGCACAGGCTCCAGACGCGCAGACTCAGTAGTTGTGGCTCACGGGCCTAGTTGCTCCGCGGCATGTGGGATCTTCCCAGACCAGGGCCCGAACCCGTGTCCCCTGCGTTAGCAGGCAGATTCTCAACCACTGCGCCACCAGGGAAGCCCAAGATTCCTTTTAATCCTAACTTTGCTAAGAGTTTTTTTGTTTTTGTTTTTGAAATCCTGGCTAGATGGTGAATTTTGTCAAATACTATTTTTCCCTTTATTGAGGCGATTATATGTGTGTTTTCTCCTCTATTCTGTAATGTAATGAATTACATTGATTTTTTAAATGTCAAAGCAACCTTCTATTCTTGGAATTTGGGATGTATTGATCCTTTTATATATATATTTGGATTGATTGGCTGATACCTAGTTAAGAATTATTACATTATGTTAATGAGGGAGATTAGCATATGATTTGCCTTGTTATATGTATGTCATATTTTATGCTGACCTCATAAAATGAATTGGGAAGTATGCCACTTTTTCGTTGCTGCCCGTGGTCTTTCTCTAGTTGCAGTGAGCGGGGGCTGCTCTTTATTGCGGTGTGCGGGCTTCTCATTGCTGTGGCTTCTCTTGTTGAGGAGCACGGGCTCTAGGCCTGCAGGCTTCAGTAGTTGTGGCGCACGGGCTCAGTAGTTGTGGCTTGCAGGCTCTAGAGCGCAGGCTCAGTAGTTGTGGCACATGGGCTTAGTTGCTCCGCGGCATGTGGGATCTTCCCAGACTGGGTCTCGAACCCGTGTCCCCTGCATTGGCAGGCGGATTCTTAACCACTGCGCCACCAGGGAAGCCCCATACATCATTTTATACTTGTGTAAGATTACCTGTAGGATGAATTCCTAGAAATAGAATTGATAAATCAACGAATGTCTGCAGTTTCGGTAGATTTGGCCAAATTGACCTCCAGTGAAGTTAAAGTACTTAACACTTCTACCAGCAATGTCTGAGAGATTTTATATGTTATAGTTGCCTAGGTATCATTGATAATGTTTAAGAATTTTTTATGTGCCTACATTAGTGATCAAACTCTTGACATTGTGGACAAGGATAAAGTATATACTTTTTGTCAGAGGAATATGAGCTAAGACTTATTATAAACCATGTTCTAAAAACAATGGTTCAGTACAGTTTGGATGAAGTGCTGGGCATTAAGAAATATGAAACCTAACAGAGGCACCATCCTGGTCATGTATTAAAATGAAGTTATCGGTTTATTTATTACATTTGAAGTATCGGTTTCAGTTTTGGATACTATAATACAGGAAAAACGTGTTGAGTTGGAAAAGGATAACTAACATAGTTAAGAGGATGACTTGGGCTAAAAAGTATTCTTGTTTAGAAAAACAAATGACAACTAGTGAGGGTGGAATAAATCTAAACTTTTTAAAGTCATGAAAAATATAAATGTGACACACTTTTTGATCAACTTAGAATTTTAGAATTTAGGAGTATATACGACCCTCAAAAGAAGGAGGTGGCCACCTCTTGGGCCAGAACAAATTGCAGATGGATCAACTGCAGGAGAACACATTGTTTTTATACTTTTGATTGGAAGGCCTTTCTAAGATTACACAAAACCCAGAATTCATGAAGGAAAAGATTAATAGTTTTCGGGCTGTAGCCAAATCGGTTAAAAGACAACCACAGGTTGGGATAAATATTTGCAAAACAAATGATAGCACAAAATACTTAATTTACAAAGAGCTTTTAAATAAAACTTTAAAAGGATAAATATGCCAGTAGAAAAATAGAGGATATGAAAAAAAGAATACCAGTAGTCAAAAACATGAAACTATGTTAAGTCTAACCTAGTAATCAACAAGACATCATATTTTACACATTTCATTAAATGAAATGCAAAGATTGACTATCCATTGTTAAGGGTATAGAAAAGTAGGCTTTCATTCTTCCTGGAAAGCAGTTTCATGCAATATATATCAAAGTAAAATAAACCTTTCTTGTCTATTTTAAACATTGTCTATTAGAATTGTAGTCAACTTATACTATTAATATACAATAAACTATTTGCTTAGTAAAGTAAATTTTATATCAGTCCTTAATTAGGGAGATGTTTATGTGATTAGGACATTATTTGGGCTCAATTTTGTGAACACCTTTAAGCTGCAGAATTGAGGATACTTTTGCACTTTTTGTGTAAGATTAGATTGCAACATACAGCTGTAGGTTTCAGGTCAGGAGTATTTAATAATACAATTTTCTAGTTGGAATGTTAAATTATTGAGCTCAATGAAAGTTTGATAATTAGTAAATACTGCATGAGTGTTCCTTGAATTCCCATTTTAAATTCTAAGCTCATTTGAAAAAACAAATACTTAAAACAAAATAAAACAAACAAAAAACCCCAACAAACCTTGCTAGAGATACCATTATTAGGAAATAACCTGGTATACTGATTTTTTTAAAGAGTTAAATTGAACATTGAACACTAGATTGAATTTTAAAAATACTTTCTATCAGTAAGAATTACAGAATGAGAGCTTCTAAAAATGAGTGCAAGTTCATCAATCAAAACTGGGCTGTTGCAGAATAGCGTATATTTGGGTTTTGAGAGAAAAGACAGGTGACTTGACACATCTATTAAAAATAAAATCTTAAGTTGAATTGCAAAAAATGGTTGAATTTATTTACCTGGAAGTAAAGCAATTTACTGAAGTTCTAAAGACATTGAAGAATGTTCTAGAAAGGGTTCAGTACTTAATGATTTCACTGTGATCCTAGTAAGTTTGGTATAATCTGTTTTAATTATATTTTATTTTATTATTTTTTTTAAGTTTACATTTTATTTCTATTGGACAGCGCCAGTACAGCTAATGTAGATGCTTTTCTTCCCTGCATCTGTCTTTCCTCCATATGTGGCTTTGTCCCCTTTGATTTACTCTCTGCCTTTATCCAATCCCCCTTCTATCTCTCAGCCTGAAAACCGCAACAGCATTTCTTTCTTCAAGGGGAGTTTTTTCCCTCTTGGTTCCTTTCCATGTTCTGGAGTACCTAGGAGTCTACCCAAATGAGCACAGATATTCTTCTCTGTTCAGTATCACAGGTTGCAAGGATAGTCGTGCAAATTGGAGTTTTAGGGTCTTTGGGGTCTTGTTCATGTTCCTCATCAGAAAGGGCCTCAGGCTGGCACCGAGTCCAAGCTGGCTCTGCTCACCGCATGACAGGCCAATGAATCAGAGACAAGGTGTAGAGGTAAGGAATACGACTTTATTTGGAAACCTGGTGGACCGAGAAGATGACAGACTAGTGTCTCTGATAAACCGTCTTATCTGGGTCTGGATGCCAGTTTCTTTTATCTAATCTGCTGTTTTAAATAAGAGCTTAAAACCCTTTGGAGACAGAAGTTGCCATAGCCTTTCCTTCTTTCTTTTTTTTTTTTTTCTTTTTTTTTTTTTGGTACGCGGGCCTCTCTCACTGTTGTGGCCTCTCCAGTTGCGGAGCACAGGCTCCGGACGCACAGGTTTAGCGGCTATGGCTCACAGGCCTAGCCGCTCCGAGGCATGTGGGATCTTCCCAGACCGGGGCACGAACCTGTGTCCCCTGCATTGGCAGGCGGACTCACAACCACTGCGCCACCAGGGAAGCCCTTCCTTCTTTTACAATACAAAATAGAACCTTTTCAGGCAGATTTTTCATTCCTTAGCTGAGAGTGGAAGGAAGTTCTATGAAAGGGCTTATTCACTTGTATAGATAGCATAGCAAAATAATTAACAAGATGGATTTTGGAATCAATTAGAATTCATGTTTGTCTGTGTACTTCTTAGCTATAAAACCTTTGACCTTCCATTTCTTATAAAATGAAGACAGTAGTTCAGCAGGCCCTATTGTGTGTGAGGAAACGTTTTGAGTAATCTACTTAGAGTCCTTTGAAGGGAGGACAGAAACCCAGGGAATGTTGGCCTTTTTAAGTCTGTTTTGTGTTTTATAAAATGGAATTAATAGCTTCTTCATGGGGTTCTTGGATAATTAAATGAGATATACAAACACAGTGCCTAACATACACAGGCCCTCAATAATGGCGAATTATTACTATTACTGCAGTCATGTGATGTCTGTTGATGGAATTATAACCTCTTTGGCCTTAATCAGTACTCTAAGAAAAGGTAAATCTGCTAACTTGGTGGGTTAGATGAAGCATGTTGCTTTGAAAGGTCATTTGTAGAAGGTAAGCACAGGGTGTACTCAATGAAGTGTGACTATGGGACGCCAAGAAAAATTGGGGTTTGAAGTAACAGCCCCTTTTATCCAAGCAGAAAACAGAGTCTGACGCAAGCAGTGCTTTCTAAATGGCTATGAATGGAACAACCTACCAGGAAAATTTTCCATCTAGAGTACTGGTAATTAACCCAAATGAGACTAAACTGCTGGAAAATCCAAGAGCAATGGAAAATCAAAAGGGTGTCCCGAATTGAATGGGTTAAGGCTGTATTGTACTTTAACTCAGAAACAAGTTTTGGTGGTTGGAAAAAGTTAAAGTAATTTAATTCTGCAGTGAACTGTTAGATTAAATTTATTGTGGGGGAGATTCTCATTCTTTAGTGAATCTAGTGTAATTCTAGACTGAGGGTCTAGATTTTGATCAACTATTACTATCTGATCCCAATCAAACTCCCTTAGTACAAGGTAGACCTTGAGAAACCCAGAATAAATTTTTAAAATACCCAAGGAACAATATTTTTTGACGGTATAAGATTTGGGGTCTTGTTTTTATTGGCCCTTTTATCTTTGCTCCTGCCATTTATCATGGTGGTTCCCTTAATGTGTTAAAACTTGCAACCTACAACCTAATAGCTAGAATTTTAGAATTACTCACTTAAATTCAGGCAATATTTATTGAGTACCTGTTGGGTACCAGGAAGTATGCTAAATGCTGGAATATAGAGACAAATAAGACATTGTTCTTGGCCTCAAGGTATTCGTAGCCTTGCCAGGTTTTATCAATAATGATGGTGATAATTATAGCTAACATTTGTAGATCACTTACAATTTTCTCCAACTGTTTAAGTGCTTTATATGTGTTAACTCACTTAATCCTCACAAGGACTTTGGTGCAGGTGCTGTTATTATTATTTTGTTTTACAAATGAAGACCATGAGGCACAAAAATTCAAGTACCTTGCCTGAAGTGGGATAGAGGGCAGGAATTTGAATGTAGGCTCTCTGGTTCTACTATCCCAGGCAGCCCCTGAGTAACTTATGCTTTGGTCAGAGTTTAGCTTACTAAAATTATGATTTTTAAAAGCCTATTTTCTTTAAACCTTTAAAACACAACAAAAAGATAATAAATCCAGTAAAATAAAACAAGGTATTCCAGTCCCATCCTGATGTATCCCCCCTACCCACCCCCCACCCCCAAGACTAGAGTCAGATATTCTCTGCGGAGCCAGTAGCTTTTGTGGGAGAATAGTGTTAGATACTATTAGATATGTTAGAAATTTGATTACATATGAAATTGTTCTGTTGGATTACTGATACTGCTCTTTAGTGACAAAGATCTAAAAGATCTATTTTTAATGGGTCATGGAGTTTCCAGTTTAACTCTAACTTTATTAAATCCTTAAAGTATTCTTCTAATTAAAAAGACTTTCCATCTCTCTTCCACTTATGCTTTGAGCCACCAGCTTGTTTCCCCTCTGTCATACACAGCAGCATTCACTTACCAACTTCGATATATGCTTCTGTGTCAAACTGTGATGACGTCAATGTTGTCTAAACTTTCTGTGATGTGTACCTAATTAGATCCTGATCCCTCAGCCAGGCTTCATTTGTAATCCT
Organism: Physeter macrocephalus; assembly: GCF_002837175.3. Classification (NCBI taxonomy): domain Eukaryota; kingdom Metazoa; phylum Chordata; class Mammalia; order Artiodactyla; family Physeteridae; genus Physeter; species Physeter macrocephalus. Next base: position 58,533,420 of record NC_041233.1, read on the forward strand.
TCTGTAATCACATGTTCAGTAGGGAAGATAGATTACCAGCACCTAGTTCCTAACGTTGCCTTGCTCCTCCTCCTGGTATCTCCATGAATACCCCACCAGGCCTCTGCTTCCTTTTGCCCACTTCCCTAGTATTTCTTCTCCCCTTTCTTTTGTTTTCTCTGTTCAAAACCCCCAATCTCACTGCACTATGGAGCCTTGTTCCCCCCCTTTTTTAAGTACTTATAGTACTTTGTCAAATAGTTTAATTTTCATTTTTAAAAAAGCAGATAAAAAATAGGTGAATCAAAAAATACTTTTCTCTCCTTTATTTTTCTTCAAATCTGATATTAACCTGCCTCAATGGAGTGGGTGGGTATTCCTGGGGCTCAACTGTATTTATAATGTTTTATTACTTAAACTGGATAATAGGTATATGGATGTTTGTTTTCTTTTATACTGTTTACATCTGAAATATTTCGTAATAACACATTTTTTTCTATATTCTTGTCTGAATCTTTTTTTTTTTTTTTTTTTTTTTTTTTTTTTTTTTTTTTTTTTTGCCGTACGCGGGCCTC
>NC_041233.1:58534009-58556042 GCF_002837175.3 Physeter macrocephalus
GCGGAGCACAGGCTCAGCGGCCATGGCTCACGGGCCCAGCCGCTCTGCGGCATGTGGGATCTTCCCGGACCGGGTCACGAACCCGTGTCCCCTGCATCAGCAGGCGGACTCTCAACCACTGCGCCACCAGGGAAGCCCTTGTCTGAATCTCTTGATTTTTTTGTAGGGGTAGGAAAAGATGCATCATTAGCCCTTAATAGACAAATACATGAAGAGGTGTGGCTGAGGATGTGCAGTCAGTATTACTCAAAGATTTGGTGCCCTTTACGTGCCAGACAATGTTCCAGGCACGGAGGACACAGTGTCACTAGGATAATGTCCCTGCCTTCGTGCATTCTGTATCTAAGTGGGGAGCAGACTAAGCAAATAAATATGAAATATAATATCAGATACTGATAAGTGCTACATATAGCATAGAAAGAGGACCTTTGACTGGGGTAGGGAGGAGCTGTTTTAGATGGGATGGTGAGGGAAGGCCGCATAAGGGGTGACATTTGAGCAGAGACCTGAATGAAGTGGGGGACTAAGAAACCCGAAAATCGAGAGAAGAGTGGTCCACAAGTGGGAACAGAGAGAGGAAAGATCCTTAGGCAGGAGTATGTTTGGCATATTCAGGGAACAGCAAGAAGCATCTAGAGAAACGTAAGCCAGGAGTGGTGGGGGATGAAGTCACAAAGATCCGCAGGGGTCAGTAAGGCCTCGCAGGTCACGGAGAGAGGTTTTTACTCTAAGTGCAATGGGGAGTTTTTGAGCAGGGGAGTGACAGAATCTTAGTGAACTTGAAAAGATTACTTTGGGTATTCTGCAAAGAATTTATCGGAGAGAGTGAGAGTAAGGCAGAGAGACCAGTTAGTAAGCTGTTGTTGCAGTTCAGGTGAGAGATAATAGTAGCTGTGGGACCAAGGGGGTCACTGTGGGTGGTGAGAGAAGATCAAATTCTAGATATTTTTCAGAGGATTAGAAGTGAGGAAAAAGTTAAAGATGAAGACTAGGTTTTTGGCTTGAGCAACTAATTTTGCTGAATGTTGGTACATTCCTTCCCCCACTAAAGGAGGAATAGATTGAGAGAAAGAAGGTTTCATATTCTTGGTAGACAGCCTGGTGGAGATGTCAGGTAGGCAGATTGGATATATACATCTGGCATTCAAAGGAGTGATCTGGATGGAGATGCAGGTAGGGATGTTGGATGTATAAATGATATTTAAAACTTTGAGACTACACCATTGTAAAGCAATTATACTCCAATAAAGATGTTAAAAAAAAAAAAACCAAAAAACTTTGAGACTAAATGAGATAATTACTCAAGTGAGTAAGTGTCGATAGAGAACAAGAGATCCAAGAGTGAAGAGCAAGAGTACTCTGTCTTCTAGAGGTCGGGGAAATGAGAGAAACTAGCAAGGCAGCTTGAGATGGAGTGGCCGTTAAGGAGAGAAACCAGGGAAGTGTGGTGTAAGCCAAGTGAAGAGACTGTTTCAGGAAAGGAGTAATCGAAAATTGAGTAAGATGAGGGCTAAAAATTGACCTTGGAATTTATCCAAATAAGAGGTAATTGGAGATCTTCATAAAAGTAGTTTCATTGGATACGACTAGTTTGGAACATATTGAATAGAACAGGAAAGATGAGGAAATAGAGACAGTGAATGGAGACGGTTCCGTTAGGGTTTTGCTATAAAGAACAGTAGAGAAATGGAATGATGAAAGAGAGAGGGAATCTGGAGAGCTTTTTCGGTTTTAAAGATGGGAAATATTTGGCGCTTTGAATGTGGTGATGAGAATTATCCAGTCGAGAAGGAGAGCCAAGTGATGGAGGGGGCAGTCTTATTACATAAAACTCTGTGGGCCTTCTCTAAATCCTGTGGAGGTCAAGGAAGGGTAGTTTTCCCAGGAGGAAGCATCAAACATTATATGAAAGATGAAAGATTGGAAACAATTGTGAAATGTCTAACCCAGAGGAAATGAAATACACTGGATATCTAACAATTATGGTGATATAAAATAGAACTACAATTTACCCACTAAAAATCTTTATAAGGTTCCACGTTGATTGATATGCAAAGATTTTCAGACTTAAGTGCAAAAAAAAGGTATTTTTTGTGAAAAAAAGTATGTAATAAACACTTCAGTAGAGAAAAATGTCTGAAAGGTGGGATTTTATTGGTGATTTTAATTTCTTCATTAGATTCTAATTGTTTTCCAAATTACTTCATCATGTTTTCTGTACAGTGAGCATATATTACCTGTATCTTTTAAAAAGTTATTCTGTGAATGTCAGTGAGCTAAACCCATTTATATCGATCATAAAATATTTCTGTATTTTGACTTTTTAAGCTATTTTATTTCATGTTTTCTGTTTGCTTATTTTTGCTGTCTTCTTCCTACCATCTATTGGCTAAATCTAATAGTCCTTCTGTTTGAAAGTTATACATTCTATTTTTAGTCTTTTGGTAGTTGTCCTTAACTCTTATTTTGATAATATATATACTGGTGTTTGTTCCTAGTGAAAATCTTTCCCTATTTTAAACCTTTAAATGTATGTATTCCCCACACACACTTCAAAAAATACTAATATCTTAGAAGTTTTCATCTTCCTCTCTATACCCTCCAGCCCCTACACCCCCCCTACCGGGCCCCCTCCAAAGTACTTTGATTTTTAAAGAATTTTAGTTTTGGAATTGCTATGGATTTACTTTTTGTTTTGTACCTTATTTAGACAGTAATAAACTTGATAAGTTATTTACTTACCTTTCCCATTTTTATAGTGTATTCCAGAATATGTAATTCTTGTTTTTAAGTTTGAAATTTTTTTTTCTCATCCCTTTGAACCTATCACTCTGTTGACTTCTTAGAACCAGTTGCTTTTGAGATTTCTGGAGTCAACGTGATTCTTGTTTTTCCTTTATAAGTGATTTACTTCTCCGCTAAACTTTAGGAATTTTTTTCTTTTTGTTGTTCTTTCATTTCATTATACTGTGACTAGTTATAAATTTTTCCCCCTCTTCTTTTCCCTCTTTATGGGTTTTTTTCAGTCCGAGGTCTTACATCTTTTTCTAAATTTGGGAACCCTCAGTTTTTTCTTGTTCAAATATTTTCTCCTTCTGTTTTTTCCTCCTCCCTTTCCTCTGGGCCTCATTACATACATATATTGATGTTTCCACTTCTGTCCTCTACCTCTTGATGTTTCTTACTTTCCATCCTTTTTTTCCCTCCCTAATATATTCTAGGAGAGTTTCTTAACCTGATCTTTGGCTCTTCAGCCCAGCAATTGGGTTCTTTATTATCTTGGCTCTTAATTTTTCATACCATTAACTCTAGTTCTTATTTTAAAACTTCCTGTTCTTACTGCATGTTTCCAGTTATGGTCCCTCTTTGAAGATATTTACTAATTCTTTTCCATACTGATCCATTAGCTTGATTTTGGCTGATATAGGTGCTTTAATTTTGTTTTTCTCTATAGCAGTTGTGCCCCTAAGATGAGCTCATCTGTCTTCTCTATGAATCTATTTTTTCTGGCTCTTTAACCATGTCATCTGTTGATGGATCCCTGGACTCCCAAGCAAAAACAGAGACACTGGCTCGTGCTTCTGAGAGCTTTCTCTGATGATAGTCCTCATCTTACTCTGGCTGGGAAGGAGGGTAGGAAGAGGAAGATACACTTAGGGCTTTGCAGTTGCTTGTACCTATATTTAACTGTTCCCCAACCGAGCCCACTTGAGCATACCACCCTAATACTGCTGGTAGAGCCAACTGGGCAGGGCCAAGGAAGCATGAGCAACATAGAGAAAGAAACACAGGTAAAGAAACCTCTCTTCCTGGTCTCCTCCATGCTACCTGCTTGGAGCCTAGCATGGGCCTCTCCTCCCAGCTGAAACCTGGCTGCTCTCTGTTGCCTGAGGTTTTTCTCACAGCTTTTATGTTAGTGTGACAGTTTTATTAACCTGTCTCTGGGATCTCCAAGATTCTGTTGGGAGCCCAACAGAATCTGTCTAGTTTGACATCTTGTCAGAACCATGTATATAACATTACAAAAAAAATCATTAAAGAGAGGTTGTAAAACTCCCAAGCAAAAACAGAGACACTGGCTCGTGCTTCTGAGAGCTTTCTCTGATGATAGTCCTCATCTTACTCTGGCTGGGAAGGAGGGTAGGAAGAGGAAGATACACTTAGGGCTTTGCAGTTGCTTGTACCTATATTTAACTGTTCCCCAACCGAGCCCACTTGAGCATACCACCCTAATACTGCTGGTAGAGCCAACTGGGCAGGGCCAAGGAAGCATGAGCAACATAGAGAAAGAAACACAGGTAAAGAAACCTCTCTTCCTGGTCTCCTCCATGCTACCTGCTTGGAGCCTAGCATGGGCCTCTCCTCCCAGCTGAAACCTGGCTGCTCTCTGTTGCCTGAGGTTTTTCTCACAGCTTTTATGTTAGTGTGACAGTTTTATTAACCTGTCTCTGGGATCTCCAAGATTCTGTTGGGAGCCCAACAGAATCTGTCTAGTTTGACATCTTGTCAGAACCATGTATATAACATTACAAAAAAAATCATTAAAGAGAGGTTGTAAAAAAAAAAAAAAAAAAAAAAAAGAAGATAGGGATGGAAGTATATACACATTATCTGCTTTTTTTAATGATCTCTCTTACAACAAGAAGCAGTTTGATATTCTAGAAACAATGATTCATTTCACTTTTAGTGTTTTCATTTGAATACTTATGTTGAACATTGGATTTTATTATTTAAACCAGTCAAGAAATAATTGAGTATCATCCATTTATTGGGGACCATTTTCAGCTTTGGGAATACAGCAGTAAACAAAGAAAATGAGAATCCTTGCCTTCATAGAGCTGTCCTTCTAATGGAATAGAAGACAATAAGTTAAAACACAAAATATGTACTATTTCTTAGATAATGAGTTGGATTTAACCCGGGTTGTTGTTTAGCCAAGCACATAAGATGGAGAGGGGCCAGGGAGTTGAGGGTCTAATTAAAATGATTGACAATGGAATGAAGTAGAGCTAGATTAGGAGGGGAAAGAGGACAAGTAAGGGTGGTGGAAACAACGGATTGAAAGTAAGGCAAAGGATTGTTGGAATTGGGGTACTAGCAGGAGTGTCCTAAAAAAAAAAAAAAAAAAAAAAAAAAGATGGTGGTTAGAGAGTAGATGTTCGGAATTGAGATAATGAGGGATTGCAGTAATTGTGAATGACGAGGTCAAGGGAGTGACCGTGGAAGAAAGTGACTAAGTTAGGATGGAAAATAAACATTAAATGGAAGAGAGACTTCCATTTGTGCCCGTGTGGAGTAACAGGGACCAGATTTACCCTCCTTCCTTAAATGAGCAGAAAGCTGTACAAAGTATATTGAAATAGTGCTTTTCAGACGTTGGACAGCAGGCAGTGCAGGGAAATGATCCTTGAGATAAGGTGAGCCCTTATGATTGCCCCAGCTTTCTACCTGGATGGAGGTGGCGATACAAGGAGGGGCAACCTAAGCAGAACCTGGCAGTCTCCCTGAGTTGAGGAGGTGGAGTTGAGAATTCAGGGAGGTGAAAGACACTGGAATTCAGAGAATATCGAAGAATAGAGAGCTCCACAGATCTCCTGAGCCTTCAGCAGAGTGCTATTGAATGCATGCGTGAGAGGAAACCACTTGAGGCTGGAGAAAAATAAGGGATGGCCTTGGAGTCCTGGGCTTTTTGTGAGCGGCGTAAAAGGCATGATGAAGTTAGTCGACGATCCCAAGACAGACATTGGTGGAGAGGCTGCAGGTATTGAAGGGGAGACCGGGGAGTGGTCTTGCCAGAAACACAAAGAGTTCTGGGGCTCCCACTTGACCTTGATGATGGAGGAGGCCTTCAGGGGGATTCTTTTACTCCTAGGATTGCAATTCCCTCTTGACTTCTGCTACTTCACTTGACTCCTGCCCATGGAGGCACGGAGTCCTACAGAGAGTTGGACTCACCACTGCTAATCATCTAAGAATCATGTTTACTTGCTCCTTTTTCTATGGCCTTTTCCCCCTAGAAGAATACACCTCTAATTTATGGTTTCAAGACAGGATTCATGTAACAAAATGTGTTTTCCATCAAATTTATGAGAAAATATTGGTTCCTTTAAGTAAGAATTGTTTCTACTGTTTATATATATAAACAGTAATTTTGGCCTAAAGATAGTTGCCCAAGATTAGATAAATTCCTAGTTAAGGAAACTCTCCAAAGCTAAGTTAGAACTCCTTAGAGTTGGAGAGAGAATTCTATTCATGTGTGTTCCCAGACCCAAAGGCATAGAAGGCGCTCAGTAAATACTTGTTGAATGAATGTATTTTGGAGTGAAATGTGGCATTCTGAGTGATTGAAGATTTCATGTGAATCTTGTCGTGGGTACTGAGGCAGCCAAGATTCTAACTTTTCCACATATAAATAGACCTGTTAAACTGCAGTTTCCACCATGTCAGCTGGGCATGATGATTTGGAACTTTTCTTATTGGTTGTGGTTGTTGATTTTTAATTTCTTACATTAGGAATGATGGAGATGAATGCATAACTGCATACATGTCAGGCTAGGGACTTAAGGTGAAAGAAGAGCTCTTTCAAGAGACCCATGTCCTAAAATTTATAGATTTCAATTTCATTTATATTTTGAATAAGTAATACATTCACATTTTTCAAAATTGAAAAAGCTCAAAGCAATAAAGTAGCTTCCTCCCATTCCTGACTATAAGTTGCCCAGCCATTCAGTTCTCCTCCCTAGAAGCAACCATCATATGACATCTTAAAAAGATGAGATGACCTTTTAGATTATGCATCAGGTTAGAAAATAATAGTATAATAATAGGAAGAGGTACTTAGTAAGTTAGTGATTACTGTATACCAAGCATCATGCTGAATATTTGTATATAATTTAATATGTTGCCTTCTGTGTTCACACCTCTGTCTCCTCCCCCGCCTTGCCCCTTGTGGGCGATGACCTTGCTGCTTTGTTTTCTGCAAACCATCTTCTCCCTCTCTCCTGTTACGGCTGGTATCCTTCTGTTATGATCTGGATTCAGTGGTGTGTTGGAACTGGCTCTTACTGGCTGGAAAGACCAATTGTACTCATCTCTTCCCAACTCTGTGTTCAGTGACATCATGTTAGTAATTTGGAATCAGTTGTGGTAGGGATATTCATACCCTGGAAACTAGTGAATGCTACATGCCAGGGCTGTTTTCCCCAGAGAGCTGGTTGTTATACATGTATGTATCAGCACCCCACGTCTGGATCCTCTCCCCTCTTACCTTTTAGTTGGTTCACTAAATAACAAAGTTAACTGAAATATGGAATTTAAAAAAATTATATACATATCTTAAATATATTATTTTGAAAAAAGCATTTGCAACCCTTTGACAAACTTAAAACTTTTGATTATGAAAATGTTCAAAAATACAGAGAAGTTAAAAACTTGGTATAATGAATATTCATATACCTATCTCCTAGATTTGATAGTTCTTAATGTTTTTTTAACCATTTCAAAGTAAATTGCCAACATCATGACAGTTGACCCTGAAATGTTCAGCGTTACTTCTCCTACATCATCCTCATTCCATTATCACTAAGAAATGTATTGTTCCCCCAAATCATTTACTACCCAGTCTATATTCGGATTTTCTAATTGTTATTTTCCCCAAATGTCATTTACAACTGTTTTTTTCTAACATGGATTCAGTCAAGGTTTGTGCATTGCATTTGGTTGTTATGTCTCTTTTAAGCTAGAATAATCCTCCTCTCAGTTTTTTCATGACGTTGAGTGTTTTCTACTCTTTATGTTTCGAACATATATACGGAAGTAGTAAAAATAGGCAGTTAACCCCAATATATTCATTGGTTCAGTAATTATCAACATTTTGCCATATTTGCTTCACTTATCTTTTTTCTTTGCTTTTCTTCTATTTTAAAAACAAATTCAAGACATATCATTTTACCCCTTTCAACTCTGAAAAAAAAAAAAAGACATATTCTTACGTAACCAAACTGGTGTCATAATGATACCAAACAGAATTAATAATGGTATTGACTTTTTAAAGAAACCAAGCTAGTTCTTTGGTAGAGTATTCTACATTTTGGGTTTCTTTGATTGTTTTCTCATTATCATCATTTAATTTCTCTGATCTCCTGTATTACCTATACACTGGAAATTAGATCCAAATTCTTAAACACTTTTGGCAAGAATACTTTATAGAGGATGAACTGTACTTCAGAGCACATCACATCAGGTGGCACACAGTCTGGTTGTTCACTGTTAATAATGTTGAATCACTTGATTAAGGTAGCAACTATCAATTGTCTCCACTGTAAAGATGTTTCCCCCCTTCCACGGATTATCACGGTAATTCATGGAGTGATACTTTGGTACCACATGAAAATTATTTTCTCCATCAACCTTTCCACTAATGTTTAGCAGCCATTTATGTTCTTTGCCTGAATCAGTTTTCAACAGGCACTGGAAAATAGTATTGCTTTTTCTTTGAATGTGGGCTGATTTGTGTTCCCTGTAATGGTTGAAGGAGACCATCTAACATCTGTATTATATCTTCTCTCAATTCTCTAAATTTGAGTTTTCTTTTTAAGTGGAATAAACCATACAAATGATTTTTGAACAAACAATACAAAGTGCAGAATCATTAAAGATTTTTTTCCTCACTTTTCGTGATTCTCTTGCCCACTCCTAATTCAATATAAGTTTTTGAGGTGCTTTTTTGGTTTTTTAATTGGAGTATAGTTGCTTTACCCTGCTGTGTCAGTTTCTGCTGTACAGCAAAGTGAGTCAGCCATATGTATACATATATCCCCTCTTTTTTGGATTTCCTTCCCATTTAGGTCACCAGAGAGCACCGAGTAAAGTTCCCTGTGCTATACAGTAGGTTCTCATTTGTTATCTGTTTTATACATAGTAGCATATATATGTCAATCCCAATCTCCCAGTTCATCCCGTCCCCCACTCTTTCCCCCTTGGTATCCATACGTTTGTTTTGAGGGTTTTTTTTTTTTTTTTTAAGCAACTTGCTTTTACTGATTGTTTCCAGAGGATTCATTGTTTCCAGAGGATTCATCATAGTTTACATAGAAACGGGAATTTCTTTTTATTGTCATGAGTTTCTATAATATTTAAATTGCAGCATCAAGTGCAGGTGTCATAAATAGGTTTGGGAACAAAAATAACCAATTCTTAGTAAACATTCTGCTTACTCTATGCGAGTACAGTGTGCAGAGTAGTAGTTTTACTAGCCAGAAGCTTTGAGTGTGCTGCGGGCCTCAGTCGGTGTGTTTCACAGGGAGAATGAGTGTGTCAGTTAACCGGCAAATTGCCACATGGAGGTCCCTTGAGAGAGTCTACCATGTTATAATTTTACTTCTCTTTCACACTAGGCTCCTAGTTCCTTGACAGTGAAGACTAGTCTTATTTGTATGTGTTTGTTTTAATCCCTCATGCTTAGTACAGTGCCTAGCATGTAGTGAGTGCTCAATAAAAATATTTGTTGAATGAATCCAAGACCAGCACCAGAGGAGACCATATTGACCTCAAGTTAATTCTGATCTTAAACATAGTAATCGTCACAGTGTTTTTGCAAATGTCGGGGTTGGCATGGTTGTTGTATATAATTTATTCTTTCACTGGCTTTTCCGCTTCACGTTCCCTCAGTCTTTGAGTCTTTCTCTGCTCTGTGCCAGCTTCCTTCAATTTATGGTGTATGGCAGGCTACCTGTGTTCATTATCATTTCCAGTTTCCTGATCAAGATGCAAAAATGTGTAACAGTTCTTCTGCAATGGCGCTATGCACAAAGAGAGATGAGATTTCTAGGAGAATACAAAGTAGTTCCTTAGTTCTCTATTCTAGAGCTTAACCAATCCCAGGAACTGAAGTCTTCTGTTTCTTCACAGAGGAAATATGACAAAGGCAGTGGCTGTACAAGCTTCCTTCATGGGCCGCCCTCCCCACTGCCTCATCCAGTAAGCGGGAGCAACTACTTCTAGAGGTGAGAGGGGAGGGAGGACAATCTCCATAACCCATTTAATCCACCCAGCTGCGAAGTTTTGGTTTTGAGAAACTGAGTGAACAATTTGTGGGGTTGCTATGCTGAAGAACTTTAAAACAAGCCTGCGTAGGATTGAATGCTCAGGTGATGTAAATTACCCTTTTCATAGAAGCCCATAGCCTCTATTTTAAAACAAGCAGCTTGTAGCTGGATATTCCCAGTGATCCCAAGTTCCTGTTTCTATAGATATTAATAGTATTATACATCTTCATTTGAGATGATTATTAGCTTCCGGAACCAGGAGAAAGTTCATTAAGAATATAATCATTATCATTTATTGTATACTTGCTATGAGCCAGGTACTGTGTTAAATTCTAAACTTTTTCATTCAATTTTCATGGAAACGGGATTTTTATCTCTGTTTCACAGATGATTAAAGTGAGAGGCCAAGAGAGGGTAAATGACTTGTCTTTGGTTACACAGCTAGTATGTAGCAGAACCAAAGGATCCAAACCCAGATCTGTCTAATTTTAGTTTAAGCCCTTAGTCACTGACATTATTCTCTGGGGTCCCAGCACACATATTTGAGCTCTAAAACTGACTTTTTAGGTGAGGGATTAGTGACCAGGGATGACCTAGGTTTTTCTGAATGTTGTCAGGAACCAAGGTGATGATGTTCTTATCAGGCAGTTGTTGTACCTACTCCCAGAAAGCTTAAGACATGTCATTTTGACTGAGGGGCAGATACCTCAAAAGGTGTTTGAAGAATCTTTGTGTAAGCAAATGAACGTTGACTTCTTTTGAACATTCATTCATTTAGTAAGCTATGTTCATTTCTTTCTCTTTTTTTTTTTTTAACTTGACAAACCATCATATTTCAATATTTGAGTCTTGGTTTCCAGGCTGAATTCATGTTGTGTATTTAAGAAGACAATGAAAATTCTTTGAAGATATTCTCAAGCCCAACAGGAAGGAGCACAGGGTTTGATTTGTACTTGTTTTTCAAGCTGGCTTCATCTGGGGACAAACTCTATTGTAACTTTTCTAGAATTTGGTGCCAATAGGAGCTGAAATAATAAAATCAGTAAAATTAAATTAAATAGGAAATGAGAGTCTTTTATGTACCAGGCCTTAGATTAGGTAAGAACAATTGGTCACTCTTCTGGGAAACTGTTGCTAAAAATTACAATCAACTGACAGTCACTGATTGGCCTCGTTTACTACATTGTGTCCCAGGAAGAAAAACAATCTCCTCTTATGACAAGAGCTTGCAGAGATAATACTGGTTTTTTTTCCCCTAATCTTCATCCCCCTTCTCATTTTCTTATGAATAATTTGAGCTATTTATTCAGCATTTATTGACTGTATTATATACCTGGCACCGTGCTAGCTTCTGAGGCTTTAGGTATAAAAGAGAACTCTTGGCTTCAAGAATCTCACAATATAGTATAGGAGAGAGAATATTATAATACAGGATAATAAATCCTCTGGTGGAGCTAATGAAGGCTCTATGGAAGCGCCGAGACAGGACATCAAACCCAATGGGCATAGGTGAGGTTAGGAAGACTTCAAGGATGAGTTGATAGTTGAATTGCGTCCTTGAAGGAGAATCAGAGTAAAGGAGCCAAGGGGAGGAAGGTGTTTTTGGCAGAGGGAACTGTAAAATAGCACAGGAGAGTGACAGAAAGTGTTCTCTGACATTGAATGACCAAAGATGTAGGAGATGAGGCTAGAGAAAGAGCTAGGGATCATGTCATTATAGCCTTGTAGGCCATACTGAAGTGTTTAAACTATCCCAAATGCAATGGGAAGCCATTAAAGAATTTTAAGCAGTAGAATAACACGTTCAGATTTGCTTTTTTTTTTTTTGGCAGTACGCGGGCCTCTCACTGCTGTGGCCTCTCCCGCTGTGGAGCACAGGCTCCGGACGCGCAGGCTCAGCGGCCATGGCTCACGGGCCCAGCCGCTCCACGGCATGTGGAATCTTCCCGGACCGGGGCACGAACCCGTGTCCCCTGCATCGGCAGGCGGATTCTCAACCACTGCACCACAAGGGAAGCCCCAGATTTGCTTTTAAGAAAGATTACTGTGGCATCAGGGAGGTGGCTTTGGGAGATTACATTAAAGTTAGAAAGAGAAGTTAGAAGGTTATTGCAGTTCAGAAGAGAAATATATATATATATATATATTTGTATAAATTTATTATTTATATTTTTTATTTTTGGCCGTGTTGGGTCTTCGTTGCTGCGCATGGGCTTTCTCTAGTTGCAGTGAGCAGGGGCTGCTCTTTATTGTGGTGCAAGGGATTCTCATTGTGGTGGCTTCTCTTGTTGCAGAGCATGGGCTCTAGGCGCAAGGGCTTCAGTAGTTGTGGCACATGGGCTCTAGTTGTGGCTCGCGGGCTCTAGAGCACAGGCTCAGTAGTTGTGGTGGACGGGCTTAGTTGCTCCACGGCATGTGGGATCTTCCCGGACCAGGGCTTGAACCCGTGTCCCCTGCATTGGCAGGCTGATTCTCAACCACTGTGCTACCAGGGAAGTCCCAGAAGAGAAATATTGAGGGCCTGTAACTAAGGTGAGCTGGTGTTGGGGATGTCTCAGAATATGGGAGCGATCCAATAGATATTTAGGAGGTGATCTTAAATTTACAACTCAACAGCTTAACACAGTGTATAACCAGTTTGCCATAACAGGGTGAAACTAGAGAAAAAGGAGGAATCTAAGATGACTCCCACAGTTTCACACTTGATATATTCTGGTACCATTAGTCAGAAAGAGGAATAGAAGTGAAGGAACAAGTTTGGTAAAGAAGATGATAGATTTAGTTTGGGGCATGTTGAACTTGAGATGCTCATAGGACAAGTGAAGAGGATCAAGTAGGCAATTGGAATATTTTTATCTCTGAAGTTTAGGAGAGAAGATTAGACTGGGGATGGTGGTAGTATATAGATTTGACCCTTTTCAGTCTTTGTGTTCTGTCTACTTTTGTTACAGTTACTTGATTAGTACATAGTGAAAAGCAGATTTACCATAAAGCTAATTAACCTTAAACTTAAATGCTTCTCACATGCATGGGCCCTAGCCAGATGTGTTTATTTACATGGTCATGTGTTTTTGTAAAACTTGCAAAATCCAGATATTTTAACTACAATTGATCAAAATTTCTCTCTTGGCATTTTTAATTATCCTCTTTCACTCTTTTTGTCTCTAATGTTGGAATGGTCCCAGGTGTTTTTTGGAATCTAGCTGTGGGGAGGTTGAACTGGAGATACATTTAGTTTGGATTTGCAGTCACTTCAATGTATAGTCATTGCTAGCCATCCCAGTGTAGGAATGACCTCGAGAAATACTCCTGCATGATGCCAGCTCACCTGGTATTGTGACACAAAGGTACAAAACCAGTATTGTATCGAGATACCAGTGCCAGAGGTGTTAAGACACATTGGTATCATGGAAACAGAAGAGGATGAAATGTACAAAGCCAGAAACCGGTCAGTAGAAAAACTTCCGATGGCGTCTTAGCCTGAACATTGGCCTGATACAAAGGCTTGCGTGCTGGGACGTTTATTTGGAATAGGATCCCAGGGAGCAGGAGTTCAGGACAAGGGAAGTGACATGGGAAGGACGGAAAGAAAATTCAAGGATGTGATAGTGTGTTAACTTCGGCTACAGGCAACAGGTGTTCTTTCCTACCTAGGACTTCTGGTTTTGAAAATATTTATTTATTTATTTGGCTGCGCCAGGTCTTAGTTGTTGCACTCGGGATCTTTTAGTTGTGGCACACGGGATCTTTTAGTTGCGGCATGTGAACTCTTAGCTGTGGCATGTGGGATCTGGTTCCCTGACCTGGGATCAAACCCTGGCCCCCTGCATGGGGAGTATGGAGTCTTAGCCACTGGACCACCAGGGAAGTCCCCTACCTAGGACTTTTAAAGGAGCCTTGTGAGATGCTCTCAGAATGGTGCTTGAGTACAGAGGGGGACGTATTTTCCCATGGGCATTATTTCCTTCTCTGTTCAGGAGAAGTCCCAAGGCAGAAGTGAGAGATGCAATGAGCTGGGCCATGAGCTGTATATGAGATGATTTCTGTTTACACTGGTCACTCGGGCATGAAGCCAAGCCGAGCCTGTGTGGAACTGATCGCTGTGGCCGGGATCTTTTAGTTGCGGCATGTGAACTCTTAGCTGTGGCATGTGGGATCTGGTTCCCTGACCTGGGATCAAACCCTGGCCCCCTGCATGGGGAGTATGGAGTCTTAGCCACTGGACCACCAGGGAAGTCCCCTACCTAGGACTTTTAAAGGAGCCTTGTGAGATGCTCTCAGAATGGTGCTTGAGTACAGAGGGGGACGTATTTTCCCATGGGCATTATTTCCTTCTCTGTTCAGGAGAAGTCCCAAGGCAGAAGTGAGAGATGCAATGAGCTGGGCCATGAGCTGTATATGAGATGATTTCTGTTTACACTGGTCACTCGGGCATGAAGCCAAGCCGAGCCTGTGTGGAACTGATCGCTGTGGCAGTGGAAGGGGGGGGTGAAAGGGGGTAAGCAATGGGGCTGAGAGGATTTTGAAGTGGTGCTTAGGAGGCATCTAATGTTGACAGAGGATTCTGTTCTCATTCATTCCTAGTCAAACATTCTCTCTTGTTAGAATTATGTCCAATAATGCAGTGTATGTGGTTATAAATCTCCATTCTTTTTTACTTTTTGATGACAATCACACAAAATAGACTTTATCAGAATTATTGTTTGTAGGACACAAACTTCTGATGGTTACAAATTTCAGTCAACATGCTACTGTTAACTGTTTCCCCTGTAGGACGTTTGGTCCTGTCCAAAACGTCCTGAGCATATTTGGTCCATGCCAAATGGTTTTGGACAAGACTGAATATCAAGGATATATTACAGACATTTTGGATAGGACCAAATGTCTGCTAACCAACTATTGCTTGCCAGAATTTTCCTATACATATACAATTTATACAAATAGGATCATACTATGTAAAATATTCCAGTTTTTTTTCCCTTAATCTATTTTGGGTAACTTTTCATAACAATTTAGGGAGATCTACTTTGATCCTGTTTAATGGCTGCATAGTATTCCATTGTATGGATTTACGAGAATTTATTTAACCAGGCTTCTCTATTGATGGATGTTTTTTCTTATAGAAATACAAAAACCTGGGACTTCCCTGGTGGTCCAGTGGTTAAGACTGTGCTCCCAATGCAGGGGGCCCGGGTTTGATCCCTGGTCAGGGAACTAGATCCCATATGCTACAACTAAGAGTTAGCATGCTGCAACTAAAGATCCCTCATGCCGCAACTAAAGATTCCACATGCCACAATGAAGACCGAAGATCACGCGTGCCGCAACTAAGACCAGGCACAGCCAAATTAATTAATTTTAAAAAAGAAATACAAAAAATTCTTTCTTTTGTCTCTGACACATTTTTAAGAGATACTGGGAGGAAAGATAGATAATGGGAGTGGTGAGAAGGAATTGTGAAGGAATTTTAAACGAAAATGTTTGGTTTTTAAAGTCATCTGATGTATCATTTTTTCTCTTCTGTGGTGACGATGAAGTGCTTGAGGTTTCTAGGGACAGGAAAAAGAAGAGTAAAATGCTAGGACTTCTATTATCTCAGGTCAGCAAGAAAAATACTCATTATTTTTGCTCCCTTTATATTTTTTCAAGTTTATTATTTGCTTAAAATTTGCAGATGGGATTAATGCACTGGATGAGAATTTAAACTAGATGACTTTTCATTTTTCCCTGCAAGTCCAGGACTTGGTGATATTTTGATCATTTTGATAGCCCTTTCCCCTCATATCATGTGATTATTAACTCTATGATAATACATAATTATTAACTTATATGAACTGTATAATAATTTATAATAGCAATTCCATTTCCTCATTACAACTCGAGGTCATCAGGAAGGACTTCTGAAAAGAGGAGACTTTAGTAAGAAAAGGGGATAAGGTTTTCCTTAATAAAACCAGCCTTTAGTTTTCCCTTTAAGCAGGTTTTAAAAGAAGTGATGACCTCACCTCTCTCCTTAAAATGCCTGCTTCTAAAGCAAATGTTTTAAGGGGTGGTTTCGTCTGTAGTGTTTTTTGGCACGTCATCTGGACTTAGGTAATTTTTTTTTTTTTGAAAAGTTAAAAATTCCTTAATTTTTTATTCCTGGTACCACTACCACAATTTACAGGGCAATATACCTGATGTAATGAGACGAAAAAGAAAAAGACAAAGCTACAACAGATTAAAGACCTCAGGAATGTACATCTAATTGACACTACATTGCATTAATCAGTAGCTGTACTTTTTGCAAACTGTGGCTATGACAGTCCTGAACAAGAAGGGTTTCCTGTTTAAGCTGCAGTCACTTTTCTGACTATGGATCATCGTTCCTTCTGTGGCAGATTTTTACAGTTCCTCTGATGCATTTGGGACGACTGTCTCAAAGTAACCTGCAGCTTTCCTGACAACTCCTCGCTCTCCTGCTAAGAACTGTAGCCCTTTTCTTCTGAGTTTTTAGAACCTTCTGCTACCATATCCATGGACTTAGGTAATTTTTATTCACTGTATCACAAGATAACCATGTTTTTATGTCTGTCTAATTACCGATCTTGCCTCCTTGTGTTGTAGAAATCATCCAAGAAATTAGTTCAGTTGATATTAAGAGTTTTGGACTACAAAACAAAGTTCTAAATGTTACTGATCCAAAGACTAAGACCCAAGGAAGGAACAGAAGAGCAAATCATAAAATTAAAACACTGACAGTTGGCCTTACCTTAGCAGTGGAAGTATATTTCCCTTTTTAGAATCTCCTATTACTGGGTTTGTTGGGCAATTACTAATATTTTGGGCTGTTACCTCACTAAGATGGTCAGTCCTCATTTATCATCCTTACGAAAACTACAAGTCTAAAGGAAAGACAGAAATAGACTCCTTGGTTCTAAAATAAGCCCCTCACTTTTATAGAAGAACTACTTATCTCTTGGGAAAGATGGGAAGGTTCCCATCATCTCAGCCTGAAAGCCATCCTTTGTCTTAGCCACGTTTTCCATTGCTGATCATTTACTAGGAAAACATTCCAGTGAGTGTACAGTGAGTGGTACAGACCACGAAAAAAGATGAAGTTGGAGATGCCCGGCATGCCTCACTATTTATAAGAAAATATTTCCCCAAAAGATGGGAAAATCCAAGTCTTTAAATACTCTGGGAGAGGAGAATAATGGAAAAAACTCTTCAGTTTCTATTCTGTTGGTTCATAAGATTTTTCTCACAAATCATTTGGACAGGCCATTAAGCAAGTCACATAGTGACTGGAATCTTCTATTAATTGCCTCACTTTGGGTTTCTGGCTGACGTATCTGGCAGCAGGACTGAAGAACAAGCAAAAGAGAATGAACAGCTGGTGGTGGTGTGGGAAGGCGAGGCCATCTATTATTTGTGGCCTGGAATCCTAAGTTAGGTGGGAGGACCACAGGGCTGTCCTTAATAGGATAGTCCACGTGGATGGTTTGAAGTAAATGATTTGGCTTCTTGTCTTTAAATACAATCGCGGTTTAGTCTAGGTTAATTTTTTGTTCTGAAAATTTAGTTTACTTGCTATTGCTACCAGGAAGTTCATCCAGCAGGTCTCTCTGGCAGTTAGTGCATATATTAGTACGTACACAATATTAGTTTGTCTTCCTAGACAATCGGTCACCCCTTGTCTTGGGTTTGGGAAATATTACTTAGTCTAGTCCTAGTCTAATCCTGGTTTTTCTTTTTGGCCACGCCATGTGGCTTGAGGGATCTTAGTTTCCCAACCAGAGATTGAATCTGCGCCCTCGGCAGTGAAAGTGTAGAGTCCTAACCACTGGACTGCCAGGGAATTCCCTAATCCTAGTTTTTCCTTCGGTATCTGCCTTCTAAATCCCTTTGTGGTGTGGATCCTGAGTAGGTCAGTCGTGGTTCAACAGGCAGAACCAGTAGAAGACAGATGTCACATTCATTAAGGAATTTTCTTAAAAGGGGCAAGCTTATGTAATTGCAGAGGCTGTCTAAGAGAAAGTACAGAGTTGGTAGCGCAGGCCATGAGGGAGGGAAGATCGTGAACAGGTGGAAACCCCACGGGTGTGGTCTGCAGCAGCTTTCGACAGGTGTAAGGTCTTCTCTCCCTCTGAAAGCCTTCACCCTGCTTTTAAGGCCTTCATCAGATTGAGTCCGTCCCACCCAGGATAGCTACCCTTAAAGTCGACCCATTAGGGACTTTAACTACATCTGCAAAATCCCATCCCAGCAGCACCTAGATTCACGTTTAATTGAATTACTGAGGGCTGTTACCTATCCAAGTTGACACATCAAAAATCCATCACATTCAGAGAAGCCAGAGGAGCTGCCTGGAAAATACTGCCACGGAGGTGCTTCTGCAGACATTTATTAAATCAGGGCTGGTATCTCTGCTGCTTTTTATAAGCAGTCCCATCTGAGCATTCACAGTTGTAGAACTGCCCGCTGTGTGCCTCAGTCAGGGGCGCCTGGTTAGTTAATCTTGTGAGGACTGAAGCCCACTCTTGAGTTTTCAGAAGTTGCATGTAAAACAGGTTTTTGTTGACTGAAAAATGTTTCCCTACTGATCACCATTTTGTGAGTTTTAAAATATTTGTTTACACTTAAAAGCTAAAGCTTGAGAGCCACTGTCAGTGGAAGACTAAGCACTTACTTTACCAGAGAAGCTATTAACATGGTTTGTTCTGGGGGGTGGAAAGGGAAGGGAGTGTGGCTGTAAAAGGGCAACAGGAGGGGTCCTTGTGGTGATGGAAATGTTCTGTACGTTACTGTATCGATGTCGGTATACTGGTTAAGGTGTGCTGTCACACAATTTGGTTTTGCAAGATGCTCCCAAAAGTTTTTGGGATCTTGGGTGAAAACACATGAGACCTTTCTGTTATTACTTACAACGGCATAAGAATGCACAGTTATTTCAAAATAAAATTCTATTTAAAATGATCCATTTTATAAGGCAGTCCTTTTATAATATGATTAATCTTTTTCTAATCTGTCTTTTAAAAAGTCATGTTTTCTTAAGGAGGTAGACATATATATGTCTTAGCCCTGTGCTCGAATAAACTACATAATATATATTTGAGTGGATGAAAGTATGCCTGATGGGAAAATTGTAGGTGACAGATGATTTTTTACAAAACATTTTTATATTAAACACAACATAGAAGCTTAAATTCTTAGATGAAGTATTGGGCGTACTGTAAAAAGATGGAGTCTTCACTCTGTAATGATGATGACCGAGAAAAGATGTGATTTACTACCTCAAAAACTAAGGCCAGACGTAACCTAAAACATAAGTCGAGAGGAAACCTCTAGAAATGTGCAGGAGGTAGTTAGCTGTAGGACAAATACTACTTTAGCCTGGAAAGTTGTATAGATTGAAAGTAAAACTACTTTCAAAGGGTTTAGATAAGTGTGTGGATTCGCTCATTTAGTGAATATTTGCATGCCTCTGAGGTGCCAGGCGGCTATCTGTAGTTTTCATGTATTTCAGGAACTTTTCCAGATGTAAATGCTGATGTCCTTGAAGGCAGCCACACCTTCCCCAAATCTCCATGGATACAGCTGTCAAAATCTGAGAACCACGTGGATGGGATTTTCTCAGTGCATGTTTCTAATCTTACTGCATCAGAGATATTTATGGAGAAGTGAAATTCAACCAGTCAAAAATAATAGTAACTTTCTAAAGATATCTACAAACATAATTCTTTTAAACATTGATTGTCTTAAAAGATATGTTCAACTTAATGTTTTTCTCTTTCAGGTATTTCTTTCTTTCTTTTTTTTTTTTTTAATATTTATTTATTTATTTGGCTGCGCCAGGTCTTAGTTGCAGCACGCGGGATCTTCGTTGCTTCGTGCGGGATCTTTTAATTTTTTTAGTTGCGGCATTCGGGATCTGGTTCCCTGACCAGGGATCGAACCCGGGCCCCCTGCATTGGGAGCACGGCGTCTTAGCCACTGGACCACCAAGGAAGTCCCTCAGGTATTTCTATTTTAGGGATACAGAATAAGAAACTACAGTTAAGAATGGGTAGGTGGGACCGAACTTAGTTTAAATGTTAAGAAACAGGTATTTATAGCAAATTGAAGGAAGCCTGGGACAATCAGAGGTAACCTCCAGGGAGCAGCATGGAGGCTGGGCCTTGGTAAACTCAACCTAGGTGCTCTGACTCCTGGGGGGCTCCCTGCGCTGTGCCCAGGTCTCTGCAGTCAACCTTCAGGGAAGGCATAGGCTTTGCTTCTGTTTTTTTTTAAGTCCCTTAGAGGCTGCGCACCTCTGTGAATGATTGCCCTTCTTACTTTCAGAGCTTGGTCAACGAATTTCCCTGAAAGCTGTTATACTCTAAATTAGTAGATAAATTCAGGGTTCTACCCAGGAAACGGCCCTATTAAGAAATACTGTCTACATCAAAAACTCCTACCCTCACCCCCCAAAATTAGATTATTTTTTAGGAAACCATGATTCCATATTCCACCCTAGTAAACCTCCTGGCAGACATGACCTAACTGGGAGTGTCGATGGCTGAGGAACCCCACATACCTGGAGCGGAGAAGCTGTCCTGCCAGGGAGATCTTGGTCAGCCACTTAGCTGTTGGCCACTGGAATTTTTAGAAGTAGTAAAACTTCTGATAAAAGAGGGCTTTTGTCTCCTGGAATAGCAACAGTTATCATCACTTAAAACCAGTGTATTTCTATATACAGCAAGTGCTTCTATAGATATACTCCTGGATTATTTATACAGGACTATTTTAAGATCTGTGTCACATTTTTCTGGTGTATTTTATGGTGGGAAAATTCAGTTGGAAAAAATGCACTTAGCTGTGGCTGGGATGGTGAGGTAAAATAAGTACTTAAAAAACATGAAGGTTGTGGGTTTTGGGGTTTTTTTTTTTAGCTTTAAACAGGACAGAAATAGCAAGGTGGTAGCTCCCTGAATGAAATCATGTTGCTTCTCCTTAAGCAAACTTTACCATTGTACTCATGTCATAATACTAGATCTATCACCGTATGAGTCAGTAGACGATCTCCAAGACATGTGTAAGAATTCATCCATGTATTCATTACAAAAATCTGTGAGAAAATAGCTGCTCTTGTGTACTATAGCTTGTTATTCAGGGTTTCTTTTTCTTTTGATTTTGCACCTGTTGAACTGAGAGGGCGATGGATAGGGTAAGGACCTATCTACCTTTAAGAGTAATGTGGGTGTAGAGACCCAGGCACTCCCCGGGCCCAGGTGTAGCTGAGGCGGGGCTGTGTGTGCAGGAGTCGGGCTCCTGTGATTTCTGATCGCTTCCCCTGAGGAGAGGCTCCTTCTTACCTCTTCTGTGGGGATGAGGAAAACCGTGGAGGTTATGATTGGACAAAATCAAGTCATTTGATTGGCCGGGACAATGAGAGCATAAGAGGAGTATGATGGCCTTTGAACCCCACTTGCAGACGTTTTCCTTTAAATTTAGCTGTTGATGGGACACGAGCGCTTTTTGAGTAATAGGATGATATGATTGTGTTGCGGTTTAGTAAGTATTACCTTTGTGTATGTAGGAGTGTTAGGTTATTATGCTAGGCTTGGTGGGGCCTGCGGATGAAGAGTAAGACAAAGATGAATAACACAGAGGTCCCTGTGGTCAAGGAGTTTATGATCTAAGCAGGGAAACAACTAACCTTGTGGTAAACGAGGTTCTAGTACACGGGCAGCATTGTCAGCTGAGGAGGAGCCCCAAGAACCAAATGGTTACTTCCGTTTCAGAGATTTGAAGGCTGCCGTCCTGCCTCATCCCTGCCCAGGTTTTTCGTCTAGCTCAATGTCTCTGGCCTTCATTTCCTCCTCGTGTGCCACTGCTTATACATCTTAGGAGATCTTGGTAGTTCTCGCCTCAGTTTGCCTCTTACAATATGCAAGACCCAGGGGCTTCCCTGGTGGTGCAGTGGTTGAGAGTCCGCCTGCCGATGCAGGGGACACGGGTTCGTG
>NC_041233.1:58556151-58566380 GCF_002837175.3 Physeter macrocephalus
GGGAAGATCCCACATGCCGTGGAGCGGCTGGGGCCGTGAGCCATGGCCGCTGAGCCTGCGCGTCCGGAGCCTGTGCTCCGCAACGGGAGAGGCCACAATAGTGAGAGGCCCGCGTACCACAAAAAAAAAAAAAAAGACCCAGACCTGAACACACTATTCCACATATGGCTAAATGTAGTAGGAGCATTGCTTCCCCTGTTCTGAGGTTGTATTGCCACTGAGTCATCATGAGATAATATGCTGCTGGACCACCAGGTCATCTATTTTATGGGGACCTGCTATTAACAGAGAAGGGGTTGCCGACAGGTTCTACCTGGGAGGCCACAGGCAGGCCTGTGTTCCCCTCGGAACCTGCATACGTCTGCTTATCCGACTTAGCTGCTTCTCCTGTCGCGCCATGGCACCTTCCTGCCCCCGCCTCCCATAGCCCTGAAGTCCCCTCTAGTCCCTCCTGGGTGGTAGTTCTGTAACTACTCCTTGAGCTATGCATTTTCTTTCTTTCTTTCTTTCTTTTTTTTTTTGATGTGGCCCAATTTTTTTAAAAGTCTTCATTGAATTTGTTACAGTTTTGCTTCTGTTTTATGTTTTGGTTTTTTGGCCGAGAGGCATGTGGGATCTTAGCTCCCCGACCAGGGATCAAACCCACACCCCCTGCATTGGAAGCGTGGAGTCTTAACCGCTGGACCACCAGGGAGGTCCCTGAACCGTGCATTTTATACACGTTATTGCATGTAGGTATCCATCCATTCATTCACTCTTCATTAAAAAGAGGGGGAAAAAAAGGGTCGGGGGAAAATGGAGAGAAGAGGCAAAGGTGATTTAGAGTTTTAAGCCTGGTGATTGGAGATCTAATGGCATCATTTCCACAAGTGGGTATTCAAAAGAGGGGGAGGTGTTATTTGGGGGAGGACAAACCAGACTCTGTCTAAAGACACAGGCCTTTTTTTCTCCAGTGAAGGCTCCCTGGCAGAAGCAGGCCAGTGTGTGTCCCTGTTAGAAGTAGGAAGGGCTGTTGTGGAAATCACATTGGATGGCACTGAGATGATAATCTTTGGATTCTTCATCTATGACCTTTCTTATCTTGAGCATCTTTTGTCACCAAAATCATCTTTCACAACCTTTTGACTACATATGATACGTTGGACTCTTCTCTGCTTCTTGAAGTAGTTTTTTTTAAAAGTTTGGCTTCCAAAACACTGTTCTCTCTATTCTCTGCTCACTCCACCGGCCCCTCCTTCTCAATCTCCTTTTTGGCTGTGTCTCCACTTCCTGCCCTATGAGACATTGGCCTGCCCCAGGCTCAGTGCTGGGATCTTTTCTCTGCCCACACCCTCTCTCTCAGTGATCTCCTCCAGTGTCTGACTTCACTAGCCTCTCTTCTCTGGGGGTTCTCGCTCTTCATCTGTAACCCACATCTCTCGCTCGCTCTCTCTCAAATTCTGGACTTAGGTTTGTAACTGCCTGTTTGACATTTCCACTAGGATGTCTAGTAGGCATCTTGAACTTAACCTGTCTAAAACTGAATTGATTTTTTCCTTCCAGACATGTACCTTCCACAGTCCTCCTTTGCAACTCTATCTTTTCCACGGTTCAGGCCCCAAAACCTTAGAGTCAGCCTTAGCTTGTCTCCTTCTCTCTTGCCTACATTCAGTCCATCAGCAAAACCTGTTGGCTCTTTCTAAAATATATACCTGGAATCTAAGTACTTCTCATTCCCTCCACTGTTAGCATCTGGTTCCGGTCACTATCTCCTCTCACTGGGATCGCTGAAATAACTTCTTGATTGGGTTTCCTTTTTCCCGGCTCTGCCTTCCCCACTGCATCTTTCTCCCACCAGCTGCCAAGCCTTTTCTCACCGCAGCAGCCTGTGATCCTTTCAAAACAATACAGATCAAGTCACTCTCCAGCTCAGAACCCTCCAGGGACTTCCCATCTCCGAGTAAAAGCTAAAGTTTTTGTGATGGTGACATGATCTATCTGCCCACCCCGCCTTGTGCCCCCACCCCCATCTTTGATTTTTCCTCTCCTAGTCACTCTTTTCCAGCCACACCAGCATCCTCGCTTTTCCTCAAGCACGCCAGGCCTCCCCGCTTCAGGGCTCCATTGTTCCCTCCACCTGAAACATCTTCCCCAGCCCCTTACTTACTTCATTTGGCTTTTTAACGACCTTCAGCGTTGCTCAAATGTCCCCTTTCCCTGGCCAGCCTAAATTAAATAATTCGGCCCCTGCTTTTTTGTTCTCCACAGCACATTTTATACAATCTGACATGCTTTCATACTGTCTCTTTCCCTTAGTGTCTGTCTCCCCTGCTAGAATGTTCCTTGAAAGCCAGAGCTTTGTTTTGTTCCCTGAGGTATGAGCCTGGCACATAGTAGGCATTCAGTAAATATTTACTGAGTGAATGAATGGATTTGTGCGACTATAGTTCATTGATACATACATAGCATTGTATTTTCTGGATTATAAATTATGTGCATAAACATTAGGTCATCGATCAGTTCACTTTTTGTAAGTCAGACTAAATCGAACTCTAATGCTATTTAAAGTATATTGACTTCCTTGATGACTAGTATGCAAACCGGTTTCCTTGAGAGATCTTAAGTATGGCCATTCAAATCTCTCCTCCGTCCCGTTTCGTTTTAGTGATGGGGGCCCTGAATTCTGATTTACAGAGCATTTCTTTCTTTTATCACTAGTTCCATAGAACAGCGGTCCCCAACCTTTTTGGCACCAGGGACCGGTTTCGCGGAAGACAGTTTTTCCACGGACGGGGGTGGGGGGGGGTGGGGGATGGGGGGATGGGGGGATGGTTTAGGCGGTAATGCGAGCGATAGAGAGCAGCAGATGAAGTCTTGTTCTCTCACCACTCACCTCCTGCCGCGCGGCCCGGTACCTGTCCTCGGCCCGGGGGCTGGGGACCCCTGTCATAGAACTCAGTCTTAGGAACTTTATTAATTCGTACCTATTGAGTTATTATAATTCTTACGTTAGATAAACTGGGAAATGTTTAAAAACAAAGGCATATCAAACGCTTCATTTGCCCTACCCTTGTTTAAGTGAGGGGCCACGGCACTGCACAACCTCAGGGGAACCATTAGGCCTTGCATTCTGTGCCCCTACAGTGGTGTGACACAGCAGCCATGCAGATATAAGACGTTTGGCTTTAGTTTCTCATGGCTGAATCTTCTGTTTGTTTTCCTCCTGCTGTTCGAGTGGCATTTAAGACTCTGTCTGCCTTGCGCTTGCATTGTTCGGTCTCTTGGACTACTGCCTGTCACTTGTTATTAGTGCAGCTGTGTCGAGTTGTTCCTAATTCTATTCTACTTCATCTGCCCTCTTGGCTTTCTTCCTTGGCTATTTCAGTTACTCTATCTACTGTTCCATTTCACTTGATTGACATCAAACTTGTATGATAGCAAACGAGTCCATATTTTCATCAGGCAGTTAAGGTACCCTTTGTCAGCCTAATCGCTATCTAGTTAATTATTTCTATCAAAATACAAATGGTATCTGTCATTCAGAATTCGAGCCTAGCGTCGTGGTAAGGTTAAAAAATGCGAGTGTGGCCACCTGCTACCATTCTGGGCTGATTCTCCAGAGAGAATAGGCAGTACTTTGATTTAGGGAGCAGTGAAAGCAGGCAGAGGCAGAAATTGGATCCCAGCTTTACTGTGTGTAGATGATTTTACTTAGCATACCTCACAATGAAGACATGTTCTTGTAATTTCATCTGTGCAAGTGCCCTGTTTTGAGCACGTAGCAGTTAAAATCTAGGTGATTATTTCATAATAACTTATGATACTGAATTTGAATAGAAATATATTGATAGAGCCCTGTACTCTGAAGAGAGGCCTGCATAGATTCTCTTAGGTCTGACTTAGTGATTGATTCCTTAGTGATCTAGGACCAGACTACGTGAAGAGAGGCTATGGGTATAAAGTTCAGGGCAGGTGGAAATGACATGAATACTGCAAGGCCTCTTCCAGCTAGCAAAAAAGGGCTGTCTCCAAGCCCTAATGTCTGCTTTATTCTGTATATAGTTAATCAAGTTTATTTAATCCATGTATATTTAAAAGTTTTAGTGCTACTTAATGCCTATAATTGCATGTTGTGCTGATTGCTGTGTTTTCATTCTATGGAGGTTAAGAATCCAAAAAAATTCTAGGTTTTGGTTTATAAATACCTTTTATTAGTTTCCCCAAAATTGCTTTGCTGCTTTCAATCCTGGCTTAATGCCTCCAACACTCAGGTTCAAAAGGATGCTATTTGAGCTCAGTTGTAAAAATTTCTTTATTGACAGGTTTACATTTTCTTTTTGATTGCTCCATTGATGAGGCCAAAGACTGAACTCCCTGCAGCAAATGGTTAAGTTGGGGAAGAGGTACCTTGTATTGTTGTCCTCCAAAAGCATGATTAGAGAAGAGGGGTATCTTTTTTTTTTTTTTTTGTACAGCTTGGTGGGAAGAAGGTTCAAAAAACAAGACTTCTCACCAGGAATTCCAAAGCTAAAAATATGTGGCTCTGGGGCAGATGAAGAAGTTTCAACACTGGAGGTGGGGGTGTGAAAGGGAACAAGTGAACTTGGAAGAAAACTTAATAATTTTCAATCTCAGAAGCCTACCTTACATGAATAATTTCTCTGAGAGTAAGGCCCTTTCCAGTCAGATCTGTTGGTGCTGCTGAGCTGGTATTTCAAGTATGTCCATCTGCATTTAAACGAATTGCTCCAAGACAATCTGATTATGCGGTAGTTACTTTGGTGAGAATAGCGCCTCAGTGGAATGGAAACTTCATTTTGAGTCTAATATTAGACCTTGCTTTGGAAAATTCCTTTTAAATGATCACAAGCTGGGAATAGCAAAAGAATTTAACTTTCGACAGACAGCATTCACCAAGAATTTTTAACTGCTTATGTTTGGGTCCTTGGGAAAGCAGATGTGAGAAACTGACCGGACCAAATTGACTAGACTAGAATTGACTTGACCTGATGCAGTGTTTATATCTATTGCTGATAAGTTTCCCTCCTAGTCTCATTTGCTCAAAATATTTTCATTCTTTGAGCCTGAGCATGCTAAGGATGCAAATTGTTAGGAGGCCTAATTGTCTGACAATCTAAACTTCTAGGCCTCCAGACACTGTTGCCTATAAAGGGGTCTGAGGCAGAGCGGAAAAGGGCGGACAAGCCTACAGAACCAAAGCCAGTTTCTGAGTAAGTGCTGGGAACTTGATCAGACCTGGCCTTCAGGATATTTTTAGTTGGTCTGGCTGATTGTGTCTGAGCAAACTCACCCAGTTTGAAGTTTTAAGTAAACTTTATTTAAAGGACACCCCGCACTGCCCCCCCTGCAAAAAAAACCCCAAAAACCTCACTCTGACGTTAAAAAAATATATATACGTGTTAACTGATCATGAAATTTCCAGATATCATGTCTCCTTGGCTTAACCTAAGGATAAGTTTCAGATGCCTTGCATGCCTTGGGTTGGGAAAACCAATATTGGTGTTTGAGATAAATTTAATATTTTAAAAGATCTTTCTGAAATTGAAATGCATCTTTTAACCACAGTGTACATTTAGTGTAGTAGGGTTCTTTTCTCTTACTAAGCTGGCAGTAAGTTGATGGTGCCTTAGAATTGAGGAGGAATATTAATAAATTAATAGGAGCTACCATTTATTGATCACCCAGTGGATCCAGGCACTGTCTTTGCTAGGTACCAACATTATCTCTGACACTCACGAAAATCCTGTGTGGCAGCGACTATCATGAGTGAGCCTGGGTTTAGAGGAGACTGAGGCTCAGAAAAGTTCGGTCGTTTGCTCATGATCACATAGCTGGTGATGGCTAAAGTGGCAATGCTGGAGTTCACATCCAGGAGTGGTCAGCTTCACAGCATGTGTTCTTCCTTGTAGGTTATATCTTTTTGATGTTTACTATATTTGAAATTAAACCTGAGAAATTTTCAACATTTACTTATTCGTTTTTAAGGGACAATCATAAATCCATTACATGTTAACATAAACAACATTTTTATTAAAAATAACTTTTTCCCAAAACATAGTGTCATTGTTTACCTTTATGTGTATCTCTTTATTATCTAGCTAAATGGAGGGCAGCTGGATTCTCTTCTGCATTCAGTCTGTGCTGTAGAGTGTTTTAATTGAAGTATGTGAAGAAAATCTGGCCTCACACAGATATGTATTTGGAAAAGGGAGGGGTATTTTAATAGGCTTTTAAATAATTGTGTACGTTCTTCTTTGATAATATACCAAAACTCCCCAAGTGATAGTTTCTTAAAGGTTAGTTGCAATGTAGAATCTGAATGCCAGTGGACTTTTGGTGCACCGTTACTTACATTAAAATCTTTTGGTCTGGAATCTTCCTTACAGAAGAATTCTGACTAATGTATGTAGCTACCCTCTGACTCCAGGAAGTAGAGCTTAATTCCTACCACTCACCCCTCCCTGGGGGTGGGCTAGACCTAGTGACTTGCTTCCAAAAAGTAGAATGAGGGAAAGGGAAAAATTAGTAACTTTGCAGTGGAGAAGAAACCTGGGAAACTCTACCTTAACCAAGCGGTGAAGGTGAACATCGCCTGTGATGTCATGTGGCTGCCATGTGAGCCCTGATGTGATGTAACTAGAAAACTCATAATCCCAGTCTAATCGTGAGAAAGACATATCCAGATAAGAGGTCATTCTGCAGAGTACCTGACCAGTGTTACTTGATTGTCAAGCTCATGAAAAACAAGGGAGGACTGGGAATCTGTCACAGAACAGAGGAACCTGGGAAGACATGACAGCTAAATGCAATATGGTACTCTGGATTGGATACTTGAACAGAAAGAGAACATTAATGGAAAAACTGGTGAAATCCAAATAAAATCTGGAATTTACTGAATACTACCATGTCAGTTTCTAGTTTTGATGACTATATCATGGTAAAGGAAGATGTTATCAGTGGGAGAGAAATTGAGTAAAGGGTATACAGGGACTCTATTGTCTTTGCAACTTTTCTGTAAATCTAAAATTACTGCAAAATAAAAAGTTTTTTAAAATCCACTGTTATGTATTGCATTCTGAATAAATCATTTACCCATGCGTGATTTGGTAAACCATGGCTGTGGTCATTTGGAAAATACTTGTTCACGGAGTTATGCAGATCTTTGAAATGTTGACACATTTTATTGTTCAGTGGTTTCAAAATCTCATTTGTTAATAGCACCACCTGTCACATCAGAAAAGTCTTTACTGAGAAGCTCTTAAGCTCATGGGGGTGGATACAAGTTTCCCAAAATTCTAATTTTACCTTGAAAGCTCAGATGTTATCTTTGGCTGCAAACACTGCTGTTGTTTTCCTTAATGTAACAGGCTCATCTTGTTCATTTGCAAGAAAATGTCTGCCAAATATCCAAGTCTAAATAACCATAGTTTGTTTGGTAGTCATTCTTTCAAATAAAAAAGATGTTCAGTGAAAAAAAGTGGCTGATCCAACTTGCAACTCAAACAATTTGCATTGAGTCATTTTCCTCAAAACAATTTGAGTCCTTTTCCTCAAAACAACTATCGTACTTGAGAATGCAACAGAAGTGTTTTACCGTACTTCACAGCTTGTCAAATGCAATATTGAAAGACAGGTCCCAGGAATTAAGATTTAATGAAGCTAATAATAACTTTTACTGCTTCATCAAGGATATTCTTTTTTTTTGTCCTGAAAAGAATTATTTTTAAATTTTTATTGAAATATAGTTGATTTACAATGTTGTGTTAGTTTAAGGTGTACAGCAAAGTGATTCAGTTAAATATATATATGTGTGTGTATATATACACACACATATATATATGTTTATATACTTTAAAAAATTATCTTCCATTATAGGTTATTACAAGATATTGAGTATAGTTCCCTGTGCTATACAGTAGGTCCTTGTTGGCTATCTATTTTATATATAGTAGTGTGTATATTTTAATCCCAAACTCCTAATTTAAGGGATATTCTTAAGAGGAACTAATTTTTTCCCCTCTCACTGTGTGTGTGTGTAGGAGAAGACAGTGACCACTAGCATAGTGACCACTACTATCGCTGCCTTGATTTGTGCCCAGGCACTTTACACCATTGGTGCAAATATCAACACAGTGGAAAATTCCAGGAACATTTTAGTGTTCTAAATGAAAATAGTTTGACCTTTCTGACTCTCCTAAAAGGGTCTTGGGCACCCCTAGGGGTCCACAGACCACACTTCGAGAACCGCTCTCCTAAAGTAAAGTAGCAGTTGCTAAAAGGTCACAAAGGAAGGGCTGACATAACCGAAGACCAAATCCATTAGGAAGCAAGTGGTAACATGGTGGTACCATGTGTGTAGACGATGATGCTCCTCTGGATTATCTGGTCTTAGTTTTTATGGCCCATGAAGCCTTTCCATTTATTTGTGGTATTTCCAAACCATTTTTAAATACTGAAAGATAGACTTTGATAATCTGGTATCTGTGTTTGCTGCTATTTTTACCATAATCATTTATAAGACTTCAGGAAATTCTGAAAATTACCTCTTTGTTTTCTTTTCTTTAAAGGTAAATCTCACCTGGCTATTGTGCAGCGAGTAAACAATGAGGGAGAAGGGGATCCATTTTATGAAGTTCTGGGAATTGTCACATTAGAGGATGTGATTGAAGAAATCATCAAATCTGAGATTTTAGATGAAACAGATTTATACAGTGAGTACCATCGCCTGAGTGTAATTTTCCAAAACCTTTGCTTTTATTTGTCATGTTGTTTGTGAGTCATCTGACATCTCTCCAGCTGTTGTCTGCCTGTTTCTAATTATGCACTGTGTGTGTAGGCTGGGTACCACCTACCAGTATATTCCAGTCCCTTCATCAGAGAGGAAGAAGAGGCAGGTCCTGTAGTGTCAACTGGCCATGTTTTTTTGAAAAGCCAACTGCTTCTAACTATTGATCTGGGCATTGCTTGCCCTGAACAGAAAACTCCATTCCTGGTTTTCACATTTATTTTACAGCTGGAGGAAGACTTGTTCTTTACTAAATTTTCATTTTACACAATTAGGCAAATTGTTTTCAGATAAATTTCTGTCTCTACCTATGGTCATAATTCAAACACTTAACAAGTGAGGGCGGTTTGTTAAATTGATGGATAGCAACTGTTGAAATTTCTCTATTCCAGGACCCATGGGCCAGGGTAGAGGTGAGGTTTGCAGGCATAGTTTTGCTGGGGCAGTGGTGGTGCAGCGGGGTATATAGAGGAAGCAGGACGAGTTAGGGTACACAATAAAAAATGTGTTTTTCTCATTCTGTGCTTCTCTGCCTTTTGAGAGGTGGTCTTGGATCAGGGCAGGGGAAGGGAAGTATCCACACCTGTTTGCCCAGGAGTCGGCTTGATTCTGGGCTGAGTGTTGAACATGAATCTTGTCTCATTAAAGTCCACAACTGTTGGACTGTGGAGCTTAAACCCTCTTCCTCAGCCTTACTCTTAGCAAAGTAAGACTCTTTCAAGAGTTTCTTAATGCCAAAGATGGCCCAAGGCCTGAGATGTTACGGGCTCTCAAAGGTGGTATAGAGAAAGAGAATCTGGGCTCTTTTTGTCCTGTTTGGCTTTTAAAGCATGACTTGGAGGGGAAAATGCACTGTTCAAATGGCCTGGAGCACCCAGGACAAAGCCAGCCTTGCTCAAAGCGGAATGATTTTTTTTCAGTCCTGTTAGAAGGGAATGTCCCTCATTTTAAAATTTAAAAAGTCTTCCATGCACCCTTAAAAAAATACACTTTATGTTTAGCTCTTGACCTGCTTCTGAAAATGTATCTTATTTTCCCCTCACATCTGTATAGTGTTCTTTAAAAAAACACCAGCTCCTATGTGTTTTATCCTTTTGACTCTTGGAGAATAATCAGAGGTTTCATAATAGAGAATATTGTTAATTGTGCATTTACATTCTTTTCATCCTTCCTCACAGTGACTATTTAATACCAAGTGTGTCTCTGCATGTTTATGTGTTTCCCCAGGGGTAATCCTCATTGTAAGAAAGATAATCTAGACATTTATGAGCTTTTATGTTTACACTTTAGTTCACTTCTTTTAAACCTTGATGAGACTGATTTCATACATGGCTTCCTGAGATGAGATGCTGAACTTGTGGTTCAGGTATATTCTTTTTTTTTTTTTTTTTTTTTTTTTTGCGGTACGCGGGCCTCTCACTGCTGTGGCCTCTCCCGTTGCGGA
>NC_041233.1:58566501-58567197 GCF_002837175.3 Physeter macrocephalus
GGCCCACGGGCCTAGCCGCGCTGCGGCCCGTGGGAGCTTCCCGGACCGGGGCACGAACCCGTGTCCCCTGCATCGGCAGGCGGACTCTCAACCACTGCGCCACCAGGGAAGCCCTCAGGTATATTCTTGATTCAGATCAGGGATGATGACTACCTTTGTCATTAGAAAATTATTTAGGATGCTTGCATTGATTTATGCTACCTGATTCTAAAGAGAATTTGAGACAGGAAAATTATAGGTTGTGTTCACCATCTCCCCAGGACAAGCCTAGTTAGTAATCACTCTGTTTTGCCCTAGGCATGAAATGGTAATGTAAAGACTCATGATTCTTGGGGGAAAAAAAGGAAGCAATTAGAATCTTGTCTCTGACCTAGTTTTTTCTTGATCATTACTTTGTCCAGAAAAATACTTGAAAAGAGGTTTTGCATGAGACACCTTCTAGATCAAGGATTGGCAAACTACAGCCCTTAAGAGCATGCCACCTGTTTTTATATGACCCAGAAGCTAAAATTTCTTTTTACATTTTTCAGTTGAAAAAAATCAGAATAATAATTTTATTTTGTGACATGCAAAAATGATAAGTTAAGGGCTTCCCTGGTGGCACAGTGGTTGAGAGTCCGCCTGCCGGTGCAGGGGCCACGGGTTCGTGCCCCGGTCCGGGAAGATCCCACATGCGGCGGAGTGGCTGGGCCCGTG
>NC_041233.1:58567226-58660907 GCF_002837175.3 Physeter macrocephalus
GCCTGTACTCCGCAACGGGAGAGGCCACAATGGTCAGAGGCCCGCGTACAGCAAAAAAAAAAAAAAAAAAAAGATAAAGTTTCATATCCGTAATAAAGTTTTACTGTAACACAGCCCTGCTAATTCATTTACATATGGCTGCTTTTTGCTAAACAGCAGGGTTGAGTAGTTGCAACAGAGCATACATGGCCCGCAAGCCTGAAGTATTTGCTGTCTAGCCCTTTACAGAGGAAGTGTGCTGACCTCTGTTCTGAATCACTTCCTTTGTATTTGGTTGACCTTGAGGATCTCATGGTCTGGGGTAGAAATGCAGCTAACAGTTATTATTATTAAAATAGTGTTCCATGAAAGTGTTCTTGTTTGTTTCTTGAGATTTTGTGTGTGTGTGTGTGTGTGTGTGTGTGTGTGTGTGTCGGCAGAGCTTTGCAGCAGTGCTGTGTATGGGTTATGACTAATCTGGGGTGCGTGTGTGTGTGTGTGTGTGTGTGTGTGTGTGTGTGTGTGTGTGTTTCAGCAGAGGCTGGGAGCCTCTTAAAGGCCAGGGACATGCTTCCCTGTGTCTTCTGTAACATGATGGTTCTTCACTGCTGTGTGGCAACCTGAGTAGCAGGAGCGTGTGTGCACTCCGGGCTACAGGCTCTGTTGCTATGTGGTTGTATAGGCTCCATGAGGGGAGGATTCTTGCCCCCAGCTGCCCAATAATGTACTTAAAAGGGCTCTGAAGATCTTCACGAAGTGTGTCGATAGTTGCTCCTCATCAGGTTGTCTGTGATTTCTTACTCTGGATTGTGTCAGAGTCATGACTGTGCTGCACTGATTTAATGAGGATTCTCTCTCCCTCCCCTTTCCATGTGGTGCTTGTATGTAGCATGCCCACCATCTGGAGAGAGAGCCTAGCCTTTTCCATATATGATGTCATTTTCATTCGAAAAGAGCCCCAATCTAACGGAAGGCATTTCCATTTCTCCCTCAGCTGATAACAGAACGAAAAAGAAAGTGGCCCATCGAGAAAGAAAGCAAGATTTTTCTGCCTTTAAGCAGACAGACAGCGAGATGAAGGTTAAAATATCACCACAGCTTCTCCTGGCCATGCACCGTTTCCTAGCAACAGGCAAGTGCAGCTTATCACAGTTTGAAATCTCTGCCAACCCTGGAGCGAGTTTCTCAGCCACCGCTGACTGGGGTGGGCTGGGGGTGGAGACTGGGAAATGGGGTGATAAGTAATGCCACTTTTGTGTTTTGTTTTTTGTTTTTTTGTTTTGTTTGTTTTGTTTTGTTTTTTTCTTTTTAAATTCTCTCCTCTCCTATGTTCAGTGTCGGCATGAACCCTCTGAGACATTTACCAGGGGTGGACCAGTAACTTAAAATTGGTCTGAAAGGTAAGGATGAATGTTAGTGCCACACTGCATGTGAACAGTAGGCCAGGCCATCCGCTTCAGCTAAGTCCAGGGGAGAGCCAGCTGGCGGAGCAGGCGGACAGTGCAAACCAGACACTACCTCGTTGTGTGTCGGACAGTTGAGTAGTTCTTTCTTCAGCTTGCCTCAGAAGAACAGTTGGACATCGGTGGTGACACAGGTGCTATGATTTGCAAAGAAGAACAATAAATTTTCAAAATAAAATCTTTAACCTTTATAGTTTTAATGAAATCAGAAATTCTAAGAACTCTGACATGGATTTCTTGATGGCCTCTTCAAATCAGATTGTTAACTTGGGCCCATTCCAGGAGGCAAGTGTTCATATTATTAAAACCACCAACCCAGCCAGCACTGACTGCTCCAGAGAGGTCAAGGTCGAACGGACTTGAGAGACCGACTGACCCTGCTCACATCCCCAGATGGCTCTCTAGGCGAAGGGTGAGCACTGTTGGCCAGGGGAAGTGTGAGAAAATCAGAGTACCCAGTGGCCTGTAGAAGACGTCTGTGTCCAAGATGGGCAGCCAGTGCCTTTCAACTGAATGCAGTATACTTAAGATATTTTGAAAAGAATGCTAACGGCAGCCATGTGATGGAATGTTATGCACTCTTTAAGATCATGTTTTCAGATACCTGGACATGCTCATCATATAATATTTTTGACATGGGAAAATACTCATAATTTAATGTAAGGTGAGAAGAAACAGTATAAAACCGTGTGTACACAAGATTATCCTCGTATTTTTGTGCGTACACACACACACGTGCACGGCACGCATGCCTAGGTGAGGTATTAGAAAGAAATGCTCACCAATTGCTCAGAATGATTACGAGTGGTTGGTTTATAGGTGATTTTATTTTCTTCTTTATTTTTTCTGCGTTTTCCATAATTTCCACAATGTACTGTCTAATTTTGTTATTACAAAAAAGTCACAGAAGCTAATGCAGAATTTATATTGCACATATAATTTAAAAAATTTTAAAACATATAAACAATGTCTTTAACTTGCTTATTATTTTCTATTTCTCATAATATTGTTCATCATTTAAGAACCACAATTTAAAACTAAATGTTATCCTACTCTGCCTCTGAGATACCATAAAGTCCACTTTTCAGTATGGCACCCTTAAGTCAGTAATTTTGGGTTTTGTTATTTTAATAAAATCAATATCTTTGTAAACTCAGATCAACATTACTTTTTTTTTTTTTTTAATTAGCAAGTTGGAGTGCATGTTGATGTGTGCACGTGCCTTGCTTTTATTCTGAATCTCTACCTTCTTTTGTTCCCAGACTTTCTCAGGGTAGTTGAATGGGAGAATGAGATGTGGAGCACTGTGTCTGTGCACCTGGTACTAACCCACACCTAGATGCTTCCTGACCTTTGCTTCTTCCTTTGGCTGTTGTTGGACAGTCAGTCTTTTGTGGCCTGTTGCAGGGCGTCCTGCCAGTCATGGAGCCTGCTTCTGGTTGATTTTCCTTTGTGTCAGTCAGAAAATGAGGGTATTTTTATGAGAACTGAAACCAATGACAGGTTGAAAATGAAAAGTTTTAAAGCAACAAACATGAGAATTCAGCATTTTCTAATTTCTCCCAGGTAATCTGCCCCCAGCGGATCACCAAACGGAAGTCTCGTTAATCCATACTGTTATCGCTTCAATTCCAAGTATTCTTTTCTCTAAACCCCTTAATCACTAGTATCATTTTTTTCCATCCATTTGAAGTGTAATATCAAGTTGTGTTTGTATCTATAGAAGTAGAAGCATTTAGCCCATCCCAGATGTCAGAGAAGATCCTTCTAAGGCTGCTAAAGCACCCCAATGTCATCCAGGAACTGAAGTATGATGAGAAGAACAAGAAAGCCCCAGAATACTACCTCTACCAGCGAAACAAACCTGTAGACTACTTCGTTCTCATTTTGCAGGTCAGAAGAATTAATCAATAGTTGTTTGATCTTATTGAGTACCCACCCTTCCAGTTTGGAGGAGAATTGATATAGGTGAATGGGTGTCAAGGATAACATACTTAACTTCTGGGGTGGCCTTACAGTGGGAGAATTTCATCTCCTTGTTTTCGTATCTGCAAACAATTTCAATATAAAGCAATGTTATTAATTAATTTCCAATACAGACAGGCACTTAGTGATTGCTGAGGCATTGAGGCATTCATCTGAAGAAGGGTGAATTCAGGTGTTTGTATTCTTTTTGAAGAGTTTGGGGAATTACCTGTGCATGTCTAAATCTTGGCTGGGCATTTGAAATTTAAGTGTTGTGAGTTCCTTGGGTCTTCTTTTTATCATCTTTTATTTCTTTCACCCCTCGTTAGGACTTGGTCTTACACAACTTCCTAGAGATGCCTTATGATCTCTTCCCTTAACGCCATCAAAATAATCCATTTATTATTGTTTTTATTCCTGATTACTACCAGCTTCTGTTTTTTTTTTTTTGTTTTTTTTTTTTTGTGGTACGCGGGCCTCTCACTGTTGTGGTCTCTCCCGTTGCGGAGCACAGGCTCCGGACGCGCAGGCTCAGCGGCCATGGCTCACGGGCCTAGCCGCTCCGCGGCATGTGGGATCTTCCCGGACCGGGGCACGAACCCGTGTCCCCTGCATCGGCAGGCGGACTCTCAACCACTGCGCCACCAGGGAAGCCCCAGCTTCTGTTTTAATGAGGAACTGATGGGATAATCACAGCCTCTCATGGCAATGGTAACTTACCTCCTTCTCACTGTAACATAATCCACTGTATAAGGTGAGAAGGTCCATCCATTCTGAACCCTCCTAGGGGCCCTAGAGGGGCTTTTGTGCTTGGATTGACAGGAGGCCCTTATTATCTCACAGTTTCACTTGGTAGAGCACAGTTCTTGGCATGGAGACCAAGATGAATAGTACAATGAATAGCATGCTAGTTTTATTGATTTCTTGTGTCTCTTTATTGAAGAATTACTTTCATAGGAATTCTGAGTGTATTTCAATATAAGAATACTAGCCCCTTAAGCATTCTCCTGTTTCTTGGTTACTTCCTAGGTAAGAATTGGAGGGATTTTTATAAGAGTATAATTAGCACTTGGTAGACCCATCTACAATTTACATTGAGTCCAGCAAGTCCCAATTATCTAAATGAATCAAGATGTTTCTTTTTATCTGAAAATAACTCTTATCAGATGTCTAGATGTTAGAAAATCTGGGAAGTGTTGTGTTCATGCCCCGTGTTTGGACTGTATAGTGAATTCTGGAAGCAGAAGTGAGGAACTGTAGAAAAGTCTATGGATTAACCAGGTATATGCTGCTTTCATATAGTGTTTCTTGGAAACTTCTGTTTGCAGGTTTTCTAAGTCAGTACCCTGATTATTCTACTAACCTTAGTCTCATTCAATCCTGAATTGTTTTTCTTTTTCTCTGGGGATAGACAAGCTTGAAACTCTGAGGGGGTTGGGAATTTATTTTATTTACTACAGTGAAGGAGTAAAGCATTCATGTTTCTCATAAAATCTAGATGTGAATATTCCTTAAACCTAGAGAAACTGAATGACATTAAAGACAGTTTATTTAGAACCTTGAGGATTGACATTGTGAATTTCAGTAATATTAGAAACTGTGGCTTTCGATCATCAATTTTTATATAGTTAGCATTTATGAATTCTGATTCAGTAATGCTCTATTGGTATGTAAAAAAGCCATTTCCTGGCTGATGGATCTAAAAATAGATTTTATGGAAGAGGGACTTCATAATTCTTGTCCCTTTATAAGTAAATCTTTAAAGATATTTTTGATAAGGTTTTTATGTCCATGTACCTATATTATGTCCATGTACCTATACCTATGTCATGTTAAATAGTTTTACAAATGTGACAGGTTCTTGGAACTGACGATGTCATGGGAGTTTTTTAAAATTTTTATTTTATTTATTTATTTTTGGCTGCGTTGGGTCTTTGTTGCTGCGTGCGGTCTTTCTCTAGTTGCGGCGAGCAGGGGCTCCTCTTTGTTGCGGTGTGCGAGCTTCTCATTGCGGTGGCTTCTCTTGTTGCGGAGCATGGGGTCTAGGCGCACGAGCTTCAGTAATTGTGGCTCGTGGGCTCAGTAGTTGTGGCCCACGGGCTCTAGAGCGCAGGCTCAGTAGTTGTGGCGCACGGGCTTAGTTGCTCCATGGCATGTGGGGTCTTCCCAGACCAGGGCTCGAACCCATGTCCCCTGCATTGGCAGGAGGATTCTTAACCACTGTGCCACCAGGGAAGCCCCATCATGGGAGTTTCATAGAGATTTCAAGGATTTATGGAGGTGTTCAAACTGTAGAGTTTGGTGAAAAACATGTTCTTGAAGGCCAGGCAGTTACCTGAGGTACCCAGAGTATGACAAAATTAAATATCATAATACCCTGTCAGTCTGGCGTAGCCATCACCATTTACAGAGTATATTCCACCCTAAAATATCACTAATCCATCATTGGAAATTCATGCCAGGTTATTGAGCATGTTCCACTGCATTTCAAGAGCATTAAACCAGAGGAAAGCAGCTGTAGCTGCCTTCCCTTCCTGGCCCCATTGCCAGCGAGCTGCCTTCTGCAGACACTAGAAAAACGAAATTCATGCCAGGTTATTGAGCATGTTCCACTGCATTTCAAGAGCATTAAACCAGAGGAAAGCAGCTGTAGCTGCCTTCCCTTCCTGGCCCCATTGCCAGCGAGCTGCCTTCTTCTGCAGACACTAGAAAAACTCTTTTATTAAGTAATTGATGTTTGGAATACAATTATAACTAGAA
Organism: Physeter macrocephalus; assembly: GCF_002837175.3. Taxonomy (NCBI): domain Eukaryota; kingdom Metazoa; phylum Chordata; class Mammalia; order Artiodactyla; family Physeteridae; genus Physeter; species Physeter macrocephalus. The sequence goes on from NC_041233.1 coordinate 58,573,394, forward strand.
ACAATCACTTTGAGTTTAAACCCTAGATGAAATAAAGTCTAATTTTATTCAAAGCAAACCATTTAAGTAAGCTTACTTAATATCCTATAGGTTATGGGGCACATACTACATATGAATAAAAAGGCACATTCAAGTTTTATCTGAGAAAGTAGATTTTTAAACTAAAATGTATTGTGATAAAAGCACAATAAATAGTGAAAGAAAACTTTATTGGCTCTACATGCCTTAAATAACTTAACAGAATACACATATAAAAGTAGGAATGGGTAGGAACATAATCTTGGTGGAAATTTTTTTCCACCATCATAAAAGAGCAAGAAAAAAATGTTAGAGTTTTAAATTGTGTATATAAAATTAACCAAGTTGAAGAAAATATAAAGCCAGGGAAATACAGTTTAAAAAAAAAGTTTTATGTGACTCCTTCATAAAAATTGGTCATTTGCTCTGTCACATGTAAATTCTAATAAATTCAGAAAGATAGAAATTTCATAAAACTACCTGCATAGATCATAATGAAATAAAATTAGACATAAAAATGCATAATTGAAAAGTACTAAGCTATTTTAAAACTGATCAATTCTCTTACAAAGGTTTATACATAAGGTATAGAATAAAAGGCTATTACTATAAATACCATATCCACATTATGTCAAAGTTTAAAATTTTATTCCTCTAAGTACTTACATAAGAAAAAAGATATCTCTGATTTTCTCTAATAGAAAAAGAGCAAAGCAACAAACTAAAAAGAACAAATTAAATAATAGAGTGTCATGAAAATAACTTTTAAAATGAAAAAGTTTTACATCCCATAAATCAAGATTGGTTCTTCTAAAAGATTAACAAAATCATTATTCTATTGGCATAATTAATGTGATAAGAGAAAAAAGAAAACTAGAAGTTCTCCCTTCCCCCCCAAAAAAGCAGCTAGAATCAAAGGAATTGCTTGAAAAAAAGAAAAAATTTGAGACTCTAAAGAACTCGATTTCTGTATTGTACAAATAGAACAAGATGATTTGATAGCTAAATGCATTCTTTACGACAGTATGGCCTAATCTAAAGTCTGATAATGTTCTGGGCCAGTCTCACTTGTCCACATTGATGGAGAATTCCTAAATAAAAAGGAAGCAGTTAGAGACCAATAACGGACCCAAAGAGCTATTCACTGTGACTGTGACTGAATTAGGATTATTTTAGGTATTCAGGGCTTAAACAATAGAAGAACAACAAAACTAAAATATGCCATGTTAATTAGGGAAGCAGTAAAGGAAAAAATCCCTATGCTTAAATCAATAGATATCAGGACAAAATTAAGCATCCATTCTTGATTTCTAAAACAAACCAAAAACAAAAAATCTTTGTAAAAATCCATGATGAACAGTGAACAAAAAAGAAAAAAATGCTGTAAACCAATCACATGCTTAAACTGGCAGCTTCCTTTTGGGAATAAATATATACAACCCCTCATATACATGCATTTCAATAAATTTTTTTTTTCTTCTTCTTTTTTCGGTACGCGGGCCTCACTGTTGTGGCCTCTCCCGTTGCGGAGCACAGGCTCCGGACGCGCAGGCTCAGCGGCCATGGCTCACGGGACCTAGCCGCTCCGTGGCATGTGGGATCTTCCCGGACTGGGGCACGAACCCGTGTCCCCTGCATCGGCAGGCGGATTCTCAACCACTGCGCCACCAGGGAAGCCCCAAGAAATTATTTTTTATAAAGCTTTTTATGCAAATAGATTTATAGCAAATAAATTATCAATTATAATTAAAGTAGTAGAAATAGTCCATATGTCTAAGCTAATCAAATTTCAGTGTGGATAATATAAGAGATCATTATATGGTCATAGAAGAAGTAGAAAGCATGTACAAAAATATGTCAAAAAAGTGTGCCTGTAATTATAACTTATAAACCATTTTTCTAATATATATAGTTGATATTTTACAGTGAAGTATTTGTTGGTCCTTTGGGGAATAAAATGTCTAAGCAGATAAAAAAATATCATTGTTCTTACACAACACATAATTAGGCTATGATTTTAGTAAATATAAAGAATAATAGGAAAACAAGAGGAATAGCTTTTTTCTTTGCCAATTATGTAATCAATGGAAAGGGATGCTTTTTTTTTCTGGGGTTAATTTTTGTTGATTTCATGCCCCAGATGTTTTGTTGTTCAATTGCCCCATCCACTCTTTTCCTTTAGGGCTTCTGACATAGATTCGAAAGGGTTTTTCCCTACGGAGTGAAATCTGTTCTTTTGTGGAGGTGGCAGGTAGCATCTTAGAACTAAACAGCCTTTGACAATATTTAATATCATTTCACTTGTTATTGGGAGAGAATTGAAGCCTTCAATACCAAACCTTCTCAAGGAGTTTTGAGTTGCAGGGTCTCCGTGTCCCAGTGAATAATGTTTCCTCACTCTTTAGTTGTGTACAGATAACACAGCCATGTTACAGGAAAAAATTATTTAGATACCTAGTGTTGACTCTATTTTTTAAAAATTAAATGTATAAATATAAAAGTAGCATGAGCTCCTTTTGAACCCTTTGAACTGAGAATTCTTACACAGAACAATAAAGAAAACAAGTTTGTAATTAGTATTTTAAATGTGTAAATGACACTGTTTGACTGATAGGAAAGTGCCACTGGTCCCAAGACGGTAGCAGGGAGCTCTGGCGCTGGCTCTTGCATTCAGCACACTTAGGTCCCTGTGTGCCTGGCAAGGATGGCACCCTCCAGCCCTGTGCTCAGTTTGAGCTACTCTGTATGTTTGTACAGTATGTTGTGTTGCTATTTGGCCTCCACTGGGTGTGACCGGATTATTTGTATGTTTAGTCCTCCCCTGTTCCTTTCTCTTTGGCTCAGTGCTTCTCACACTTCAGTGTGCTTGGGAATCCCTTGGGGATTCAGTACATCTCGGGTGGAGTCTGAAATGCTTCATTTCTAACAAGCTCCCAGTTGGTTGAGTAGCAAGCCTTAGCCACGATGATTCCCGTAGTAAGAACAACTTAACAGATTTGAGCATTAAGGCAAATGCTGCCACTGACATCTGGTGGCAGCACTTGGTTAGAAGGTGGTCAACCAGATAGCCTGAAATATATGTAAATTAATTTTTGACCGTCAAAAATTTTTGTTTTTAAATTTAAGCGTTTATGAAGCAAACTTGCTGAGTCCTAGGACTACATCTGTGGACTGCAGATTGAAAAATGTTGCTAGAGGATGTCTGGGTGGTGCGTCCCCTCTTACTGGGCAGTGCTGGTGGACACAACCTAGCGTTTGTGCCCCTGGCATTTCATTACCTCCTTTTAGGTGTCAAACCCTATCTTGTGATGGTGATTTAAAAAACAAAAACAAAATGAAAAAAGAACTCAATTCCAGAGTGAGCAGGAGACCAAGTAGATGCTCAGCATGTGGGAGCTGAGGGTCTTCAGCCTTGAGTCCATGGCTTCCACTGAGTGCTTGATCTCGTTTGTGCCGACGAGGATAGCTTAGGCTTCTGCCTTGAGGCCAGGTACAGCGCGTGACTGCTGGGTACTTTGTCCATGCTTAGAAACTTTGAAGAGTTGTCTAATACTTTTTCCAAAGGAAGGTAGGATTCTGTAGTATTAACTTTATTCGGGGAGCCAGCTTTGCCTGGGACAGTGAGGCCTTCTTCCTGTTTTGTCAGTTTACCAACATGAAGCCCTAGCTTCCTTTGGGAGTCTGTCCTGTCTCGATTTTTTGTTGTTGTTGTTGATATACTAGACTAGAGCAAATTCGTGAATGTTTCAAAAGTAAAATTGATACGGAGCTCCTTCCCTATATGGAAGAAGTTTGTTTTCTGAGAAGACACCTGATTGAACTCGGCCGGGCAAGCCGTTTCCTCATGGGGCAGCCCTACTTTGTGTACTGGTAGGTTTACTCGAAAACGGTCACTTTTTGAGACATTGACACACATAGATGAGTAAAAAAAAATGTGTTCACTGGATGTTTCTAAAACTTGCCTACCAGGAAAGCTTCAGTCCTCTAGAGAAGGAAATAGGGCTGGACAGTTTTTTAAACTTTTGGAATTGTAGAATCACAGGATGTTAGAACTGAAAGAACCACAGGTCTCCTCTCCTTTACTGCAGTTTTATAACTGAAGCAAAATTAGTCTAGTGCAGTGGTTCCTAAATGCTGATACTTGGCAAAGTTTTTGCCAGTTTGAGGCAAAATGAGAAAAATAAAAACAGTTGCAGTGAGTTCTTCATAAAGCTGTGTGTATTCAGCTTAAAGACCTGTTATTCTGAAATTATATATTATTTTCTATATTTTGGGGGTTAAAATGTCTGGGCTTTTGTGGAATGATGGTCGCAGTAGATAGCTGTGTTTTGAAAATATCTTTATTTTATGAAATAAAAATGCGGCAACCCTCTCTCTGTTTCTGAGAAGGAAGATGGATTTTCCTAGTTCTTGGAATCCAAGCAGCTGGGAACCACTGACCTAGTACACCTGCCTGTAATCTGGTGGATCTAGACTAGGTAGGCTCCAGAAGAAAGATAGCACATCCTCCCCACCACATGCCGGCCTGTCTTAGGGAGCAGGAAGAGATCAGCTGAGGGGCTGCAAATCTTCGAGCAGCTGTCCTAATTTAATTTGCAGACTCACAGCTTCTGGGGGAGTCTCTTGAGAGGCCAGGGTGCACAGAAGTTCCAGAGCTGGCACCCATTTGCAGGGACACGGAACACAGAAGGCCCTGTAGCTTGTTTAAAAATAAATAAATAAATAAATAAAGGATCCAGATCATCAGGAGATCCATAGAAATGGAAGTCGATATGAGGCTCTACGGCATTTGATCCTTCCTCCTGATTTTCTGCATAGAAATGCAGGTTACATGATGGTCCTACAGACACTTTGGAGCTTACAGTCACTGAGGCAGACATTTTCAGTTAGCGTATACGTACATCCTAGCTCTCTGATACAAGATCAAGGATTAGTCCATGAAGAAATGGATAAGCAACTGAAGGTGTACACAGCGGGCACTTCCATTTCTGCTGCTCATCGTCTCTGGATATTGTGTCCCTGCCCCCCTCTGTTAGGGACCCTGCCTCCCATTCTTTCCAGCCAGCTTTTGGCTTTTGCTCCCGAGTTCCCACCTTCTCTCTCTCCACTAACTTTCCTCCCTTTCTGCCCCAATTTGCCTAATCCTAAACAGGCCTCATTTGACCCCAAGGCTGCTGCCAGCTCCACTGTGGCCCTGCTGCCTGTGCTTTGTCCCTCCTGCCCTCCCTTCCCTTCCACACAGTCTGATTTCTTCAGGAAAAGACTCCCTGAGGCCACAATGGCTCCCTCCTCAGTGACTCTCTGACCATCCCTTTACTCTGAGGTTCTTCCCTCTCCCAGCTTCTGTGGTGACACGGTTGTCCGGTTCTACTTGTATCTCTTTTCCCTTTGGTCCCATATTTGTTTCTTTTTCTCCTCCTACTCCCAGTCAAGGGCTGTAATTGCTCATTTTCTCTCCTCCTCTCTCAGACCCCCATCTCCAGTTCTGACCTTTTGCCTGACCTTCGTCCTTCCATTTCAGCCTTTTTGATGGACTCTTCAAAAGGCCTTGTTTTCTTAAAGGGAATTCGTCCCCTCTTCCCGGCCCTCCATCACTGATGCATCCCCTTCCCAACATTTCCATCTCCACTCATGGGGTCCCCGTTCTTCAAGTCGCTCAGAGCAAACTTCTCTTGTGATTATTGATGCCCCCCTCTCTCCTTGCGCTTCTTTCTCCCTTACGGTTTCACCAAATTATGTTGATTCCTTATCCGCAGCTCCTCTCATAGTGATCGTTTTCCAATCCTGTGGTTACTGCTCTCGTGTATGTCTAGACTTGATCTTCCTGAAACCGTATTCCTCTGCTCAAGAACCTGACCTCATTAGCCCACCTTTCAAGGAGCTCTGCAGTCTGACCTGCTCACCAAACTGCTTTTCCAAACCCATCTCCCCTTCTTTCCTGGCAAACCCACTGAGCCTGGAAGTCTGCTGTCACCCACCTCTGACCTTCCTCAACACTGTTCCCTTCCCTTGGCTCAAATCCTACTCCTCAGATTTTCCTTCCTTTATAAAATTTATCTTTATACAAGAACAGGAAGTCATTTTTTTCTCTCTGAACTTCTATTCTTCTTGTCTTTTTCCTCGTGTAGAATTTTTGTTTACTGCCTTGCATCGTTGAGTTTCATGTGCTCTCCCCTTTTCTGGATTGTGTGCTCTCCCCTTTTCTGGATTGTATGCTCTTGGAGGAGCAAGGGCTATCTTCTCACAAGGCTGCACAGCCTCTCCTGAGGACCCTGCATGGTCAGGGTTTTTAGTGCCTATTGGTTTGTAGGTTGACTTTATATTATAGCAAGAGAATTGGTTGGAGATTGATAAAACTAATATTTTCCATTGAGTGAAGGAAAACCCAAAAGAGAGACAACAGATAGTTTTCTGAAGAAGGGTTTTGAAAAGGGCTTCCATAACTGGGAATTTGGTATAGAATAATAGGGAGTGATCACAATGATGGAGTTTGCATTCATAGGTGGCACAGTGTAGCATACTGGTGAAGAGTTTGTTCTTCGGTTACTTCATCTTTCTGAGCCCTGCTCTCCTGATTTATAAGAGGGTGGTAATTGTGTCTGCTTCGTAGAGTTGTGAGCATTAAATGGATTAATAAGCACTGTGAATTGTCAGCACAGTTTCTCTTCAATAAATGGTAGCTTAATTTTTGTTTACCCATTGTAAAGGATGCACCATAAACGTACCCTCCTACTAGAGAGGAAATAATTATAGGTAAGGTGAGCAAGAGCTGTTCTGACCCTTGGCTTGGAAATCTAGAATGCAACTTGCCTATGAGGGTTTTCCAATAGCCCAGAAAAGGATTATGGTGAACCGTAAGGCTAGAGAGATGAATAAGGCACAGTGTGTCCCAGAGGAGATGATGAGAGGAAAGAAGTTGAAGTCAAGTTAGAGGAAGGAAAGAAAAGGGAGAACCTTAGTAGAGGTTTTGTCCTGATGGAACGAGATTACTTAAGGTGCTTTGCCGAGAAGTACCGTGGTGTCCCAGTGCCTCTGGAGTGTCTGGATGACCAGGGATTGGCCTGCGACGTGTCTGCTCAGTTGGTCAGGACCCATGCTACGGAGATAAGAGGGAGTTCTGCCGCTGGGAGCCGGTTTAGTCCTCCCTGCTTCATGGTGACAAACCATGCTGGCCCTTGACCCTGACTCTGCTCCGACTCAGGCTCCCGTGGAACTGCTTGGGTGACCGTCACTGAGCACCTTCTCAGCGTTTGTCCCATGGGTGGAGCAAGAGCCCCATCTTTCAATTACTGGGAGGGCTCTCAACCCACGAACTGGGATGCTGGGAAATATTGAGTGGACTCGTGGAAATTAAACATCACACTACTTTCACCTCTGCATCTCCAGCTAAATCCAATTTTTCGTATTTAAGATGAATTAACCCTCTCCTCCATCTAAGTGGGAAAGATTATCTGAGGCTTTTTTTTTTTTTTTTTTTTTTTACTTCCTTGGGATTGTTGGGAAAGGAGTTTAGACAAAAATCTGAGGAAGGACTGAATCTTACATACAGTTTGCAAAGAAATTCATGTAATTGGACTGAACATGCTCCCTTTTTTCTTTTCACAGGGGAAAGTGGAAGTAGAAGCTGGGAAAGAAGGTATGAAGTTTGAAGCCAGTGCTTTTTCATACTATGGTGTAATGGCCCTTACAGCCTCCCCAGGTGAGTTTCCTTCTCAGCCTCAGGGCAGGGCTAGGTTTTGGGAAATAATGCCCTTGTATTGTCATCTTTCTGTACCTGCGGGCTAACCCTATTTATTTACTTTTTGAACTTTTTATTGAAGTGTATCATGTATACAAAAAATATCGCTCACATCATACATATATACCTCCATGAATTTTCACAAACTGAACTCTCTTGTGTAAGCCAGCTCCCAGATCAAGAGGCAGAACATCACCAAGCCCAGAGAACCCTCCCCGACCCTCCCCTTTAGTCACTATCTCCCCAAAGTAACCACTGTCTTGACGTGTAAGCATTGACTAGTTTTGCCTCTTTTTGAACTTCAGGTAAATGGAATTATACAGGACATATTGCGTTGAGTCTGGCGGCTTTTACCCAGTGTTGCCCTGGTCACACTCATCTGTACTGCTGTGTGAGCTTATACTCTGTTTCTTCTCATTGCTGTACAGTGTTCCATGGTATGAATATACAGCAATGCATTTATTCTTTTCACTGCAGATGGACACTGGGGTAGTCTCCTGTTTGGGGGCTCCTCCGAATTGTGTGTCTGTGACACTGTTCGCATCCTTTGGTGAAGACATTTCTGTTGGGTGTATGTGTAGGAGTGGAATGGCGGGGTCGGCGTTAACAGCTGCAGCCCCACCGTTTCCCAGGGTGGCTGAGGCAGTCACACTCCTGCCCGTGCTGACCGGGGTTCCAGTGGCTCCATATCCATCACTTGATACTGTTGACTCTTTTAGATGTTAACTCTTCTGGACGTTTTTTAATTTGCATTTTTCTGAGGATAGTTGAGGTTTTAATATATATCCATTGCCTATAGCCGGCTCTTCTCATCAACTAGAGAGCTGGCCAGTTAAGTCAGCCAACTAAGGGTGGGTGTGCCACGGGGTATCGACCTAGTGCTCTGAGCACAAGATGCCAGAAAGCGGTGTCTGTTCTAGTAGGAACATGGACGCGGATACTTGGCTTACCTCTGGGATGGGACTTGAATGGTTCCTCTTTGCACCACTTGCTTTGCTACCTTATCCCCGCTGGAACAGGGCAGGCAGGTAAACAGGGGCTGCAGTACCACCTTGTGGCCAAAATGCCAAATGACATGCTGTGCTAGGAAATAACCTTTTATAAACCTCAAACTTTAAAATAGCCGATCCTAAAAGAATGCTGTCACTTCTGAAAAACCAGTCTCAAAAAGGGGAGGGGACACCTGCAGACAAGTCTGTGTTGTGAAGTTGGTCCTCATCTACTGCTCCACACAATGTCTCAGGCGCCCAGAGATGTTACAGTTAGAAAGCAAGGGAAATGTCAAGAATTGTGACATTTCTAAACCTCCCCTGTCCCCAATGCATCTGCTCTCTATCCTGGTGCAGGTTTTTGAGTCACATGGGCCAGTGTCCCCATTGTCTAGCACGCGGTGTGAACACAAGCCTGTCGAACCCCACTTAATTAGTAGGTGTCTGCTGTCAACTTCAAAGTGATCTTCTGTTTTCACTGCTAGTGAGAGGACGGGGAGATTCTTAACTAGGCCATAGAAGACCTCGGAGACAGCCTGAGTTCCACTTATGGGTTATCTGACTGAGAAAGGCCCTTGGCTTCCTTGTTATTAAAAGGGTATAAGATTACCTCCTGTGGCTGTTAGAAGAATAGAATGTGATGATACTCACATGAGTACTTGGTCACCTTTAAAGCACAAAAGGAAATGTTTGTATAACACAAGTAGGTATTGAGATTGTGACTATTGCTTGGCAACCACCCTCAAATTTGCCCCAGGTTAGAATCAGGTATGTAAGGTGGCTTTGAGAGGACAGCTAGAGGAGTAACTTGTACATTTTTATGCATCACTAGTTCTTGAACCCTAAATATTAGCCCAGTTCATATTAAACCATGGATTTATATAGGGTAAATCACATTCAGGAAAGGAATTGAAGAGCAGGCCTTCCACATAGGAAGTGTGTGGGGCTGCAGTTTCCTACCTAATGTGGTAGGAAATGCTCGGAAGGAAGGGAATTCATTAACGGCATCTTATTTACTTCAAAGCCCAGCGTTTGGGCTTCCCTGGTGGCGCAGTGGTTGAGGGTCCGCGTGCCGATGCAGGGGACACGGGTTCGTGCCCTGGGCTGGGATGATCCCATATGCCGCGGAGCGGCTGGGCCCATGAGCCATGGCCGCTGAGCCTGCACCTCCGGAGTCTGTGCTCCGCAACGGGAGAGGCCACAACAGTGAGAGGCCCGCGTACCGCAAAAAAAAAAAAAAAAAAAAAGTATTTATGGAGCCTGTGCTCCGCAACGGGAGAGGCCACAACAGTGAGAGGCCCGCGTACCGCAAAGAAAAAAAAAAAAAAAAAGCCCAGCGTTTTACTTGACTTTACATTGAGGATTCAGGATTTTGTATATTCATTGAGATGCAATAATAAGTACAGTATTCCCAAGATAATGTTTCTATTTATTAATGTTGATTGCCTAGAATGACCCTACAGTAATCAGTTATCAAGACCAGCCCAGTTATTTGTCAATTACACCTCAATTTAAAAAAAAAAAAAAAAAACTGCCCAGAAAATATGACCCCTCCCTGGTAGGTAGGGCATGTTGATTGACTTTGGTCTGCCATTCCCAAGAAATCTGTATATGATATTCTTTATTTACCTTCCTCTAACACTTTGAATTGCTATGGAATACTGTGAAATTTCAAAGCATCTGGCCAAAGTTACAATCAGACCAATTAAGAATGTAAATGAATTGAATAATTTTTTTCCACAGATAGGGATGCTGTAGGCTGTGCTGTGAACAGGTATCGAGGTGCTGGCACAGGCAGCTTGGGTCATGCTCTTGGGGCAGTTGATGAATCAAGCTCTCCTTTTGCGTGGCTAGCTGTGATTGAAGTCCTTAAGAGCACGTTTTGAGCTATAAACTGCAATGGGGTATTACTGGCTTAAGAGATTTCTAGGTTAGTAAAGAAGCACATGAGTAGGATTTCTCCCGATTTCAGCCTCCCTACGTTCCTCTTCCTGGAAAGCAGTGTGTGTTCAGTTGATTTATATAATATCATATAGGCTTCTGCATTTCCGGAACTGAACGCTCCTATGGGTAGAACAGGTATCCACTCCTGTCCCCTGAATACAGAGAGCTCCTTTCTTGCCTTTTCATATGGTCTCACCCTGTTTTTCTCCATTTTTCAGTTCCTTTGTCCCTGTCTCGTACCTTTGTTGTCAGCAGAACAGAGTTGTTAGCAGCAGGTTCTCCAGGTAATTCTGCATGTTTCCTTTTCATAATTCTGATTGCCTCCGTTGACCCCACCAAAGCCCGGCTGGCCGGGTCTGCTCCCTTTATTTGGTCAAGGCCATTTTCAGTTCTTTGAGCTCTAAAACTCCATGGTTCTGTGACTAATAGTGAGCTATCCAGGACAGCATAAACCCACAACTGATGCGCAAAGGGTTTGGGAGATGGGAAGGGAATCTTGAAACTGGGAAGGGGAGAGTGGGTCTGACATGGGTTCCCTGCGTGACCCATCCACACTGCTGACCTTGGATTTTTGAGGCTGCCCTTTGGTCTTTTGGTGACCTCAGCAAAGTCCATGGTGCATGGAATTTGCAGAGGCCCCAAACCTGAGGCTTCTTCTGCAGAACACATTCAGCCAAAAGGCTGAAGGGACTATGAACTTTTCTTGGTGAGGCCCCCAAATCTGTTTCTTTGGTCCTTTTTGTGGCATCCATGTGAACGAGGTGCATGTATTTCCACCCTTCCTCGGGCAGGTGGCCCCGCTTCTCCTGTCTCGCTCTCTTTGTTTTGAAATTAGTACCATGCACATTCCTAACAAGCTGCTGATTATTGCCCTGCAGGAGAGTATGGTCATGCCTGGCTAATATGTCCAGCTGCTAAAAAAGAAAGGCAGAGGTTTAATCTCTCTTTAATTAAAATTGCTGGGTTTTCCTATTTGGTAGTACAACTTTTCTGTATTTATTTTGTTCCATACAGCTTACATTTTAAAATCTGACTGAGATTTGCATTTCATAATCCAGTTTCTGCAAAACTCTAAAATGCAGATGTTTGGCAAAGGAGGCAATACTTGTCTTAGAAAGAAGCTAATATTCCCTCAGGTCTTTGCTCTTAAAAAAAATTGCGGGTGTTTGGGCATACGATATTACTCATGGGGCTATTTGAATCAAATCAGCTGACAGAATATACATGTATACACATATATGTATACATAAATATGTATTTATATGTATGTTTGTATTGTTTCCTCCCCATTTTATTTGCTGGCATCTGCTACCAATTTTAAATGTCACAGGTGCTGAACTAAAGTGACTTTTGGCCAAAGGTCACGGAAATGTCATTTGTGTCTTTCTTTTTCCGTGGAACTTAGAGATTTCTTAGTTCTGCCCATTCCATCTGATCTAGTAATGAGAAAATCCACTTTGTGGGTCCAGGCCTTCGAGGTGCTGGCATTACAGTAATATAATACCTGATAAATGGGGGTTGAGCTACACCAGTGATTTCCAGCCAGTTCCACAGGGTGCCTGGTGGCTCTCAGGGAGGAGGCTGGGAATGTTTCTTTATTGTGTCTTTCTAGCTTACTAGCAAATGAAAGGATCCCTAGGTAGGATGAATAAAATAAGCCAAGACAAAAAAACAAACAAAACAATTCTGAGAAGGCATAAGAGGAATTAAAATTGAAAGTCTTTTTCATAATTATTGTCATAAAACCTTGGCACATAAATTTGGCAACAAAACATGACCTGCACTGGGAGATGGCCACTTAAAGTCTTTGTTCTCCTTGGCGTGAAGACTCGCACATCTCCCCACATGCCGATGAAAGGTGACTGTGCTGGTTCCTGTCGAGTTGCAGAAGAGGTCCTGGAAAACGGTCTGCTGCTCCAGACTGTGGCTGTGGTGCCAGGCAGCGGGTTCCTGGCAAAGGAGAGGGTTCATCTCTCAGATAACAGAGGGCAGTGGGTTGAGAGGAAGCTGACTGGGAGTCTAGATACTTTGGGAGACCAGAGAAATTGCCCTGTAATCCTCCTCAGGAGAAAATAACAGGAGATTGAGAAGCACTGCCTAAGGCCTCAGACGGTGATCTGGCCATGCACAGGGTCTGATCAATAAGAAAATTGCCCTTTAAACGTTTTGTTTTTATAACCTTCAATTGTAACCCACCGAAGGGAACACCATTTCAGAAGTATCTGTAGATCTGGGGCTAAAGCCCAGGGATACGGTGGGATCCCTTGTCTCACAGACTGTTCCATCCATCAGCCTGTGGGAAGTTATCACAAGTACAGAGTAGCTTGATCCTGAGGGTAGGCGCGTGGTGGAGAGGTCTGGGATGACACTTATGGGAAAGAATATAATAATGTTAACAAGCCTCCTTTTTCAGGCACTTACTGGGTGTCAGATGCCGTGCTAAGCACTTTATATACCTTATCTCATTTTGAATCTCCATAAGACCTTACGAGGTGGGTGCTATTACTATTCGCCTTTTACAGATAGGGACTCTGAGGCTTAGGAAAGTTGGGTCATCTGATCAAAGTTGGGTCATCTGCTAAATAGAAAACATCTGATAAATTAATCTGCCTTGTTCTCGTAGATAAGTGGAAGCAACAAGAGGAACTGCTATTGAGTTTAATTTTGACTAACAATGGAAAATTGGTTCATGACATGAAAATTGTAGAGAAAGTGGTTACATGAAAATTTTAGGAGAAAGGGGACTCGCCATATGAGGTTCCTTGAATACTTGCCATGTTTTGTTCTGCATGTCATATTTTAAGAGGGACTTTGCTGGGACTTCCTTGGAGGTCCAGTGGTTAAGACACTGCACTCCCAATGCAAGAGGCACGGGTTCGATCCCTGGTTGGGGAACTAAGATCCCGCATGCCGTACAGTGTGGCCTTAAAAAAAAAAAAAAAAAAAAACAGAGGGACGTCTGCTGAATGGACTCTCAGACAATGGTCAGGATGGGGTAAGCGGGGGGATAAAACATGTGAGGTGAACAGTTTAGCCCGGAGAGGAAGAGACTTAACTATCTTCAGACTTTTAAGGGTTATTCCAAGTAGCAGAGGAGTGGAAGGCACTCAGTAGAGCTCCACAGAGTGGAGGAGAGTGAAGTTGGGGAAGCAGATTTTGATGGGTGTGATGACAGACTTTCCGATAGTTGAAGGGTGGGACCAGCCGAGAGCCAATCAGGGACACATTGCAAAGAGGAGCCAACCATCAGGTGGGAGAATTGGTCCCCTTCAATCCCGTGACATTGTGCAATTCAGCATGGGCACCCAGTTGATATTTGTGCAATAGGTTTGACTAGAAACGCAAAAATGGAAGAAGCCCTGGCGAGGGTGTAGGTTTTATTTTTAATGAAATTTATTAGAAGCTATGGTGAACATGCCTCTAAAAGCAGCAACACTTAGACTCACCTGGATTTCCTTTCACTTTGTTTTAATGAAAGAGTACTGTCGATCTCATTGAAGACTCCCCCAGCACTTAAGGTGACCTAATCAAACCGTCTTAGGGTTTGGTGTCTTCCAGGGTTCTTAACAATCCTGAGATGTCCTCGGGCTGCCTGACAGGGATTTTACTGGGGTCAGAGGCAAAGATAACAGGTTTGGCTGCCAGGTACGGTATGAGCAGACAGAAGCGTTTTGATCCCTTTAAAAACATGTACTGATTGGGGCTTCCCTGGTGGCGCGGTGGCTGAGAGTCCGCCTGCCGATGCAGGGGACACGGGTTCGTGCCCCGGTCCAGGAAGATCCCACGTGCTGTGGAGCGGCTGGGCCCGTGAGCCATGGCCGCTGAGCCTGCGCGTCCGGAGCCTGCGCTCCGCAACAGGAGAGGCCACAATAGTGAGAGGCCCGCGTACCGCAATATGTACTGATTTATGAACGTTCTCAAGAGTCCTTTGTTTTTGCTTCTGGCAAAATAATGCAGTGTTGCCTTCCTACAGCCCATGTTTCGTATCAAGTAGCTTCTGTGTCTTGGACCTCGCCTCCCCAGCCTGTGCTCCTGACACAGTGTGCAGCCACGGGGTCTTTGCTATTGGAAACTCGGAGGATTGGGTCTGCTGGCGTGGACGGGGGCCGGGAACGTGTTGCAGGAGAAGCCGTGAGCGTGCTGTAGGAGACCCTGCAGCTGAGCTGCATGGCCGAGGCGTCTGGTATAAGTTGATTGAGCTTGTCTATTCATTATTATTGGGAAAATAAAGAGCTTTGAGTTGCATCTACCTCACTTAAAAGGCAGTTGGGTTTTTTCTCCTTTTCCAGGTGAAAACAAGTCACCTCCTCGCCCATGCGGCTTGAATCACTCGGACTCTCTCAGTCGCAGTGACCGGATCGATGCGATAACGCCGACGTTGGGGAGCAGCAACAATCAGCTCAGCTCTTCATTCCTCCAAGTCTACATCCCTGACTACTCGGTGCGAGCCCTCTCTGATCTCCAGTTTGTTAAGGTAAGAGGAGACGACGGCTTGGCGGGGCCCGGCAGGCGGCGGTCAGCTTCCACCAAGAGCGTTTGGCTCCGCGGCCTCTGCACCGAGCCTGCCTTGGTCATTTTGCGGGCGCCCTGCCTCCAGCTCCTGTGCCCTGACTCTTGCTGGGGAAGAACATCGGTCTCCTTGGCACTGTCCAGTGAGCTGCCAAGCCAAATGTGGCTTTTTCAGGGAACGAGAGCTGGAGGGGATGAGAAAATGAGTAAACGTTTCCAGCCGGTCTTCACGAGAGACGGGGCTCTTTTCTTAGTCTGAAATAAAGATAGCTTTGGGGGGATGAGCCAGCTTTAGCTGATGGAAGCCATTTTCTATGTGAAATGTCGAGACAGAACTTGGAAATGGCTTAGATATCAGCAAAAAGTGACTTGTTCACTAGAAACAACTTGAACTTTAAAAAGTGGCTCAGTTTATACTCAAGGATGGTTTTCTTCTAGAGCAACTGCTAGGGGCCCTTCGGGGATGGTAGGGTGTAATAAATACCATGTGGAGACGAGAGCCTAAAAATAAACATTATCTCGGTTTGTTTTCTGTACCATCTCCTGGCCTCAGATCTCAAGACAGCAATACCAAAATGCCTTGATGGCATCCCGGATGGACAAAACTCCTCAGTCTTCAGACAGTGAAAACACTAAAATTGAATTGACTCTTACGGAGCTGCATGACGGGTTGCCAGACGAGACGGCCAACCTGCTCAATGAACAGAACTGTGTGACGCACAGCAAGGCCAACCACAGCCTGCACAGCGAAGGCGCCATCTAGAGCACCGGCCTCGGCCTCCGCATCTGACCATGAATCCCATTAGTGTGCGCTTGTGTGCCATGCTGCATCCTGCACCATCCTGAGACCAAAGACTTTGTCCCCTTCCTGGAAGCAGCAGAGGAGGCCGGGGAGGGCAGGAATGGAAACTGGAGACGTGAAATCGACAGCCAGGGCGTGGCATTCGAGATTATGGAGATGAATTTCTTCCACCCAAATAGAATCATGTTTATTTTTTCAGCTGTACCTTTTATCATTATCCACTCTCCTCCTCCCTCGATTTGCATGAAGTTGAAAATTGTTGCAATTTATTTTTTTCTGAGAGATCATGTTTTTAAAAAGTGTCTTTTGCAGAGTTTTAAATTGTTCTGTCTGAACTCTGCTGTGACCCCATGATGTAACCTTAGAAGGATGGACTTGTCCCTCCAGTGGCCTTCCTTGGCCCCCACCCCAGGGAGGGGCACCCTTCCTCTGTGCCCCAGTGGGTGTCGCTGTCGAACTTCAAGGATGAATGACACAGACCTGCCCAGGCTGTTGGCCCTGCAGGGTGGAGCCTGCACAGGGACCCGCAGCCTCTCTGAGCTCAGTGTTGTTTTAAGTTAATGTTTAACGGTGTCCCTTTCCCTCAGAAAGGTTTAACATTTGCTTGGAATGTGATTTTGCTCCCACTCTAAGGAATTTTTATCACCAAAATGAATGTTAATGGATTTTAAACCTATGGTTTATCTTTGCAAGAGGCGAGGTGGCTTCACCCCAACATTCCCACAGCCTGAGGCCTCCAGCTCAGCCAGGCCTCTTCCGCCCCAGCTTACAGAGCGCCGTCACCCACCGCCCCGTCCTTGCTCTTGTTAACCCACGATGCTGCTACACAGATGCCAAATGGAAATCTTCCACAGGGCCCTCGAGTAAACTCGTGGTGTGGAGTCCACGCTCCTGCCCTTCCCGCTGGGATGTATGTCATTGTCAGAAAAGGAGTCGGACCTTCCAGCTGTGCTCTGTGCGCCCTGCCCAGAAGGCACGTCTAGACCCATGTGTCTAAAGGAGGGAACACTGGGGACTGCCGGCACCTGCCCCCTTCCCCCCTGTCCCTGGGCCCGCGGGGCCCAGCAGTGGCTGTGTCCCCGCCAGAGGACCTCTGTGTCTCCCGCCTCGGACGTGGCCCACGCCAGAGAGGCTGCCCGTACAGCCAGGGTCAGTTTGGCCCCAAACAGGGATTCAGAAACCAAATGTGTGTTGTGGCCATTTCATGTGTGTCTCTGTCTTATTTTACTATCAAATTCATCACGTGTAGTGAAATTAACGTCAGGAGGTATTTCTTGAGTGAATGAATTCCTAACTCTCTTATCTGTGTTTTAAGTGTTAACCCAAGGGATATGTGCATTTTGTCGGCAACATTCGTACACTGAAATGACTTCCTACTGACCACAGTTTTCATATAGACCTGTCAGTCCTCGCTGCGTCCAGTCACTAGGCGAGAAGATAGCATCTTCTCCACTGGGTCTCACTGCACGAAGGGAAGCCCTGGGGCTAAGCAGCAGTTTCTTCTCCTTCCTCCAGGTAGGACTGTGCACCCCAGGCTGCACGCTGGCGGGTGGGAGCTGCGGTTGGGAAAGAACCAGCAACACGCTGGGCTTACCTCCCGGTGAGCAGCTCGGTGGCTCCAGTGTCATGTGCGCACCTGGCGCAGTGTTTCCCCTGGGATGTTGGTCCTAGAGCACCTTCCTCAGAAGGTGCCGTGCCCCTTAGTGAGGGAAGTACTGGTCTCATCTGGTAGAAGTCGCCGGGTGCCCCCTCAAGGGGCTGAGTGGCCTGCTGCTGGCACCCAAATCACAGCACCGTGGGATGGTGCTCCCACCGCGGAGCTTGACGTTAGTGGAACCCTGTACTATGAGTATTTGCTTTTATAAACAAACCCATCCAAGTGTAAAGGTCTCACTTTCTTAAGATGCGTCTAGCTGAGCACGTCAGTATGACATGACACAGGAACTGGGATTATCTGTAGGGGGCGCAGAAATGAGAGTTCCCTGTAACAGAGTGAAACCCGGGCCTTGCTGGGGGAGGAGGCTTCTGCCCCAGCCAGCACGCCACGCTCTGGGCTGGGACAGCAGTGCTGTCCCCGTGGTCTGGCGCAGCCGGGCTGCCAAGCCGTGGTTCCTCTGGCCTCCTGGATCTTCGCCCGTCAGCTTCCCCTGGCCTATCTGCTTTGATCTGCCTCTCCACACGCAGTCCGTCTCTGGCGCCTTGCTACTGGAAGGAGCCTCTGGAATCACAGTTACTGTGCTGGATCTTTTTTGGAGCCTCACTGCTGCTCTGTGAATCCTAAAGCCCTTTTGAGAGGATTCCAGCTGCTGGCTCCTTGACTTCAGGGAGAAATGGTTAACGTTTCCATACTGTCTTACCTGCTCCGTGTGTGGCTTTTTGAAAAGTCCTCTCTATAAAGGAGCTGGCACAGGGGGGCTTTTCGGTAGGGCTCCTGGAGGACGAAATTTTAGCCTCCCAAGTTCGTATTTATTTTCTATAAGCTACTCTTTACCTTTGATTTTTCACACTGTTTTATAACAACAGGGAATCCCAAAAAAGTGCTGTCTGGTCCCTGAAGGAATGAAGGCTACCATTTGGCTACAGTTATATCTGCTTTGGGGAAGGCTCAAGACCCTTCAGATGGTAACACTCAATATCTGAGCGACAGATTCCTCTTTCAGGCCCCCCACTTTCCTTCTGGAAACTAACTTCAGGCTGTTGAAGGAGAAATGCTGGCTCATGGCTTCTGTGGGGCAGCAGGAGAATGATTTGGGGAAGATGTCTATGCAGTTCGTGTCTACAAAGTAAATGGGAGTAAAGCAGAGAAAGACCATCAAATAGTTGAGATCTTGATGTGCAGTGGCCAGTCCTTAGCGCTGCTGGTGGGTCGTCCTCTTCTAGGGCTGCTGGCTTTGTAAGCGTGGATGGGGAGCGGGCTGTGGAGCAGACATAGGGCCCGGGGTCCTGAATTCTGTGGGAGCCCCATTGTCAGGCCAGGGCCTCGCTCTCCTTTTCAGTGGCCCCTGCTGCAAGCCCTGGCTCTGGGGGACCAGACAGGGCCTCCTCCTGCTCCTAAGCAGCCACTCTGGGCATCCCGAAGCTTCCTCCTGGAACTGGATTCCTAGTATCCAAGTGTTCCTGGGACAATTTGCTTTCTCTTCATAAATGAGGGAGACTTTCTTTCTACTGCTTTAGAGGTTCCCTCCCTTTAATTCTCTGTTTCACATGCATCAGGCAAGTCTAAAATCATATGTTTAAACTCTTAGGAAAACAGAACCTTAAGATTTGTGTATGGAAACTGGGATGTTAATCAACTAGCTTAAGCCTTGGTTCTTACATAATTTGAATGTGAAAGGGCACCCCATGTAACTCTTTTTACCCCTCCTTCCTGACCTCACTCTGGAAGAGAGCTCAGTGCCCATGCTGACAGTGTCGTCTTCCCCAAGTGGGAGGAGTAGGGCATCTTGCCATTTTCTAATATTTCAAGGAGCTTTTGTGCAAATGTTGAATGCAAAACTTCACACTAATATGGAACATTAACTGTGAATATATTTACTTGTGCTATCCCCAGTATCACACAACTAAAGGTCCAGCTTTTCCAAGTCTAGGAAAATAGTGCTAGATACAAGTAGAATTGCATTTCCATTAGGAAATGAAGCAACGGGAATTTGGGCTTAGCAGGGACCATGAACTTCTGTCCTCAAATTACCTCAGGTTGAGGAGCAGACCTAAGTAGGCCCTGGCCAACTGAACCTGTATCCTGGCTGGTCAAAAACAAAAACAAAACCCAACCCTGTCGTCTTCTGAAAAACCAGCCAGGGATCTGACCATCTTTGCCTTTCCTGGGCCAGGAGACCAGGATTCCTCCAGTGTTCCCCAGGGCCCGGCCCAGGCAGAGGACTCACCTGGGCTGGCACAGGAAGGTGCTCACCTTGTTCCCTGGGATTCTAAGCCGAAGGCCACCAGGGAGGGTTGGCTTGTGCATGTCACGTGACACAAGCTCCTTGCTAGCACGAGAGCAGGAACTGTTCCCTCTCAGCTTTGATCCCGGACACGGTTTTTCTTGCAGAGCATTGAAGACTGCGAGGCTGAGCTGGCAGTTCAGGGAGTGGTGGCTTCTGAGGCACCAGTGCTCACTCTCTTCCTTGAGGACACAGGCTCTTGTCCAGGGTCAGGTGTGGTTCTATTCCGGTCTCTGGACTAGTGGTGCTTCTGTCTAGCAAGGGCATCTTGGTGGGTTGCAGGTTAGCCCAGAATTAGGAGGGATTTAGGGAGTTCAATATGGAAGTGATCTGGGGATTCAGAAACTTTTCCCATGTAAACGGATCAGTGAGCAACCTACTCAGTGGATTTTTATACCTCAGGGCCATTTGCAAATTTTTATCTTTCCACGTCTTTTGTATTTGCGTGGGCTGATAGGAGAGATGAGTTCAGAGGATTCTAGGATGGTGTTCATTTGCCTCGGTTTGCGGATGTGCGGGACACCCGCACCAAGCTTGCTCAAGGCTGTGGCAGTGGGCCTTCCTCCTCCAGCACGTGCAGGCACCCTTCCTGCAGGGAGTGCTTACATGCTGCTTTTCCTTCTGCCCTGCCTGAAGATGCCAGAGCCCCTGGTCAGCCCTAATAACAGGAGGAAGATGGCAGTTCACAGCAGCTGCAGAGCTTGGAGCAGCTTTCCTCCCACTGTCTTGGGCTGGGGACCTTCGTTGCTTTTCAGACCTTTGTGGTTGGCTCGGCTCAAGTAAGCTTTCTCACTGTATAGGCTACAGCCACTGATGTCATCTCAGAAGAACTGTTTTAAGTATCAGCCTGTACTTGAAGCAACATGGAAACAAAGGTTCTAAGTGGCAAGAGAGTAAAGTTCTAGGAGTTTGTATGCCGAGGTTTATATGTACGCAGATCCAACACATACTATAAGACTTGAGTGAGTACACATTTTCAAGTTTCAGTACCCACTGGGTATTAAACATAAACGAATTGGAAGAATGACTGGGAGTATTGTTTTGCCTCACTTGGCAGGGTATCTTCCAGCATTTGCCCACATCTGACCAACATGGATTCACTCGAGAAGTGTTTGTTTTGGGGCCAGCTTCCTCTTCAGACTCACCCTGGAGAGAACTATCAAATGGACCTGGTGGGCCTTGAGTGCCTGCCCTTTTTGTTGGAGGCCTAGGCCCCTTGCCTAGGCCCCTTGGATATAAACAGCTGGTTTCAGGCTCCCAGAGCAGAAGGGAGAGGGAGAAAAGTAAGGCCTCAGGACTCTTGTTCCCCAGAGAGCCCCAGCCTCGCTCCTGATTCATTACTTCCCGTGTCTAAAGTCTACTGTGAAGGTGAAGTGTGTCAGTCCGTTGACTTTTCTTGTTTCTGGAGTCCTTTTAAGTCCACAAATGTATATGCTTTATTTTATATTATTATTTATTATGTACATATGCCTCTACTGTTAGTACATCATCTATGACTAAGATGAGATCTGTTTTGGAGCCCCTCATCCATGGAGCCTAGGATTCTGTTGTCTTTTAAAGTGGGTGAGAAGGAGCGGTTTTGCTTTTGTCTTAAACAGGTTGCTGCTCTTATGTTGGTCCTAGTGTCCCGGCCCCATTTATTGGGCCCACCTCTATGCCTGATGGCAGGTGTTTGAGATGAGGATGGAGGCAGGTCTTTACTTCATGGCAGGGCCTCTCAAGTACCTCCGTGAAATACTTTAGAGGTGGTTTCCTGGTGACTGGGTCTATTCTCTGGATAATGGTACAGCGTGGCTGTGAGGCCAGAGCCTCCTTCCTCACTCCCACACTCCCAAGCCAGGTTGGTGGCCTGGTCCCACAACAGTGATGGTCTCTAATTCCCACCTTGGATTGCAGAATCCATCTCTCTGGACCATGGAAGCTGCCTGCCCACCTGGGCTTCTAATATGCCTTTTCTTGGTTTTGAGGCCCAATGCCAACACTGCCTTGGCGCCTCAAATAAGACCCTGCTTTGAGTCTGATTTCCATCCTCCTTAGCCTTTACTCACTGTATCATAGTGTACATTTCATGCTTTGTAGCAGTGAAGTTTTCTGAACACAGTATCCAGAGCTGTGTATATAAACCTAAATAAGCACAAATGTATAGGTTTCATGAGCTGATTGTCATAATGAATGCATTTTATAATTCAAATGATGTTGTAGATTTACAATCTCTCCTATTTATTTTGTATCAATTTATTTGTAAATTTTGTGATTGTTTTAAAAAGTTTTTGTTCATTTCTATTATTCTGTTTAGATAAATGATTTCTGTTCACCCTTCTAGCGAATGTGTGTTCCCTCTTTCCCCTGTCACCTATGCAACACTGGCCTCGGTCCCCTGCCTGGTGGGAAAGCTGGGATTGGCAGTCGGCATGGCAACACAGCAGGGCGTTTCCTTTGGCCGTACACCACCAAGTCTTAGGTTAAAAGAGAAGCGGGTGCTAGAACTGAGCCTCCAACTTCCAGCCTGGTACAGCCAATGCCAGGGGTGTGTTCTCTTTTTCAAGGATTGTAATCTGTCCCCCATCAGTTCATTTTAGATAAAGATACTGGGGCTATCCACTCAAACTGCCCCAGACATTTGCCACTCAGTCACTAATAACACACACTTCAGCTGGCAAATCTCTAAGCTGTTTTTTCCTAGGCAAGACCAGAGGCCTCATTCCAGCCTCTCAATTGGCTCTTAAAGATGAAAATGGCTCTGCAGATCCTTCTCTGCGATGGGGAAGCCTAGGAGAATGGTTGCAGCAGGCACAGATGGTCCACCCTCAAGTTAAAAACACTGGGCATGAGTGTGGTGAGTCATGGTCAGATGCTCTTCAGGATTCAGGGGGCCTCCCACGTTCCCTGATAAGCCGCATCCTCTTCCACTGTCCCTTCTGTTCCTTCTACCCTCCTCACTCATGTGACCGGACTCTGAAGATCTTCTGGTCGAGGTTCGTGGCCCCTCTGTGATCTGTTCCTAGACCACATTCTTTTGGAATCCTTCTTCCTTCCACTCTTAGTCTCCGTTTTACATTCTTCTGAGAATTGAGCCTCTTGATGGCTGGTCCCTTGTTTTTCCTGCCATATTGTTTTAACCATGATGTTCTCGGTCTGTTTTACTTACACTAGTCCTGTGGATGGAGACATTTTAGTGAAGAACTGCTGACAACATTGGCTGAGACACTTCCTGACCTAACCAGTCCTCCCACCTCCCCAATCATCACCCCCAATCTCTCAAAAGTGGAACAAGGTAGATCTACATTCCAGTGAAGTATTATCTTCTTGGGAGCCTGTGAGAAGCAGAGCAGAAAGCAGCAAGCACTGCTGGGAAGGGAATTCTCTCTCTAGCACGTCTCCTCCCAGTTGGCTGCTTTGCTTAGTTTTTCCTGCTTTACTCACTTTGTCTAGATGAGTCCTGAGCTCAAATGAGGAAACTCTCCGAGGGAAATAAAGGTGATTTTTCCTATTGTGAAGATGAGATTTGCCTAAGCTTTCCCTCTGCATCCATGGGGTTGCCCACACGTCAGTTCATTTCTAAACTGTATCATGATAAAAGCTCTGGGGTTTCTATTCCGTCTAACAGATTATGCTACCCAGCGCCTCTTCTCGACTCAGCACTTCTGAGGACACAGATAGTGATCAGACGGTCTTGTAGAGAAAATGACTGGTACAAACTGAACGACCTTTTTGTATCCTGGAGTTGATTTCTGAAAGCACACTTTTTGAAGGTAATTCAGTTTAATAGAGAGATGATTCCTTATTAAAGCCAAAAAGTTGAATTACATGAGATGGCTAATAAACGTTTGGCTTCTTTGTATGACTGTTTTATCATTTTCCCTGAGGTCCTCACATCTCTGCTCTTTCAAAAAGTCCCAGAACAAAGCAATGGTTATAGTGCCTCTCTGTGACATTCTGGTGGCATGCCATCTCCCCTGGTAGATGATTGTGAGGTCTAAGGATGCAAGGGGGAATCGGTTACAGGAATTCTTTGTCAAGAGTGCTTTTCCTGCTAGGGTATGAGTGATTGTGAAGCACTCAAACAGTAGGCCAACACATGGCAGGGATTTTAGATGAAGCCAGCTTCCTTGCCACAATTCTGCTACATCATTGACTTGAGGGCAGTGGGTCCAAAAATGAAGTTACTTGCTTCAAAATATGTATACCCACAAGCTAAAGATTACCTTTGGTACAAACCCTCTCTCAAAGACTGGACATTTAATAAACATTTTTCAGTGGTGGGAAGGTTTGCATGACAAGTCCTCTCGCCAAGTATCTCAGGAACTTGTGAGACTTGGAAGGACTATTGCTGTCTTAATGTGAAGACTGTGCGTGCACTCAGCTGCTTGGGCTCCAGTGTGTATGATGAGGTTTATCTTGGCCTAGATTCTTCAGGCCTCATCTGTAGCCCTGGCCAGACATGGCTTTGGGAAGAGCGCAATGGAGAGCAGAGCATTTGGGTGAATATTGGTACCTAATTTGATTCACGAACCACGAACCAATCTGTCTAACCCATCTTTTTTCTAGTAATAAAATGGAGCAAAGGTATTTTATAGGAAGGAACATAAAGGGACCAGACCAAAAACTTTTGTCATTTTAAATCAGAAAATAGATTACTTACACTTGCAGTAAGAGTCGACAAGCTTGAGATGAGGTGTTGTGTGTTCAATCGGGAGTACTTTTTTCTGGTAAAGCTCTTTAGAGGGACTTAAACTATGGTTTATATTTTATTGCATACCTTTGTGGGAACAAGTCAGATAGTTGTGGACTTGGGATGAAGACACCGTGTCTGAGGCCAGGGGAGAAATGGTTGAGATTGCCAGGTTAAACAGAAAAGCTGCCTTGTTCATTCTGTAAACCAATGCATTCTCTCCGTAGATGACTTGCTTTCTGCTATTCCTTCATGCTCAGCTGTGAGAACAGCGTGCAGTGCCCCTTCTCCGTTCGTGGAGGTGTGAGATGGGACGACATGGATTCCTGGAAGTCACCGGCTCTGCGTCCCGGCTGCTGTGCATGTGCACGTCCTCCCTGCTCTCTGGTGGCTGTGCACCGGTCTTTTTTTCAAGGCTGCTCAGGTAGCTCCACGGTCTAGATTTCATTCTCAGGGCCTCCCAAAGCTGTGTATCATTTGAAATTGTTCCATTTGAGGAAAAACTTTAAGAATAGCTCTATGCTCTAGTCACCAAGAAAGAATGTCATGAGAAACCTAAGTACTGAGACATAAACTGCTGAACTGAGGATCTGGGATTAAGTGTATGGCAATAGCTAGATCATAGTTACCATTTTTCCCACCATCAAAGAAAGGTTAAATAGTTTCCATAACATGGCATGTGGACAAGGCTCCTACTCTTAATGTAGACTTAGATATGCAGTTGTTTGTCTCAGGCTATTTGTGGTGAATAAGCAGAGTATTTTTAAATGCTCTTGCAGCCTTGGAAAAACTGCAGGGCTTTCAAGTTGCTGACAAAATATTTCTTAAATAAATAAATCTGATTTAGGAATATCTAAACATGGACAAAGTACTTTTAAATCTGACATGTCACTGCAAGTGGCTTTTTAAAGTGGTTGCTTAAAAACAATACTAACATGTCTAAAGGATTTGTAGCTCTAAGTTTTTCTGTTAAGACCCACTTTTCCTAAAAGCATCTTAGAAAGGGTATCTTGAAGGGCTTGTTTTCTTATTTTAGGTCTCAACAGAGCTTATGGTAGGAAATTTAAGGTCTGAACAGAGCACTAAACTTTCTTGGCTTTAAGTAACTTTTCTAAAATACAGCATCTGAGCTTTACCTGACCATCTCTGTAAAGAGGAATGCACAGGACAAGGCCTCTGGGCTGTGGTCTGCTGTGCCTCTGACTGCTGCTGGATATACTAGCGTGCCGGGTGCCTCACAAAGTCTGAAACTAAGTGGTGGTTTACAAATACCCAGGAAGGAAGTTCTGAAAAGAGGTGGGAGAGCTTCCTCTCAGTCTAAACACCTTAGGTTTTTTTTTTTTTTTAACGGAAAATTATAATTTTATGTTTCGCTTCCTTAATTATTAGCAACAGAGAGAAACTCATATTCATGTTTTAACAAGTCCAGTTACAGCTGCTCTGAGTCCCTGCCCATGGACCACTTACTTCCCAGCACTCTTCTAACAGGAATAATATGCAGAGAAGCAAAACTCTCCTCTGGGCCTTAGACTCTTATGGAATCCTAGCTCTTTAAAATATATTTTGGTGGTCCTGAAGAAAGCTGTAACCAGTAGTGGAATTCTTATTCCAGGTGTGTGCTTTTCACTTCTCAATCTTTGGACCCACTACCAGAGACTCATCTAGTTGAAAAGAAACTCTTAGATAAGATCTTATGTGAATAGAACAAAAGGGGTGGTAAATTAAAGCAAAGTGATCATGTTGGGCCTTGCTCTAACAGGGGAGATATTAAAGGTACTATTAAGTTAGCCATGTAGTTGTAATAAGTCACTCAGATATTATTTGGCTTTGGGAACACTGAAGACAGTGTCAAACTAGGCAGCATCTCCATCTTGAATGAGAATAATTAATAGCTGGGGTGATCACAAACATACTTGCTAAAATTTAAAACAACAGGAGCAATATCTAATTGCTATCTGCAATAGCATTTCTTTTTTTTTTTCTATTTATATACTTTGCCTATTTTATTTATTTATTTATTTTGGCTGCGTTGGATCTTTGTTGCTGCACGCGGGCTTTCTCTAGTTGCGTCGAGCAGGGGCTACTCTTCGTTGCGCTGTGCAGGCTTCTCATTGCAGTGGCTTCTCTTGTTGCAGAGCACGGGCTCTAAGCAAGCGCGGGCTCGGTAGTTGTGGCGCATGAGCTTAGTTGCTCCGTGGCATGTGGGATCTTCCCGGACCAGGGATCAAACCCATGACCCGTGCACTGGCAGGCGGGTTCTTAACCACTGCACCACCAGGGAAGTCCCTGCAATAGCATTTTTAACCTAATACTTTAAAAGTAGCATAAATTCCTAACAGATAACCGAATGTACATGTCTTGATGTGACAGTGGTAAAGCCCTACGCATTGAAAGTGGTGATGTAATACGGCCTTGGCTAAGTTACTGAGCTGTGTTCCCTACCTATAAAATGATTTTTAAAAAAGGAAAAAAGCCTCACCTCGTAGTCCTGTACCAAAAAACTTTCCATGAAAAAACAGGCCTATTTTTAAGTGCTATAAATTTTAGCCATTATTCATGCTAGACTATATTTCCTTTAAGAGAAAGTCAAATTGATATCACTAAGGCAAACCTAAACCCACGGACTTCCCTGGTGGCGCAGAGGTTAAGAATCTGCCTGCCACTGCAGGGGTCACGGGTTCGAGCCCTGGTCCGGGAAGATCCCACATGCCACAGAGCAACTAAGCCCGTGCGCCACAACTACTGAGCCCATGTGCCACAACTACTGAGCCTGTGCGCCACAACAAGGGAAGCCACCTCAGTGAGAGGCCTGCGCACTGCAACGAACAG
Source organism: Physeter macrocephalus (assembly GCF_002837175.3). Taxonomy (NCBI): domain Eukaryota; kingdom Metazoa; phylum Chordata; class Mammalia; order Artiodactyla; family Physeteridae; genus Physeter; species Physeter macrocephalus. Next base: position 58,600,836 of record NC_041233.1, read on the forward strand.
TAGCCCCCGCTCACCGCAACTAGAGAAAGCCCGTGTGCAGCAACAAAGACCCAACACAGCCAAAACCAAATAATAAATAAATTAATTAAAAAACAACAACCAAAAAACCTAAACCCACTTGAAGACCAGCAGTTACTATAGTTGTGCTACAGGAAGGGGTCAAAGTCAGTATTAGAAATATGATACTTTATTGAATTCTAGAGCAGCTAATCTACCCTCCCGTGTTGACAAATGACAGTAAGAATGGAAGAAACAAATGAAGGTTTAAGTAAGAGTCTACACCACTGTGAAAAATGTTGTAACAACTTTCACTGTTCTGGTGAGGCAGTTATATAATACCTTAAAGTATACAGTGGTGATCCATTCTTGTTCTGAACAACAAGAAGTGATTTCACTTGGGATTCGAAGTGAATTTATCCACGTTGATTGTGCCCTGTTTCTGTAAAGGTTCTGGCTTACAGAGCCCTCTTCCCACCCTCTTATGCTTGAATTTGAAATATAGCAAGAGGATACAGAAGGCTGGAATGGGGTGGCACGAGCCATGCTGTATGGCCCACACTAATGAATTTTACTCCGTTATGGTGTAATATAAGAAGGAGATTTCTCTTCTTTTCGGGTGGCTTGCTCCTTTGTCCTCTTTCAGCTGAATTCGTTCTATAGATTTATCGCAGATGAGAAAAAGACTATGTTTTTGGATGATAAGCATTTTTGCCATCAATCAATCAAAAACATGTAGAAGTGGATGAAGACTTCTGCCTCAAAATGAAATTGCTGCAGTCCATTCCAGACCAGCCCTACAGCAAGTAGAGAACACTTCTGCTAAGCCACTGACAGCAGCCTTAATGGAGTCACTGAGGACACTTAAAAGCTTGTAAAGGAAACTTGACCTTAACAGAAGACTACATTTGATAATGGAAATTATTTCTCCACTGATATACAATACTTATGCAATGCACTGAAAAAGATGGATTTTGGAATAAGAGCACAATTTGTACCATAACAACATTTTTGGATCACCTCTTCCCATTGTCTTCCTTGCTCAACTCTGAGACCCTTCACCACCCTTAGTGTATCTGGATACACCATGACATACTGATGATGAAACAAGACAAGCAAACAGTGTCACAAGCCACGATGGAGCCAGCTGCATGCAGTTCAGCCCAGCTTTACCCTTACTTTCCTCCAATACAGACTCCAATACAATTCTGAACCATCTGCAAAGAGTGCAGACACACAAAACTAAAACAAGTATCTCCCTACGATTATTTTAAAGTCTTCAGAAACTTTCCGGATGTACCTTTGATGGAGCCCCCCACCCCCCACTAGGACCCCCACAGGGACCTCCTTTGCTCCTGTGAGTCTTGCCAGAACTTGTTTAATGGGTGCTCAGAGTTTTGCTTTTCCTCCTCATTCTTCCTCTTCCTCCTCTTCCTCCTCTTCCTCTTCATCATCATCTTCATCATGGCAGTGTGTAATTTCCTGGGGGGCCAGTGGGAAGAGGTTGGGGGGCTTAATCTCACTAATTGACCGTGTCAACTGGTGCCGTTTGTAGTCGGTATCTTTGAAATCCACTGATGTACGGTTCCGGGTTGCAAGGGGGGACTCCATCTCATTGATATCTACATGTGTGTGTTCCACTGTTGACTCATGAGGCATCTACAACAAAGTCAGAGGTTCAGAAAGCAGGCAGAACAAAACAGCTGTGTCTCCCAGATCCTAATCCCTCTGCCTTTGTTAGATGGCTGTACAGAAGCACCTATAATGGACCAGAGGCCAGGCCAATTCAGATACTGAAGTATCTCTTCCTAGAACTTCCTAAAGCTGCCTATCCTCTTTTCTCTCCCACTCAAAACTGTGCTCACACTGTATACTATAGCCTGAAACTGGATAAGATGGGAGAGAAGAGATTATTATTTCCTATTTCACAGCAAAGTAGTTGAAATATAGATCAGTATTAGAATATAGGAATTTAAAACTACACTTCTCTCATTTAGCACTAATAGAGGAAAGTCTTCACCATTCAAACAACTTTAAACCAAGTAGTTTTCAAAGTAAAGTTAAGCTCTGTAACATTCTATCTTGATCATACTTTCTCAAAAACTCCTTTTTGTGCAACCATGTAACCTGGCTACGGGGTTTGCACATTAGAAAGAAATGATCTCAACTTTCCTGTGCCATGCCAGATAGCCAGTGGCAGATCTTGGCCTTAACAGCATTATCTTAACTGCGAATAGTAGCCTTAGGCTCTATAACTCACCAAGACGTGGGCAGCTCTGAAGAGGTAGCTGAACGGGTAATACAGCAGATTAATGAAAGATGCTGCATAGAGATCAGCATAGCGCATCACCTGACTGGCAAAAAGGGTCTGCCGGGAGCCACTGCGAAACAGGCTTCCCATCATCCCGTAGCACATGTCCATGTCATGAGTTACTTTCTAAAGCAAAGAACAAGATTAAGGCTCAGCTCATTTGATAAATATTTACTGAACACTGGCTATGTGCCACTCCCTGTATAATATCAGAAATACAGAAATCACTTAAAGTTTATTTTCGAAGTTTTCTCCCAAATCCCATTTGGATACCTTAATACGTCTCTGGATGGAGCTAATGTCTGGGCGCTCATTGCTGCTGCTGTCAAGGTGCCTGGAGACAAGAAAAATCCAGTGAAAATCTCCAGAAAGGACGTCTCTTACATCTAAGTGACTCCTGAAGAGGTAGATGGTTTTTAGGGAAGAAATTTTTAGGGTTAGGAAACTTACTTGTAGAGTTCAGCCAAGAAAATATCCAAGCTCTGAAGCTCTTCGAAAAGTGCTAAAGTTTGGAAGAAAAAGGAAAATGTTTTAAGTAAATCAAAAAGCATCTAGTTTTTAACTGTTGCTAAAACTAAAGTAAAAGGCTGCAGATATGACTGAAAAGTAAAGCTATAGGTGAGTGTGTAAAATGACTTCCTTCCCCCACCTTCGGGAAAATCCGCTGACACTGCTTGGAATCTGGCAGCAGATGACGCCAGCAATTCCTCTTTAACTGCCTTTCCTCCTACTTAAAACCACCCACTACATACAACTTTCCTAACTGGATGCTGATTCTGAGCTTATAAAGTGCCAATTCATACCCCATCTCAGGTGTGTCAGCAAAGCAAGTGTTACCGGTTCCATCTTTAGATAAAAGAATGAGTCCCAAGTCCAGAAAACAGAACCAAATCAACTAGATTTCTAAAATTCTATAGGTAGAAAGTTGAAAATGTAGATGAAAGGCTAGCCAGAAAATCCCACCAAGAAGTACAAACAATAGCAACAGCCACTATACGTTGCATGCTTTCTGTGTGTTCTAGCCCTTCTCAACCTGGGTTCCCCAATGAGAAGCCATGATGTATCCACTGTATATAACAAATCTTCATCTACCATCTTTGGGAGAACCGAGAGTCATTCAAATCATTTTGTCTGTTCTGTGGTTCAGATGAGGAGCCTCGGTTGAGAAAGGTTGTTACTTCTATCTCCTTTATGCAGGCATTGCCTCAGATAAGTCTCAGCAGCTTTATGAGAGTAGGTGTTACCCTCATTTTCACAGTTGAGGATACTAAGGCACAGGGTGTTTCAGTAACCTGCCTGAGGGCTGAAGATAGTAAGTGGTGGAGCCAGGGTCACTACCTGAGGCAGGCTGAGTTTCCAGAGGCAGGACCTTCCACCACACTGTGAGTGATGCTACCTAGGACTGGCTGGAGAACTTGTGTGTGTCAAACATCTTTACATAACTAGGGTCAAAGCTCAATTCAGTGCAGAGTATAGCTCAGTTCAGAGAATGCCTCATTCTCTACTTCTCAGAAGAGCAAATAAATACCAGGTGATCAGCACTCAGAGCCATCAATGCCCCAGAATCACAGATATGAGCTGGTAGCAGAGAGACTGGAACTAGCAGGCATGGTTGAACAAATAAGGGACTACACAGGTAAGCAGAGTTCACTTTCAGTTGCTACTGTAACATAACTCATAGACCAGTAATATTCTAAACTTTAAAGGGATTCAAGAAGGCTGAACAAGATAACCTCTCAAAATTCTGGACTTCTGTGAAATATCTGCCTATATGAGAAGGAGGTATCCAAATATACGGGCCCATCTTTTGACCACCTCTGACCCCCTGCGTACAAAGTAATGGTTCATCAAAGAGGATTGATTCATAGCTGGCCATTCAGATATAAACTAGCTATGTCAAAGATTTATAAAGTAAGAATAATGGCTCCTTACAACTCTTATCAGTCCAGACATGCAGCTCCTGTGCAAGTTCAGGAATCACCAAAAACGTTCGCCACCCTTGCCGTTTCTTTGATTTTAAAATGTCCCCAAAAATGTGATCTCCAATATATAAAATGTCTTTGCCCTTGGCTCCCAACAGATCACAGATTGTATCAGATGAACCTGAAACAATGGAACGAACAATGAGAAAACAATAAATGTCTCCATATTAAAAATCAGTGTTCCAAGTACCATAACCATTAAATACAGATTAATTTTATTCTTTTAACTATGTGAGGAACACACTAAAAAAAGGGCGCACCTTTCTTAAAGACAAAGACTCACCATTGTCTTTTTTCATCAACCTTTTTAGTGCCTCTAAGACAAGGCCTTTAGCTCCACTGTGCTCACCAGAGCTCTTGATCACCAAACCCAAGAGCAACAAAACTACATGTCTCAGCTTTAGGGAACATAACCCTTCAAAGTACCACTACCATTTCTCATCACAGATCTGCCATTAGGTTGGCTTTGTTCCACTGCTTCTCATTCCAACAAAATACACATCTGTGTCCACAGGGGCTCCTAAAAACCCCTAGAGGACCCCTTGGGAACCACCCGACATGATTCCAAACACTGAGAAAATGCCTCAAATAGGCAAAAGGAGGATTGGAAAAAACTGATCCCTTTAGTGAAAATCAAAGGTTCACTAGGACATACCACTTCTCAAAACCTTTCTCCCTGACTGCCATTGAATTAGTAGGTGATAGAAGTGTTTACCATCAGGAGACGATATCTTTAGAATTCTAAAGCGTATATGTGGCACTGTGCCAGGAGGACACCAAAGCTTTCACATGAGGTCTGAGCAAAGACTGACACTAAATAAAGGGAAGTCTGTGACTCACCCCCAGAGTAGACAATGCCATGCTGTAAGGGGCCCGTGTAGGTACCAATCTTCAGCTTGCCAGTTTTCTGTGAGAAAAGAATATGGACTTTGTAATGTTTTATCCTTCTATCACAATCTCCACCCAAAATGCTACTTGGCTAGGCAGCCAAATGAATGTCACTTTTGAATTATATTCATTTGAATTATTCTGCTATATCGACTAAGACCAAAACTCTTAGATTAACTTCAAAAGAGAGATATGGCTAATAAGTTAAAAATACCTGTTTCCTTAGGGAGAGTAGGAGTGGGGAAAGGAGGAACATGAAGGGTAATTGCTCGCAGATAGACCTTCCTCTCAACTTACAGTATCCACCTGACGCAGTACTGTGCCTTCTCCAAAAAAGAGTGGTTTCCGTGCGTCCACCAAGATCAGGTCAAAGTAGGACTGCCATGGTCGGTGGGAGCTCCCAGGCTGATAAGGGAGAAACAGCAAAAGCCAAAACATCACTCCTAACCTTAGAGCCCTCATGTTTCATCTCAATCAGATGAAAGGAATGTAGAAATACTAAGTATAACCAGAAAATCCCACTATTTTATTAAAAACATATTGTGGCTTATTATAAGCCACATCCTTTTGGAAGCAGGCAAAGTAAAAATATAAATAATGACTCTAACCTCTATATTTTAAATCGTTTCACCTACTTATTAATTTATTTAAAGCCATATAATGTATGAAAGGAAGTGTGCTCACACTCTAAAAATGGGCTATAAGAGGCTCAAAGGGGCTAAGGAGAGTTGCAAAACAAATATGTAAGAGACAGATTAAGAAAGAGGCAGATTAGCATCAGAACTGAAGTATACAACTGACGTGGAACTATTATTAGCAGATTTCATCGGTTATGTTCTCAGAATGATGGTTCCAGGTACACACTGGTGTTTGGCTTATATGGCAGGCTAATCAGCACTAATGTAGAAGGTATGCCCGTTAACATTACTTCCATCCTTAACTGGAACCATGGCATTAACCTTTTAAGGTCAAGCCAAAGAGCACTGCATTACTCTGCTTTTAGGTGATCTCAAAAACAGTTATTTATGACATTTATTCAAAAAAGCCTAGTGACTAAATCGCAGTGAGTATTCCTTAAATCTAAATATGGCCATACTACAGGAATGAAGACTCTGCTAAGTATCAAGGTTAGCTGTTCTTTGGGCACAGAACTCAGCAATAACTAACAGCAGAATCTAGATGCTGGCAAGAATATATACATTTTGTCTGTTTCTTTTAATTACATTATCTTCTTCAACCTGAAAATTCCTTTATTTGCCACACAAATGTAACAATTCTGTATAGAATTTCTTGGGCATAAAATTATTCTGATCCCATCCTACTAAATACCACATGAATCTCTTTTATTTCTACCAAGTTTTCAAACTGCTAGCAACTTTAAATTACACTAGCTCCTGGCATTACTACTACTTTTTTTTTTTTTTTTTTTTTTTTTTTAAATTTATGGCTGCACTGGGTCTTCGGTGCTGTGCATAGGCTTTCTCTAGTTGCGGGAAGAGGGGGCTACTCTTAGCTCTGGTGCACGGGCTTCTCATTGCCGTGGCTTCTCTTGTTGTGGAGCATGGGCTCTAGGCGTGCGGGCTTCAGTAGTTGTGGCACACGGGCTCTAGAGCACAGGCTCAGTAGTTGTGGCGCACGGGCTTAGCTGCTCTGCGGCATGTGGGATCTTCCCGGACCAGGGCTCGAACCCGTGTCCCCTGCATTGGCAGGCGGATTCTTAAACACTGCGCCACCAGGGAAGCCCGATATTACTTCTAATATTAATGAAGATTTCTGGATGGCTCCTGACCGATTCCTTACCCTCAACATTCCAGGATATTAAATGCATTCATTGTTACTAAAGCAACAGTCTATTAAGTTACATACAGTACCTTGGGGCCATGTGGGAAATCAAACAGGTAAGTCATAATTTTCTGGAAAAAAAAATCCAACATAAGGTCCATATACTACTTCTGCAAGAGATAATATGACACCTAAATAAATCACACACAAGCTTTTTATAAGACATGTCTTTTTCAATACAAGATTCATCACATTCTTGTTTCCTCTAAAGTTTATGAAATCATTGCAGTGGAAGCCAGAAACGAATGCTTCATCATAGCAAACAAACGCAAGCTTCTGACATTCTCAGTAGAACACAGACTTCTAGATTTTTCTGTACAGATTCACATCCATATATTCCTATCCAGTTCTCCTAGTGGACTGGAACACATATTTGGAGGTAAGGGGTATCTGAGATAAGGGTGTAGAGATAACTAATGACTCACATGGAAATAATATACCTTGGTCCTCTTACTACTGTTCCTAGACCAACCAAGCCAACTTACTTGCTTACTCCAAATCACCAAATTTCTAAATCAACATTTTACATAAAGAGGATTGGGGAGTGCTGAGCTTCTTGCTAGTACTGGGAACTTGTAGCTGTCTTAGCAAAAGTAACATGATAAGGAGTTAAATCATCTTTTCTATATGCTTTAATCATGGCAAAATTTTTTTTTAAGAGGTAGTAAATTTTGATGGCTAAGAGTCAAAACATCTTAGCACCATCTATTTCTGTCTGGCTCCCAACAGCAGGGAGGGCACATATGTATACATGTGCCATAATAAAGGGTGTAACTTCTCAAGTTTTAGAAATGAAGCACAAAGAGACAACAAAGACATTTTAATCAGTACAAATGTTTTAAATAACCCCTAAGAGAAAACCTTCAAGTAGCCAATTGTAATCAGGGAAAATAGTCAAAAGAAACATTTAGAAAAATTTGAGAACCACTCTGATGTATGCTATATATTTTTGCTTTTTTCGTTCTGCTTTCAAAATGAAATGGCAATAAAATACCCTCACTTTAATAAACTATCTTCCTCATTATAGTCACAGTTCTTTAGTCCAAAATAATTCCTTTGTATAAATAAATATGAATATTAAGCACTTACATCTGTGTATTTATAGTCACTGTTGGTGGCAAGAAATACTTTCCCTACTTCCTTCATCCGGCTTAGAAGCAAAGGCAGTTTTCCCTGAAATATAATTATGATGATGAGCGAAACAGTAAAACACACAGATATTCCTCCACTTATGTTGGAGTTATGTCCCGATAATACACCAAACATGACAGCTAGCCAAGCCTACCTTAAACGTGCTGAGAACATACACTGGCCTACAGTTGGGCAAAATAATCGAACACAAAGCTTATTTTATAATAAAGTGGTTGAATATCTCATGTAATTTATGGAACACTGTACTGAAAGTGAAAAGTAGAATGGATGTTATCAGTTGTCTACCCCCATGATCACATGGCTGACTGGGAGCTGTAGCTCACTGCTGCTGCCCAGCATCATCACAAGAGTGTCGTAGGGCGTATCACTAGCCTGGGAAAAGATCAAAATTCAAAATTCCACATACAGTTTCTACTGAATGTGTATTGCTTTCACACCATCGTAGAGTCAAAAAATCTTAAGTTGGGGACCATCTGTATATATTCATTTACACTGTGGAGTAGTTAGACACTGGACTTTTGTCCACTGAAATAGGAATAGGGGATGCCCTTTAAGGGATGGTTGGTTTCAGAATTTTGCATTTAGAAGACCACACTGTCACTATGCATGAATTAAGTATCATATATGTAGTATATACATGGTGTATATATAATAGATTTATATATAAAATATATAAATGATTATATGCCTATTAAAAACATATCTCTAACTTCCTCATTATGTCTGCCTCAGGAAAGAGTTTAAATTACCTTGTAATCTCTAAAAGTAAGTGAATTAAGTGTGTTAGAGATGAGAAGAAACTGATTTTTAAACATCATCAGCTAAATACTCTATGGAGAGTATTAGATACGGCTTCACTGTGTATACTTTTATTTTATGAAATACCTTGCAGAAATGACATGATGTGTCATGACGCAACCTAGAAATGTCCAGACCCACCTGCAGATACATGAGGAAATTCTAACTCCTGATGTGACCAGAAAGAAAAACAGCCTTTCCTTCTCTCACAGTAAATAGCTTCCTTCACTTAAATCCTCCTGAACCCCTCAGTGTTCTTTCTTGAAACAACAATCATGGGAGTGGACGGGAAATAGGAGGTACAAAGAATGAAAATAATAAGAAATCTTTACCAAAGAACTTTGAGAAAATAATTGCATTCTACTTTTACTCTGTAAGAAAAGGAAGAAGTATCTCATCTCAGTGCTGTGTGTGTCTGTGTGTACTTTTTATTTTGAAATAATTTCAGACTTACAGAAAAGTTGTGAAACTAGCACAGAGGGTTTCTATATATTCTTTATCCAGCTTCCCTTAATATTAACATCTTAACCCCAGTATAATGATCAAAACTAAGAAATTAACATTGGCACAATGCTTTTAACTAAACTACAGATATTTAAAAATTTTATTAGGTTTTCCACTAATGTCTTTTGAAGTATTTTAAAGCTTTCTTTATTATTCCCTGTTTATAGGTTAAAGACAATTTAAATAACAGTCACACACATGTACATTTTTCAGATGATCTAGCGCTGTGGTTATGATTCAGGATACATTTAGGTGTGACTTTGGCTTTACTACTTATTAACTGTATGAACTTGGGCAAGTTATTTAAGTCCCCAGTTTCTTCATCTATAAAGCAGAGGTAACAGTAACTAACTCACAGTTATATGGAAGATTAAAAGGGATAATGAATGTAATCACTTAGCACAGTGATGTGCACAAAGTAACCACTCTAGCTGCTGTTATTGTAATTAGAGCTAAAAGGACAAATGAAATACTGGGTCTTCTTGCCTAATAACAAACAAGAAAAACTAAAACCTGTGCTCCAGCTGAAAACTTGGTGATTATACTCGGAGTGTGTTAAACTGCCACGACAGATAAATATCTTCTCTTGTCCATTTCATCATAAATAAGCTTGTTATTAATTTCCCTAATAGGTAAAGGAAGCTATCATGCAGATCTATTTTTCCCTTTATTACTTACATCTTTGACTACATACTTCTCAAGATTTTCAACTGTCTTTTCCTTAAGGGAACCCTAGAGAAAGAAAAAAGGAAGTAAGAAGAGAACAAAATCAATTTTTAAGTTTATTATAAAAACTGTGATTACTGTCAGCCTAAATGCATTTCTTAAGTATTTCCAGAAAAGAAGATAAACTAAACAAGGCCAGGATAAAGTGGCAGATGTGATGTGCTGCAACTCCACCTCCAAAATGTATTTAAAATATAAAACGATTTTTATTTTAAACTAGAAATCAAAAGGCATTTCATATTTTATTCAGCACAATTTATAATAAATGTAAACATAATATTACTTAGTTAATGTTATTGGCCAAGTGGGAGGTATTTGGAAAAAACAAATGGACCATAATCATCCTGAAAGGATATGGTAAGTATAATCCTAATGCTAAAATCTCTTCCAGTAAGTCTGGGAAATGCAAACTGAAATAAGATCTAGAAGCCAAGCACCACCACTGAGAAAAGACCGGCATTACCTCTTTAAGCAGGACAGCCAAAGACAAGGACAGAAGTATTCTAGACAGCTATCACCAGAGGGAAATCCACCCCCCCTTTTTTTTTAACAGATGAACAATTCTGCTCTATTTGCACTTGGAAAGTTAATGTCAGACCATAAAAAACACATGCCAGGCAGTGAGCAGGTGAAGAAGCAGCTCCTAGGTACCTTGTAATGAACCCAGTCAACTGCATCTCTTACATCCTGGAACATACTCCGGTAAGACATGAAGAGGTCCCCATCTTTAAATCCGGTTTCACAGCTACAGAAAGATAAAAAGAACATGACAGGGAATCCAAAAGAGGGTAAATAAAATGAATATCAAACATTGCCCAGGGGACCCAAAGGTTCCACTGTCACATAATAAAGGCCGTGTGGCTATTTGGAAAATGATTACTCCCTAATGAAAACCCATTTTGACCACCAGAGATGACTACAGTGTTCAATGGAATACAGTAACTGTGAACAGATACAAAGTGGTAGAAGAATATACTGAATGGAAGCTAAAAGGCCAGTTCCAAAAATATCAGGTCCTTTATCACTTTTAAGAAACAGGTTCCCATCAAAGAAACATTTAAAATTGGTAATTTAGGTTCTCTCCACCCTCACTTTTCTGACATTATCTCTAGGTACTAAGGTATTGTCTATTTTCTGTTTATCTTAGTGACTTAGTGCTCCACCAAATTTAGTGCCTTGAAGTGGATAAGGCCTAAAGAGGATAAGAAGTTTGCAAACTCTGGCACGTATGGCTGAACTTACAATTCTCCCTAGAAAGGAAAGGATAACTTTTTCAAGACTTAAGCAAAATTTTACTTCAGGGAGGATAAACAGTATTTACTCCTCAATTAAATCTTGCTGGGCCTGGGAATGAAACTAAATTACCATCCCTGAATGGCTCCTGGGTAGCTGCTGTGAAATGAGTTGGGGGGTTTTAGTGCAATTCTGCTTGGACAGATAATCATCACACAAACCTCCCACTCAGTTGTCACAATTAGCACCTCTGCTGGCCGTCTTCATTCCCAGGAGAAGCCAATCAGAAGTGGTCCCTTCCAAACATGGCTGCAGCACACTGGCAAGGAGAGGGCCGTGTGGGAGGTGAGAGCCTGCATGGAGCTGCTGGTGCTGTCCCATCTCTCAGGCTGGCAATGTGGCATCTTTCACTAGCACTAAATTCACTTCAGAAAAGCAGAAAAGACCTGCAGTGGCCAGTTCTCTAAAACCCTGTACATTAATTTTTTAAAAAATCAATTGGAAAAAGAAAATTATAGTCTATACATACCTGGTATATCTGGGACAATTAGTAAAAAAATCTACTAGGCAGGCCAACAGGTAGGTCTCTGAAAAATGAAGAATAGATATTCATAAGCTAGAAGTGAGATAATGAAATTTGTTTCATTATGTCCTTGCGCAAAGACAAACGATCATGGAAAGAAGGGAAGGCATCAGTATATATAAGCATAGAATATATAATATATAAGCATAGAATGAGTCTACCTGGTAGGTTGAATAGTGTGTTCAAAATGTAAAATCTTTCAGTGTCATCTCGTTGAATAAATTTATTTGGATACTGCTCTCTAGTTTCTGGTCTGAAAGAAAAAATTTTAAATTAACTGACATTCAAAAATAACATTATAACTCTGAGACATATTCATCATTCAAAAATTAATTCAGATATTTTGGTGGCTATGTGCAGGGCAGGGTTCCAAATAATACACCTGGCAGGACTTCCCTGGTGGCACAGTGGATAGGATTCCGTGCTCCCAATACAGGGTGCCTGGGTTCTATCCCTGGTCGGGGAACTAGATTCCACATGCATGCCGCAACTAAGTAAGGGTTCACATGCCACAACTAAGGAGCCCTGGAGCTGCAACTAAGGAGTCCCCGTGCTGCAACCAAGACCTGGCGTAACCAAATAAAAAAATAAATAAATATAAACAAAAAACACAAAACACATGGGTAGCTCTGAAAAGGAAGAAGCTTGCTTGGTTCCAGCCCCTAAAAAGTTCTCAGTCTGGTAAGGGAGGTGAGTCACATACACAGACAATCACAACAAGGTAAAAAAAAATCACAACTACAAGCGAGGTGCGAAGAGCTATGAGAAAACCGAAGAAGGGGAGACCATTTCAACTTAAGGGGTAGAGAGAAGTGAATGTGGGAATGTGGAGAGGAAAATCTTGGAAGAATTCATGAAAATGGTAGCATATGAGCTGGCCCTTGAAAGCTAGATAGACGAATCCAGAAACTAGTCTGAGAAAGGGGAACAGAAAAATAAAGCTAGAAAGACGAATTGAGGCAATTATGCTATTGTTTTTATACTTCATTCAGGGGCAACAGTGCCACTGACAGTTTTGGGGGTTTTTTGGCTGCATTGGGTCTTTGTTGCTGCCTGCGGGCTTTTCTCTAGTTGCCGTGAGCGGGGGCTACTCTTCATTGCAGTGCGTGGGCTTCTCATTGCGGTAGCTTCTCTTGTTGCACAGCACGGACTCTAGGCACACAGGCTTCAGTAGTTGTGGTACGCAGGGGCTACTCTTTGTTGCAGTGCGTGGCCTTCTCATTGTGGTGGCTTCTCTTGTTGCAGAGCACGGACTCCAGGCACGCGGGCTTCAGTAGTTGTGGAACGCAGGCTCAGTAGTTGTGGCTCACAGGCTCTAGAGTACAGGCTCAGTAGCTGTGGCGCATGGCGTAGCTGCTCCGCGGCATGTGGGATCTTCCTGGACCAGGGCTCAAACCCGTGTCCCCTGCACTGGCAGGCGATTCTTAACCACTGCGCCACCAGGGAAGTCCCCACCGACAGTTTTTAAGCAGAAGGATAAAACCATCAGAGCTGAATTGTAAAAATATTAAATTAGTAGGAGTTTTAGGATAAAACAGAGGAAGAAATGTGATGTGTTGCAAAAATGGCTACAAATTCCTCCTATCCTTTTGTAATGTGACTTTGCAGTTTTTCCGATTAAGAGGCTCAGTCTATTTCTCCATCCTTGAATACAGGCTTGAATGGCAGCAAATGGGATCCAAGCAGAGACTTGGAAAACACTTGTGTATTGGGGCTTGCCTACTCTTGCTGCACTTGGAACTCTGAGACTGCTATGTGAATGAGAGTGAGATAACCTGCTGGAGGATAAAAGGTTACATGCAGAAATGAGGTGCCCCAGCCAACAGGCTGCCAACTGCCGTGAGGCCATTCTAGATCAGCTGAGCAATCCCTGAATCGCCCAGCTGACTCTCAGAATTTTGAGCTAAATCAAATGGCCATTGTTTTAAGCCACTAAGTTTTGAAGTACTTTATTATGCAGCAAAAACTAACTGACACAGAGACAGAGGCCTGGGAAATCAGTTAGGGGATTACTGTAGCAGTCCAGTTGAGAGCAGGAGGGTCATGTCTTAGAGTGGGCGCAAAGGAAATTAAAGAGAAGAATTATTCAAGAGAGACTGCCAAGGTAAAATGAACAAGATGAGGCAACTGATCGGATGTGGTAGATGAGGAACATAAGAGCCAAAGATGATGATGCTCACACTAAGGTGTCTCTGAGAGGGTGGTGGTACCATAAACAGAATCATGAAAACTAGATAAAAAGTAGATAGAAGAGGAATTTTACTTTGGATATGTGAATCTAAAAGTAAACATTTTTACAGGCAATTGGAAACAAAGGTCAAGAACTTAAAATAGAGATTCAAACTTGAGAGATAGCTGGGATCATCTCTGCCCAGGTAATAAATGAAGTCAGGAAGACTATTAGAGCAGAAGAGGCCACTTAAGAGTGCAGAGAAAGAAGAGCAGACTGAGACTAGATCCACGGAGGATATTCAGAGTTTAAAAGAAAAAGCCAGTGAAAAAAACAGAAGTTAGAGATGCATGAGAACCTTGAAGAGTGAAATAAAACACTGCAAGAAGAGGAAGGGGATAGTATTAATAAAAATATTACAGAGAGTATATATAGGGGTGGGATAGGGAGGGTGGGAGGGAGACGCCAAGAGGGAAGAGATATGGGGATATATGTATATGTATAGCTGATTCACTTTGTTATAAAGCAGAAACACACCATTGTAAAGCAATTATACTCCAATAAAGATGTTTTAAAAATATATATATTACAGAGAAACCAAAAGGGAGAAAAACTAAAATATAAAAATGCACAGTCCTCACAGTAAAATATGAAGATTAACTATTTTGAATAAAGGACACCAAATTTAAAGTTCATACTCAGAATAACTTGGATAAATTCCTGCTTGTGTTTGTTAACTACAAATGGCATAAACTCTAGTTAGGGATATAAAATCACATTAGCTCCCTGTCTTAGTCACCCTTCTGAAATAAGTGTTCCCAATAAAGAATAACTTTATGGAATAGCATATCTTCTAGCCTTCCAAGATTTTCTGCAATTAAAATTAAGGCAGAAGGGAATAGTAATGATACACTTTCCTCAGTCAGGTTTAGTAAGATGACATTTTCATCATTAAAGAATAATTCCTTTACCTAAATATAGTTATTTATTAGGCAATTAGAACTCAAACAGATTTATAAATACAGTTAGCGATTACATTTTGTTTACTATATTTATTTTTTGGGTTTTTTTTTGTTCTTTTTAAAATTTTATTTTGGCTGTGTTGGGTCTTCATTGCTGCACATGGGCTTTCTCTAGTTGCGGCGAGCGGGGGCTACTCTTTGTTGCGGTGCACGGGCTTCTCATTGCAGTGGCTTCTCTTGTTGCAGAGCACAGGCTCTAGGCACGTGGGCTTCAGTAGTTGTGGCATGCGGGCTCTAGAGCACAGGCTCAGTAGTTGTGGTGCACAGGCTTAGTTGCTCCGCGGCATGTGGGATCTTCCCGGACCAGGGCTTGAACCCATGTCCACTGCATTGGCAGGCTGATTCTTAACCACTGCGCCACCGGGGAAGCCCCTACTATATTTGTTTTACTTTTTTTTTAAACGTTTGGCTGCGCCTCACGGCTTGCGGGACCTTAGTTCCCCGACCAGGGATCGAACCTGCACCCTTGGCAGTGAAAGTACGGAGTCCTAACCACTGGACTGCCAGGGAATTCCTGACATTTTGTTTAAATTAAGTGTCAAGTCATGCTAGTATACATTTAAAATAAAAATTAATTCATGGGGAGATAATGTATCATAAAGGAAGGGATGCTAGACTTGGAGTTGGGAAGAAAAGGTTATAATACAGTACTGCTAACTAACTGTGACCCACAGAATAAAGATTTGATCTCAATATTATCTTAGTCTAAAACTTTAAAAGCCTTTACCATTGTCTGAAAAGAAGCTCCAACTCAACTGGCAAGGCATATAAGGTGATGCTTGCTGGAGCCCTAATTTTCCTTCCAACCTTGTCCACCACTATACTTCAATAATTATCTCCCTTTCCCTCCATCTTCATTCTGTCCTTCTCCATGGACTTTTTTTTTTTATTTAACTCTAAAGACTGTATAGTGCTAAGTACTGTTTGAATGATTCTGCATTTACTCATAAATGACTTATTTCTGAAACAATATTAAATGTATTTCCAAAGGAGCTATTTGGAAACGTTATTGGCTTATTTGGCGGGGGAGAAAGGAGGTCTATGGATCTTGAGTTAGTAAATCTAATTGTAGTACTAATATATAGAATTTCCTCTCTTCCTTTTCTTTTCTGACTACACCCCTACCGAGTAACACAAAAGTCCATTTCAGACGTTCATAAATAGAACCTTGGTTCATCATCATTGGGATTCTGAATTGTAGTGACAATATCCATACATAAAATAGCTTGGGTTTTTAGTACTATTTGCAGTCACTTCACGTTCTACATCCTGTCTTTTGATATTCATGAACTTGAACAAACCCCTCACGAGAGGAAGAGTGAAAGGAAGATAGATATAACCATTGGCCTAACCAGATGTGTCAAGGTAGGGTGTTCACTTCATACTGTTCTCACTATGTACACTTGGAAATTGTTTAGCCTGTGTAATGCCAGCTGAAGAGTCTTGTAACATATGATTCAATTCTAAATAGGGCATTGCTGTGACCTCAGATTTAAAGGAAACTCTGGTACAGTTTCTGTTAGTTTGTGTCTCTTATCACAAAATGTAGTCACCAAAAAGACACTGTCTCTTTAACAACTTCATTGTAGGCTGTGGTTTTTACTACTTTGCTATTGAAAATAAATAACAGACTGACACTTAACCCATTTTGATTTTAAGAGTTGCTGTGATCCTAATACAGTGTCAGTAGTAAATTAGGTAATATAACAGTAGAGAAAATACATACTGTAATTTTGTAAAGCCACAATTATGGAAACTGTCATACTGTGGCACTGTGATTTTTAAAGAAAAAAATTGAGATGTTTCACAAAAAAACACTAGATACTAAATTTTATTTGCTGCTTATTACTAGGGTGAAAAGTCCAAATTAGTGAGAATAGTGGAAATATTCTAATTATGAAAATGAAACGTATCCTTATTTGTTTTAAATAGTGTCACTCTGTATTCATTTTTAACCCCATGTTTTAAAAAATTTTAACCACATGATCAAATACCTGAAGGTACTCATTGTAATATAAAAAATAATGTATTAGCTGTTAAAAAAATCTCAGTCATTTACAATGCTGTAGTTTTAAATTTTTCAAAGCACTTTTACATACATACCTCTTCTGAGCAGCTACCTGAGAACTGTATTACAAAGGAGAAAATAAAAATCTTAGAATTTCAAATAAGTCAAAGCCACTACAGTTCTTTTTGGGCAAGTTTCAAGATTAGCTTTGTTGTATGCTATATAATTGGAAGGCACTAATTTAAACAAAATGTAACTGCTAACTATATTTATAAGTCAGTTTGGGTCCTCACTGCCTAATAAATAATTGTTAAGTATCCTTATGTAAAGGAATTGATCTTTAAAGATGAGGGAATAGGAAAGTATATTGTATTTGGGGAGACAATATCATCTTCATATTGTTTGACTATAAAAACATGAGAAAGAGGTTAAAGGTTCTTTGTACTCACCCCCTTATGAAGTTAAATCCATGTGCACAGACCAAGAGGTTTCCATAGGCATCAACTTTCAAAAGATTTCCGTATAGCGTATCAAAGACAAGTCCCCTATGTAAAAATGAAGACACCACCAATCATGCAAAGTAATAAAGGCAGTAATCTAATGGGGTATTTACTCCATCACCACATACCAACCCTCACCTTATTCAGGTTTTATGGCAGCTCAAGTAAGTCCCCAAAAAATATAACTCTAGAGGCTAAAGTGAATGAATAAAATCTTAAAAACGAATCTCAGAACAACTAGCAAATATTTACTCTGTCCAGATAAATAATCACAACTGTTTTATGTGAGAAATAAGAGTTTAATCAAACAAGGTGTAAATAATAGTTCCTCTTAATACAGCTGGCTCTATCCTAAAACAGAGTCTCTCTTAATTTACTTGGACAACTGAGCTGCCTTATATTTCCCTCTGTTACATGTTGTATATGGGACATACATGATGGCATCTCAAAATAAGCATCATCTTTCTTTTTTTAAAAAAGTTTTTTGGTGTGGACCAATTTTAAAGTCTTCTATTGAATTTGTTTCAATATTGCTTCTGTTTTATGTTTTGTTTTTTTGGCCATGAGGCATGTGGTATCTTAGCTCCCCGACCAGGGATCAAACCCACACCCCTTGCATTGGAAGGCGAAGTCCCAACCACTGGACCACCAGGGAAGTCCCAGCATCATCTTTCTTAATGTCAAATCTTTCTTATCAAATCTAGGAATGCAAACTGCCAAGAAGCCTCCTGATTACCAAGTTAAATATATTAGCAAAACATGTAACTGCTCTCCAACAGCATAAGAGAAGAGCATCTGTGATTACTGCCCATCAATTTTAATAATCCCTCTTCTTTCTCATAAATGGATCTTCTTTAATAACAATAAACTAAGTTCAAAGTTCAAGTCAGGAACACAAAATATATGGTGTACATGAAAGGTTTCATGGTCATTTCTGAATCAACACCAACCAAAAACAAACAAAAAACACAAAAAA
This sequence comes from Physeter macrocephalus, assembly GCF_002837175.3. NCBI lineage: Eukaryota > Metazoa > Chordata > Mammalia > Artiodactyla > Physeteridae > Physeter > Physeter macrocephalus. The sequence goes on from NC_041233.1 coordinate 58,619,528, forward strand.
ACCCCAAGGAATCTTTTGATGTTTTGTTGGTTTTTTGTTTGTTTGAGGGAAGATTTTTGGTTGAGGATGCATTTGGAATTATTAATTTTGGGGACAGAAGGAGGAGTCTTAATCCAAAAATAATCTTGAAATATTACCTGGTAGGGAATGTAGAATCATATGCAAAGCTGAGCAGCTCCTGAGGATAGCCAATAGAAACTAATCTCTCCACGGTAAGCTCAAAGCCAAGGGACTCATACTCCGGGGACTTGTACACTGCACAAAGAGGAGGTTCTCATTAAAAGAATAGCCACTTAAAATAGAAGGCAAATGAGCGAATTTCTACTTTCCCAATTCCTCTCTCCTCCTAAATATGCCATTTTTCTTCGTTTCCTTCAAACTCCATGTTTTGTACCACCCTGAGTAATCACAGAACTCTACTGTCAGTCTGTGGAAATAGGTCATATTATAGTAGGAGGAGCAGCAACAAGATGAATTATCAGGCATTTCAGAATAGTTCCTTCATTCTTAGGAAACCTAATCCAAAAATTTTTTCCTCTTTATTCTTTCATGCCCACAATCTAAAGGCAGGCGGGATAATGTAATATGCACAGCTGTGATATTAACCATGAGAATATAATTAATATAAAACTAGATAGGTCTATGTATGTTGAAGTCCTCACTGTTGTGCATGATTGGTGTAGGAATCCTTCAAAATTAGTTGTTGTTTTTTTCTTTTTTTTAAGACCAGTCTATTTTTAGAATTCCTATCTGGCTTAGTAGTTACTTTAAACTCCTTCTCCAATCAGCATGATTCCATTTGTTAGGATTTACTTGTTTTCTTTATCAGCCCTGACAATGTCACAGCCATCAAAATTGCATTTTGCAAATTATTAGTGCTAAAACAACCATAAGAAGACAGTCTGAGATAGGAAAATCTGGATATGAATTGGGAATTAGACATTGAAGGATTATAACTCATTTTATTAGACCTGATTAGGAAGAATGAGTATGTGCAAGTATATATATAAAATATATATACCTCCTTATCTGCCAAAGAAGAATAATGAGTTTTTTACAGGTGAAATAAAATGGATTTTGGAAAATGGGGTTTCTCTCTAATATTATATGTCTGAAGTTTTCTATAATTAAAAATCTTTTCAGAATCATCATTGCAGTTTAGTATAAAGAAAATGTTGCTCCTTTAAACAGGTTTCTTCCAAATGAAAGATGTAGGTAGGCAACCATCCATCAGTCTCTAGGGTGGGTAAGCCATATTAAAAATAAAACTAAAAAGACATGCAATCTTGCTAAATGCCAAATGAGGATTAAAAAACACCCCCAAACATCCTATTCTTTTGTCTCATAATAATCAAACTATTATTATTATTATAGTTCTACCTATAATTAACATATATAGCCTATGGTTCAAACTGATTCTTCACTGCAATTAGTCTGCCTATCCAAGTTAGTGCTAATGTTTTAATGAGTATGATTCAACTTTCCCTTTCCAAAAACAATCCTTTAGAATATTTCTGGAAATACATAAAAGAAAACAGCAATAGTGGTTTCCTCCACAGAAGGGAACTGAGTGACTAAGAGATAGGGGAAGGAAGAAGACTTTCATGTACCTTCTTCTGTACCTTTAAAACTCGTAACATATTAATGTATTATCTATTCTTTTTTTTTTTGGCCTCTCCCGTTGCGGAGCACAGGCTCCGGAAGCACAGGCTCAGCGGCCATGGCTCACGGGCCCAGCCGCTCCGCGGCATGTGGGATCCTCCCAGACAGGGGCGCGAACCCGGTTCCCCTGCATCGGCAGGCGGACGCGCAACCACTGCGCCACCAGGGAAGCCCTATTCTTTTTAATTAAATTGAAATTTAAAAAAAAACAAGGTGAGATTTTTAAATCCTTTCATAAACATTTGTCATATTTACAAGCCTCAAAATTTTAAGGTCCTTTAGGAGGTGCTTAAGTCTCATCTCACCAGAACAATGCCAAAAGAAGCTGTCATTTCATCTGTGGTCTCAGGGGTAATAATAATTTAAGGCTAATGCTAACCCTGGCTAACATTTTCAAAACTGGCTATATTTTTCTCCTCCCCTCAATTCCAGCCCCATCCTCACCCATCCCTGCCCACAAAATTTTTTGAATCCTCAAGTGTGGAATTCTTAAATTTGAATGATGTACACTGTGGTAAAGGAAATGCTATATATTCATACATGCTAACAGAATTAAGAGTTGGTGTATTATCATAAAACCAGGAAAGCCTGGTATCCATTGATGTCAATTTGAATTATTTTGAGAGTATAAAAGAATATCACACCCCACGCCATGCTTCCACCTCAACTGAAAGTGAATTTCATTTTAACAAAATTTTCATAAAATTTTTTTCATAAAAAAAATTACTTCGCAGTCCTAACAAAGCCCCACTTATGTCAAACAATATTTAATGGAACAAAATTCCAGTATAGCTCAGTAATTTGGATAATCCATTGACATTCATTCTCATAGGATTTGGCCCATATAAAATGTTTTCAATTATTAATTTTTCAGAAAGATAATTTGCTGGATATGCCTTAAGAATGGGAGACAGAAACAAAACTTAAAACACCCTCCACCCAGGCTCGCCCCTAAATGAATAATTTTCCCTAGTTAGGGAAGTGATGGAGTAATGGTGATTAAAATCTGTTTATATGAGGCAATTCAGATTGAAACCCGAATCAATTTATTCAGAATTTTGGTGAAAAAAAATGTGTGAGGGCAGAGATCTCAATTCCCCATTTTGCCACCATAAAGAACAGAATAACAGAAAATAAAACACTATACTCTTGTCACATTGCGTTTATTCCAAGGCAGAAATTCCAAGTGTTCAACTGAGATGACTTTCTAGAAATTCCACCTACAGAAATAAATACTTTAAATTTCCTTTCTCTCAATGAGTTTAGGGTGCTTCCAAAAAATACAGTGTATTTTCCCCATTTGCTAACTTGAAGTTACACAGCATGTAGAAACATCAGCTGAAGCCAGAATTTCGGTCTCCCTGAGTCTCATCCAAAGCTTTTTGTGGTGGCATATACTGCCACTGTTAAAAATGAATTTCTAGATTAAGTAGGCCATCAAAATTTAAGCTTGGGTGTTGAAACGCACTACTCTCCTTCCAATTTCTTTCAACTAGTCCAAAATAAACCGCTCTAATCACAGGTGGGAATGGATTTAGCAAAGAGAGTCCAAGTTCCACTCTGACAACACTATCTATTTCACTAAGCTCTATATTAATCAGTAAGACCTACAAGGTATTGACATTTTCTCATAAGCTTCCTGGATAATCATTTCAGTAACACGAACTCCCAGGTCATTAAATCAGCTGCTAGAGAACTGTACAGTACAACCAGGGCTGGTGAAGCAGAAGTGCAGCTGCACAGAGCATGAACCTAGATGTTTTAAGTGTCCCTTGGGAATAACCACAATTTGTTCTGACCTGGTGGTAAAAATGACAATTCCTGAACCCTACAAAGTACCATAGATAGATAGATAGATAGATAGATAGCAAAATTTCTTTTTTAATCAACCAGGCCCTTCAAAGCCAGCCTGGACATCTGTGGGGAATCATATGTATCACCTCAGACTAGAACTCTATATGCCCTCCACAGCTGTAAAGGCTCTAATTTCAATTTCTCTGGCAAAACTGGCAAGTAAATGATGCATAGCTTCAAACTCAGTTCTCACAACGGACTTTCCAAAACACTGCCAATAGCTTCAAGAGTAAACACAGCCTCACACATTCACTGCTTATTTCTTTTTCAAGAAGGTCCTCAGGCCTATTCCAATTTACCCAATATCCAAAGACAAAGGAAGAGGTTATTTTAAGGGCCAGAGTCCAAAAAAGAGGACTGCTTCAGGCACCAGGGCAGCACACAGTGTTCTCAGGTTACGTAACCAGACTATAAAGAGAACAACCAAAGCTTTGAAAGCTGAAGCTACTGAGAGCATTTAAAGATATTCTTTACTCCATAATCTGCCAGGGAAAAACAGTTCTTCAAAAAATATCAACTGCATGTTGTGGGGATGAAAGTTGTGGGCTGTTTTGAGTAGATTTTGTTCATACAAGATAGAATCTGGATTAGAGGAGACAGTCCCTTTGGGTGAGCTGAAAAGTTTCTGCAGGGAAGTCTGGAATTCTCATGCACTTTTTACCTTTGCCACCAAGACACACTGTGTAGTAGTTTATAGATTTTAGACAAAGGAAGGGCAAACCTCTACAGAGGTTCCAGCCTAGCAGAATGCTGCTGCCAAAATGAGAACTCACATGAGGCAGATGCAGATGCAGAGTGTGTCACTCCAGTCTTGAAGGAGTTACACTGGCACTCCTGTTAAAAAACAAAACAAAGCAACAAAACAAAACAAAAACAAAAACTGGTTTTAAAACTGTTGTGATGGGCTGGAACAGAGAGATACCATTTGGAAATTGGTATTAATAGGAGTTACTGCCTCCTATTTCGAAGCCTCTGACCATCACTTAAATTCATCTAATTAGCCATAACAAAACAAGGGTATTGAAGATAAGCTTAAGTATTATACATTATTTAACCTTTCCGGTACCCTGAGCCTGGAATACAAGCCAAGTCTGATCCTGAAATGTTAAGTCAAAAGACAAACAGAAAAATAAATTTCTTTTGTCTTAGTTTATTTTTTCTAGCACATTTCAGGTTTATATGATAGAAACTGAATGCAACTGGTAAACAGCGTTTAAAATTGAATTATAGTAAGTGAAACAGACTAATAAAGGATACAAGAATAAACCAGAGCAGTCTCATCTTACTTTTAAGTACCCATTTAAACTAAGTCTACCTGTACCTATCTACCTACTTTTCTACCCTTCTAACACCTAATTTTGTAATCTTGATAAAGATAAAAACCAACGTCAACCTACTAAAAATCTAACCAGATGTCTAAATATGAAATAGAGGGTAAAAATTTTATTTTCATTCTGTGAGTGTATATTTGACCTCAGTAAATGGAGTCATACTACTCTACTTTCATAAAGTTAAAGAAACTACCTAGTCTAGTAAGATAACTGACTTGAAGATAACATAAATCCTTTCAAGATATTGATACTTTTAAGATATGAATTATGTTTAACTTTATAGGGAGTCATTTTTCCTAGAGACATTTAGGTTTTTGAAAACATATGGTTAGATTTCTCCAACTTCTGGATTTTTTGGGAAAGGGAGATGGTACTAAATAGAAGAGCAAAAATGACTAAATACAATGTTGAAAATTTCTAAAAACATTACAACTAGGAGAAACCAGCATTACCAACCACACTATGAAAAGCAAAAATCCAACCCAACCACTCAAGAATAGTTATTTGCTTTTATGCTATGAATGTGATCAACATCAATGTTCTCTATTTATTTAGGCTAAATGATCTTAGCTCTCTGAGACTGTAACTAGGAAAGATAATAATTCACATTTTCATTAAGGAAACTTTAAATTAAATCTTTCCATTCCCATATAAACAGACACCAGAGGACTTTTTCTACTTTTCACAACTATTTGAAAACCCCAACACGATATCACAGACACAGTCAAAATTTTTCTCTCTAACCTAAGAGACCATAAATGATCTTAAAAGAGATATTGAAAAATTCTAAAAACTACCTCAATTTTAATTTACCTAAAATACAAAAGCTAGATACCATTCAACACTTTCAGTAATATAAAATAAAACCAACTCCCACATGGCTAGACATGTAAATAAGTAAACAAGTAGAGTCTGAAAGACTGCCAGTCTCAATTTATTGCAAAAGCAAAATTAAATGGTAATTAAAAGATTTGTTTTAAAAATTACCAAGAGTATTAAAAGAATGTTTATTTTAAAATAAAATGAAAAAAATTACCTAACTCAAAATTTTCCCTCTGAGAACCTGTATGCTTACTAGGAATGTGTATTTCGGCTATTGTTTTCAACTTAAAATGCCGAAAACTGAAAATTATTGAAATCACTTTAAAAAACCTCTTTAACCAAAGAAGCTGCTTGTAATTTAAAAAAAAAAAGAAAGAAATAGCTAGTATATAACTTTTCCCCCAAATAAGAACAGATCATCACACTCAAATGCCTGTACTAAAGTTAGAATAATGTAACAGACATTTGGATGCCTACTGTGTACAGGTACTAGATGCTAAGAACAGAAAACAAAATAACTCATGGTCTTTGGCCTGAAGGAGCTTGTAGTGCACTACAGGGATATACAATTAGATATTTATAATAAATTTTAGAAGATCCACAATACAATGTGACTAAGGAGGTACAGAGGGAAAGAAATGGGGCCAATTAACCCAGCCCAGGAAGTCTTCTTAAAAAATATGTATGGGACTTACCTGGTGGCGCAGTGGTTAAGAATCCGCCTGCCAATGGAGGGGACATGGGTTCAAGCCCTGGTCCAGGAAGATCCCATATGCTGTGGAACAACTGAGCCCATGTGCCACAACTACTGAGCCTGTGCTCTAGAGCCCGCGAGCCACAACTACTGAGCCCGAGTGCCACAACTACTGAAGCCTGCGTGTCTAGAGCCCGTGCTCTGCAACGAGAAGCCAAGGCAATGAGAAGCCCGCGCACTGCAATGAAGAGTAACCCCTGCTCACTGCAACTAGAGAAAGCCAGGGTGCAGCAGCAAAGACTGAACTCAGCCAAAAATAAGTTAATTAATTAATTAATAAAATTTAAAAAAAAAAAGCCAACAAACTCTATTTGAGCCAAACTATGTGTCTGTGGTCTGAGGTGTGCCCATGGGCCACTGGTGTGCAACCTCTAGTGTATACTTTAGATACTTCCACATAAGTTCTCCAACTAACTGAAATGGTTTGACTGTCCTCTTCAAAGAGCCTTTTTTTTTTTTTTTTACTGTGCCGCACAGCTTGTGGGATCTTATTGATACTTCCCTGACCAGAGATCAAACCCAGGCCCTCAGCAGTAAGAGCACGGAGTCCTAACCACTGGACTGCCAGGGAATTCCCCTCCTCAAAAAAGTCTTAAAGAAATAGAATTTAAGTACTTAATGAATTGGAAATCCAGGTGGAAAAATTCATTCTTCAACAACCACAGAGTATCCTAGATAATGTTGTTGTTCTATTCGTCTCAAGGCAAAATTGAGGGGGTGGATAAAAAAAATTTAGGAAATAAAGGAACTGTTATGTAGTCACTTAATTTGGTCCCCTACCATAATGCTGTAACAATTATGCCATAACAGTTGTAATTATCTGAATCTGATTCTTTCATATGACTGTGAAATCAAACAAATGTTCCCAGTGATTTAAAGAATCACAATCACCTCGTGATCTGCCTAGGTAACCAACTAAGAGTTCCCTGACCCAGCAGGTTTTATCCATTACTTTTAACCTAAATCTTCCCTACACAGCTTAACTCTATTATCATTTGTCTTGTTCTCAGTGGCCATTATCCCCATGATAAAGCAAACATTCAGAGAATGTGTAAGCAGAAAAGAAATAATGAATCAAAGATAGCTATTATGTTAGGACTATTTTGCAAACAAGTTTATCCATGTTGAAAATGGCATGGGATATTAAAACAAAAAAGATTCATTTTAGTAATTTTACTGATGCAACTAATATTACATGACATTTAATCACACAAAAAATCTGGCTTACATTTGAATGCTTTTATGCCTGGCAATGGAAAACAAAGACCATAAACACTGGTAATGAATTATTTCTATCACTCACTGTGTAATATGGAGGACATAGAATAGGGTTTTATTAAGAAATCATTTAAATTTCGTAATGATCTAGGAACAAACCATATATTACTGCAATTCAGAGGATGAATCTAAAATATGGGAAAACTCTACTGGGATACAGAAATGACATAAAGGAAATCAAAGCTTAGAAACTAAGTGTAGATAAATAAATAAATAAATAGGCTGCCTAAAAGTAATGTATAAACCTAACACAGGTAATATGTAATATAAATATATATCTAAAAATAACAGCCTTGAGAGTATTTATCTCAACTAATACAAAGAACTTTAATCCACAAGAAGATAATACACTGGAGTATTATTTCTTTTTTAATTCTTCCCTAACATACAGAGACCACTTCAAAAGTATGCTCGGCTAGGGAAATCGTATTTCATTTCTTGAGGGAGGTAGTGTAAGAAATTCTTAAGTTTAAGAAAAAGCAGTAAGAGGAGCTAAAATAAAGATTATATTCTCAAATGGAAATGAAAAGACTAAAAAAAGACCTTTAAATTTAAGCACCCTTTTAAAAATAAAATCACTTTGTTTGGTAATTGGCCAGTTTTCCCCACGTGATTTTTAAATTTAACTTTATTAAGGATATTTTTTAATCATACACAGAAGTAGATAGAATATTAAGTGAGCTACTTTAATCCCATTAACAATTATCACTCTTTTGGATTCTTGTTTCCTCTATCCTCGCTAATTTATTCTTTCCCAATTGACTAATTTTATCAGATGAAAAAGTTTTTAAACTGATCTATAACAGAATATTTAAATAGCACACAAGTATCATATATATGCACCTACAGAATTATTTCATTACCTAGATCAGGTGATCCTTTAATTAAACTGCTTAAAGATCCTTCCCACTTAGAGGCCAATGTAATACCAGAACAGTCTTTTTATCAGCAATATGTTATAATAAAAGCCTTCCAAATTAAGGATTGCTCAGAAATATTTTAACTATACTATGGCTATCAATTTTATAGTCTTGATGAGAAAACCAGTTCTACCAAAAGCACTGATCTTTTGGTATGAAAGTACTGGCTTAGTACTACCATGCATTGAAACTCTTAGGAGGGACTTCCCTGGTGGCCCAGTGGTTAAGAATCTGCCTGCCAATGGAGGGGACATGGGTTTGATCCCTGATCTGAGAAGATCCCACATGCCGCGAAGCAACTAAGCCTGTGCGCCACAACTACTGAAGCCCGCGCACCTAGAGCCCGTGCTCCGCAACAAGAGAAGCCACGGCAATGAGAAGCCCGCGCACCAAAACCAAGAGAAGCCCGGCTCGCCGCAATTAGAGAAAGCCTGCGGCCCTCCCTGCAACCAAAAAAAAAAAAAAAAACCTCTTAGGAAATCAGAGTTAACACATAGGCTGATATGTTGGGCTAAAGAAAATAGAAGTGTAAACGTGAGAAAATTTTTATATTAGGGATGCCATCAAAAATAGCTCAGTTAAAAAAATGATAGCTTTGTTCAGTTAAAGAAACAAACTAATAAAGAAGTATTTCTACCTAAGGATCAATGAATCTATTCCTAAGTTCTCTCTAAAAGACAACTACCCCAAAACAACAGAAAAATAAACCAAAAACCTCCAAAACGAAACAATCCTGAAGTGAAAACAATCAAACTGTATTATGCCTTTTATTTTTTCCCCACCCTCTCCCCAAATAACGCCTTTTAAAAGCAAATGTAATAAAACTTACCATCTAAGTGAGCAAGATCCCACATGCCGCGAAGCAACTAAGCCTGTGCGCCACAACTACTGAAGCCCGCGCACCTAGAGCCCGTGCTCCGCAACAAGAGAAGCCACGGCAATGAGAAGCCCGCGCACCAAAACCAAGAGAAGCCCGGCTCGCCGCAATTAGAGAAAGCCTGCGGCCCTCCCTGCAACCAAAAAAAAAAAAAAAAAACCTCTTAGGAAATCAGAGTTAACACATAGGCTGATATGTTGGGCTAAAGAAAATAGAAGTGTAAACGTGAGAAAATTTTTATATTAGGGATGCCATCAAAAATAGCTCAGTTAAAAAAATGATAGCTTTGTTCAGTTAAAGAAACAAACTAATAAAGAAGTATTTCTACCTAAGGATCAATGAATCTATTCCTAAGTTCTCTCTAAAAGACAACTACCCCAAAACAACAGAAAAATAAACCAAAAACCTCCAAAACGAAACAATCCTGAAGTGAAAACAATCAAACTGTATTATGCCTTTTATTTTTTCCCCACCCTCTCCCCAAATAACGCCTTTTAAAAGCAAATGTAATAAAACTTACCATCTAAGTGAGCCTTCTCCCATTCAAAATAATCACTCCCGAGGCAATATATAGTGATACTTATTCCAGTAATGCAATCATTACTCAAAACATATCTGAAATTCTTCTTTCAAAATTACTTTCAGAGTCAACAGCACATTGTTCTAGATATATATCCTCCCTGGTGGCATATTTTCATCAACAGATGATGAATTCAATTTAAGGTGTGGGGGGGCAGTTATTGAGAGCAACCAGCGACTAAAAGGGGAATTCGAGAAGGATTAAAAAACAGGTGTGGGCTTTCCTGGTGGCGCAGTGGTTGAGAGTCCGCCTGCCGATGCAGGGGACACGGGTTCGTGCCCCGGTCCGGGAAGATCCCACATGCCGCGGCGCGGCTGGGCCCGTGAGCCATGGCTGCTGGGCCTGCGCGTCCGGAGCCTGTGCTCCGCAATGAGAGAGGCCGCAGCAGTGAGAGGCCCGCGTACCGCAAAAAAACAAACAAACAAACAAACAAACAAAAAAACAGGTGTGACTACTTGAAGTAATGAAGCAGGTTTTCTTGTGGGTTTATAAACTGGCTGTGGAAACAATTCCAAAGGAATTCCTAAAATTCTAAGAAATGACAGAGGTATTGCAGTAAGTTTTCCCTAATAAGGTGACTTTATGAAGGATAATATCTATTTGGCAGCATATTTTCTTATGGGCTTTCTTTTATAAAATTAGTCTTTTGACCCATTTTATATGTGTTTAATTTTGCAAGTCACCTCAAATCTCTTTTGAGGATTTACATAAAAGTAAACTTTATTGCTTTATAGGTAGCAAACCTTCCAGCTATGTAAACCCATTCAGCCATAGGCCTGTGAAGTTCAGCTTATTCTAACTGGATCCTTGATACAAATCACTGATTGGACTCTAATACTAAATTATCACTTTTCATCTTCACAATTCTCTTTTTTGGGCTGAGTCCTCATAATATATTCTAATTAGATTTTTATTTTGCTTAGTTTTATGAGGTTGTTTTCCAATTTACTTTTATTGATAATTTTATCAACCACCATCCTTGTTTTTTTCTTTTATGGAAAGGGATCATCTCTTTTTGAAAAGGTTTCCCCCCCTTTTATGTGTTACCCTAGTTTCTCTGTTCACTCAGCTATCCTCTTACTCTACTGTTTCAGAAAAACAAGAAACAAAAAACCCGTTCAAAAGTTCTTTTAAGAAAAAAGATCACTAAGGGGGGATAATGAATGTATTTCACTTACTGAATTACACCTATTTTTATATTCCTTTAATTTTCAACTGTGAACATTACATCCATTCACAAACTGATAAACCCCTCAAGAATAAGTCAGAGGACACACAGGTTAATAACTTTCACTGACTTCAACGCGATCATTCACTAACACAAAAACCTCCTGAACGTAGACAATCTGTTTGGAGGGCTGTGGAGTACGGTAATGTTCAAGTTCTACATTTTCCAAGTTATGAGAAGGATGCTCTGACTACTATCTCATGACCTAGGACAATGAGAATTTCTCTGGTCTTTCTGATTATCTTCCTTTTGGTTATCTTCCTTGGTTTGTACAAAAAACTTTTCAGGAAATGCATTCCTTTAAGAGACCCTGTTGTCACACTAAGAACTTCAAACAGATCCATCCAGTTTATACACTATCCACAGTAAGTTCAATTCAGCTGATGTTCCATATTAATTTAATTCATCACTATTGCAAGGAGCCTCATCTTTCTTTAAGGAGAGATGTTGAAGCAGAGACATAAAGTTTACATTGTCATATATTTCATTTTTTTAAAAAGTGTTCTTGGGACTTCCTTGGTGGTGCAGTGTTTGGGAATCCGCCTGCCAATGCAGGGGACATGGGTTTGAGCCCTGGTCTGGGAAGATCCCACATGCCATGGAGCAACTAAGCCCGTGAGCCACAACTACTGAGCCTGCACTCTACAGCCCGCGAGCCACAACTACTGAGCCCTCGTGCCACAACTACTGAAGCCCGCGTGCCTAGAGCCCGTGCTCTGCAACAAGAGAAGCAGCCACCTCAAAGAGAAGCCCGCGCACCACAACGAAGAGTAGCCCCCGCTCACCGCAACTAGAAAAAGCCCGTGTGCAGCAATGAAGACCCAACGCAGCCAAAATTAAATAAATAAGTTAAATTAAAAAAAAAATAAAGAAATAAAAATAAGTGTTCTCTCTGCATATATGGTCAAATGATTTTTGACAAGAATGTCTAGTCTATTCAGCAAGGAAAGAGCAATCTTTTCAACGGTGTTGAGAAAACTAGATGTCCACATGTGAAAGAATGAAGTTAGATCCTTACCTTATAACCACACGCAAAAATTAACTCAAAATGGATCAAAGATCTAAATATTAAGAGCTAAAAACATAAAACACTTAGAACATTTTCATTATATTGGATTTACCAATATAATGAAATATTTCATTACATTTCAATGTATTTCATTATATTTCATTACGTTGGATTTGGCAATGACCTCTTTTGGATGTGAAATCAGCAAAAGCACAGGAAACAGAAGAAAAAATAGACAAATTAGACTTCATCAAAATTAAAAACTTTTCTGCTTCAAAAGACACTATCAAGAGAGTGAAAAAACAACACACAGAATGAGAGACAATATTTGTAAATCATATACCTGAAAAGGGATTAACATCTATAATATTTAAAGAGCTCCTGCAACTCAACAACTACAACAAAACAAACAACCCATTTAAAAACTGGAAAAAGGACTTTAAATAGATATTTCTCCAAATAAGATATACAAATGGCTAATAAGCACATGAAAGATGCTCAACATCACCAGCCATTAGGGAAATATAAATCAAAAACCACAATGAGATACCACTTCACACCCATTAGGAAGACTATTATCAAAACAAAAACAACAACAAAAACCTGAAAATAACAAGTGTTGGCCAGGATGTGGAGAAACTGGAACCCTCTTGCATGGCTGATGGGACTGTAAAATGGTGCAGCCACTGCGGAACACAGTGTGGCAGTCCCTCAAAAAGTTAAACATAGAATTACCATGTGATCCAGCAATTCCATTCCAGGGTATAGACCTAGAAAAACTGAAAGCAAGGACTTAAGCAGACACTTGTACACCAATGTTCATAGCAGCATTAGTCACAGTGGCCAAAAGGTGGAAGCATCCAAAATATCCACTGACAGATGATGGATAAACAAAATGTGGTATATAAACATAATGGAATATTATCCAGCCTTAGAAAGGAATGAAATTCTGATATGCTACAACATGGATGAAATTTGAAAACATTATGACAAGAGATATAAAAGCCAGACATAAAAAGACAAATATTCTACGACTCTACTATTTATATGAAATATACAGAATAGGTAAATTCAGAGACAGAAAGTATACTAGAGGTTACAGGGACTGAAGGGAAGAGGAAATGGGGAGTTATTGCTTAATGGGTACAGAGTTTCTGTTTGGGATGATGAAAAAGTTCTGGAAATGGATAGTGGTGAAGGTTGCACAACACTGTGGATGTATTTAATGTCACTCAATTATACACTTAAAAATGAAGAAATAGTAAATTTTACGTTATGAATATTTTACCGCACACAAAAAAGTGCTCTACCTCGTTTGAGATGTCTTCAGTGACAGTACACCAGTACTATATAATACTTGTTACTTTAATTGTTTTTCCTCACCCCTTTAAATGCCTCTAATGCCAATAAATTTGGTAGGAATATACACTTGCTGACAGAAACATGATCTGAGTGCTCTGGACTTTAGTCCAACTAAATACACCGTGCAAAAAAATGTTCATTTAAATGTCAAGTGAATTGAGTCAATTCCAGTTAACAATAAAACAAGATCAGAGTGCATCTACTATGCCTGAGAGGATAGGATGAGAGATCAAAAGTCCTGAGATGCTTCTGCTAGTAGCAGATTTACTAAAACCAAGGACTAGTTTCTCTTAATTTCTTCCTTGATACTCCTAATAGCTTTATTCTATCTTCTCTCCCCACACTTTAGGCTTGTTAATGCGAAGTGCTTAGCTTTGGCATAATTAAATTTCATCCCCAGCGGCTTATGACATGGCCTAGAAAGGAGAGGACAGAAAAATTCAAAAGGAGTCTAAAATATATTTTCAATCCCTCCCAAGATTTTTTAATTGAAAAAAAGCATAATTTTATAATTCTAAAAATAGAATACAGTATTTATACAGTACTCTTAAGGCTTCATTCCCTTAAGATTGCTTCTAAAAATTAAAGAAAGAAAAATTGTGTAAAACTATAGTAGTCCCCCTTTCTCTTTGGTGAATTCGTTCCAAGAGCCCCGGTGGATGCCTGAAACCGTAGACAGTACCAAACCTTACATATACTATGCTTTTTCCTATACATACATACCTCTGATAAAGCTTAATTTATAAATTAGGCACAGTAAGAGATGAACAATAATAACTAATAATAAAATAGAACAATTTTAACAATATACTGTAATAAAAGTTATGCACACACTCTCTCTCAAAATATCTTATTGTACATATTTAATGCCTTTTCCATCTTAACTAAGCACTCATCACACAAATGGTGGCCAAACTTTTGTAGTTTGAGGTGACAGCAGAACTAGCACGAGTTTCTATTTCCTTCTTCACAATTTCGCGAATATTCATTCTTACTGTAGATCTTAGTAACCTCAGCATGATTGTTTTCTGTCCTTATGAAGTTGAGAACTTTCACTTTTTCACTCAAAGGAAGCATTTAAAGGCTTCTCTTCAGCAAATATGAACTGCCAGCATCACTACTCTTGCTCTTTGGGGCCATTATTAGAAAAAAAAATAAAGGTCACTTGAACACAAGCACTGTGATATCATGACAGTTGATCTAATAACTGAGAGGGCTATTAGATGACTTACAGGGAGGATACACGGGACAAAGGGATGATTCACATTCTGGGTGGGATGGAGTAGGAAGGTGCGAGATTCCGTCGTGCTACTCAGAACAGCGTGCAATTTAAAACTTATGAATTGCTTATTTCTGGAATATTCCATTAAAAAAAAAATTTTTCTGACCACAGTTGACTGTGGGTAAATGAAACCATGGAAAGTGAAACTGTAGGTAAGAGGCGACTACTGTATCTGCAGTCTAAGAATGAGGATTACATTTAAATAGATGCAAGAGCAAGATGGATTTCACCCTAGGGAGAATTCCTATTTTGGGAACAAAACGAAGGATGATCTTTTATGCTTATGAGTTTTTTCTCTTATTAAGTTCTCATCTAGAGGTAAGTAAATAAATTCTGTATCTCTGATAGCTGGGAGCAGCATGAGAAATGGAAACTGACCTGGGTTTAAATTTTAGCTATGAGTCTTAAGCCAATGTACAAGCTACACACAGGTCATTTTACCTGTTGACTTGGTGGCCTTATTTGTAAAATGGAGCTAGTAATCTCTACTTCAGAGGCTTGATATGAGGATTAAAAGGTACGCTGTACATAAAGTACATTTTCTAGCTCATAATAATACATGCTTAATAAATGTTTATTCTCTTCCTCCTGACAATTTTTCAGAAAAGATGGGGGAGACTAGACACTGACCATGGCATCCACTATTTCCGAAATGGTAACAGAAATAAGGAACTTATTGCTGGACTTAAATGGCTCAGAACCTGAAGGTGTTGAAGCTGGTAAAATATTGGAATGTGTCTCTTTGGGATCTTTGAGCCCAAGAGGGAAACAAACAAACAAAACAAACAAACAAAAAAACACCAGACTTCTTAACTGAAAAAAGAAAAATCAAGATGATTTCCTAAATGAACCAAGTTAGAAATAGTAATACATTTTCATAATCCTAAACCAAGAGTCACTCTGTATTTGTGAAGGGCATTAAGTAAATATTAACAAATCTTCCCCCCACCCAAAAATGTTGTACTACTCTCCCTTGGGGTAAAAACTTCTGAAAACTTAACAATTCTACATATATAATTTTGATGTTAATTCCATGGAACTTACTGCATGTTTTTAAGTCTTTCATGCAACTGCAAAGATCAACTAGTTCTTTCCACTTAAAAAAGAGTCTTATTGGGGCTTCCCTGTGGTCAACCATTGTGGCGCAGTGGTTGAGAGTCCGCCTGCTGATGCAGGGGACACGGGTTCGTGCCCCGGTCCAGGAGCAGCCCACATGCCGGGGAGTGGCTAGGCCCGTGAGCCATGGCCGCTGAGCCTGCGCGTCCGGAGCCTGTGCTCCGTAGCGGGAGAGGCCACAACAGTGAGAGGCCCGTGTACTGCAAAAAAAAAAAAAAAAAAAAAAAGAGTCTTATTGTTTCAAAAAAGCAAATAACTCCCCCTGCATTTATTAGAAGCATATCAGTGATATCTTTGTCATAAAGTAAAAATTTTTAATTTAAGTAAGGATCCTTTTCTCAGAAATCTATTCCTTCAGCATGATCCTGCTAAGAAATAACCCTTCACTGAAAACACTGCTTAATTTCTATGGAAACATAATCTGATGCCAAATACCCTGTCATTAAAAATTTACTCAGAAAAGAACTTTAACTTTCTGTTAAGTTTGTGATCATTTGCAATGCTTAAGAAGAAAATTCAAAAGAATGATTAAATATTCCACTGCCATCTGTTTAGCACTCCAGGTTTTCCCACAAGATATAGGAGTACAAATGAGTTTAATATTGACACTTTTCTCCTTAGAGTTTTCCTTACGCTCAAGTTCAGTATATTAATATTTTGGTATCACCAGTCAGAGCAAGAAAACTACTTTCATTGCATTTATCATTTTATATACATTATTCCATTCAAACTTTATACCAATAGTTTATCCGTATACTCAGTCCTTCCTTCTTTTTGGATTAAATGAAGGAACTGAGACTCAGGGAGGCTAAGTAACATGCTGGTGGCCAAGACCTAGTACAAGGTAGAGCTGGGATCCAAACCCAAGTCTATCACACTCTGAGGTTTCTTCTTCCCCAACCACATAACCTCTAAGGTAAAGATGAAAAACAAGACTGGGCCTAAACTCAGAGTGTTATGGGACTTATCCCTCAAAACAGAAAGAGGGTTATTCTGGCTTTTTTTTTTTTTAATCACTTTTTTATACCCAGATTACTCTCACTTAACAGCTACTGACTAGCATTTTGCTTGTTAAAGAAACCACATTTTGTAGATTAGCAGTCTGTCAGAAAGTGATGATCTGTAACTGTGAGGAGGTGATGTAAGTACATTATGTCACTCATTTCATCACAAAAGATTTTCTCATTTGAAACCTCAGCAATGAATTTCTGGGTATAATATTATAAAACTAAGTAACAGAATACTAAGAGTAATGGAGACCACAGGTCTTTTTATGCCTATATGCCACTTGAAAAATGAACAAGCACTAAATCTTAAAAACTCCAATCCTCCTTTTGTTTTCTACTTTCACTCTTCTGTCCACTCTTAGTAACAACAAATTCAGCAACATAACATTTTTAGGAGTCCTCTATGCAAATAAAATCAAAGAAACAAAATTCACAAATAGTATAGATTGGTCCCTTCATTCTGTGGAGAGGGAGTAACTGGGTTAAAAACAACTTCCTTGCTCTCTGACAAGTCCAAAGACCTAATCTTAGGTCGACCATCAAGATCTTTTTTGGCTTGATTTGTCCTGGAGAATGCACTTACAAGTCTGATCCATCTGTCTGTCCCACTTAAGCACAAAAAGGCTAAAGATCACTCTCAGAGAAAGATCACAAACAAATTCTGAGGTCTAGAAAGGACCTACACTAGGGCAACTTAATAAAATAGGAAACCAGAGCACTCAACAGGTCTAATTAAGGGGAAGAGAAGCCAAGGGAAAAGAAAAACACTTATCTGCAGAGGAAGCCAAAAATGCAAAGGACCAGTTTCTGATATACATCATGTGGAAAGAATGTTGAAAAAGTAATTGGGGTGAGAGAGGAATTATAAATAGGCCTAATAGGTACTTTTTATATAAAACATAGTCCACCATTAGTCAGTGGCAAAGCTAATATACAAGACTAAGTATGACCTAGATTCTAAACATTGACTTTCATATGTAAACTCATCTGTACTTAGTAGAAAAACTGGTTAGACGGTAATTAACGTACATAATCCCATTAGAGAAATAAAGTGTTAATCTACAGTATTATAGAGATGGAGCTAAATAAATCCCAACACTGGCATTAATTCTCTAGGCAGATTTCAGGATTAAAACTGATTCAGGTCCAAAAGTTTTTTGTTTGGGAGTTTTAATTTTTATCTTATATAAAAATGTCAATCTTACATAGATATCCTGCAAATAAACTAATAAAAACAAAAATGTATAGCTTGCTTTAATTATAGGGAAAGCTGATGATAAAGGGATCTTCTCTAAAAAACTGTTTGGGCTATGAGACTGACATTCAGATCAGATGAAGATAATGAGGTTCCCATCAGAATGGATTTGATACTGAACACTGTGATTCACTTCATTCAGGGGAATAAATGTACCAAACTGTAAGCAAAATCATAAAATTTTTAAAAATTAATATAAGTAAGGCCATCAATTTCTCTTTTAATAAACTAAACAAACAAACAAAAAAACGCCACAACTTAACTTCATTCTACCAAAGGTCCATATAATTTACTTTTGGAAAACTACAAGTTTGGAATAATTATATATATACACAGCTTAACATTCTTAGAGTCCATGTATGTATTCTTGCCTCAATTATCCTCTTCTTTATTTATTAGTGACAAATCAAAGTTTTAAATGATTATTCATCACTAATTCTATCAACCCCAACATCTGACATGAAGAACATGAGGATTATTCAAAGCCAATTTTCTTACCTATCAATATGAATTAAAGGTGAAAAATCAGAGCTAACCCAAATCATAACAACCCTCCTCCCAAAGAAGGTCTCCTGTGGCCATTTTCTAGACCAAAAACAGAACTGTTTCCTTATGAAAATAGCTTAAGTCTCCACAATTAGACCCCATCCCCAACACTTTCTATGAAAAAGACATGTATATTTCAAACATTTGTAAACAGGGGAAAAGAAACTTTGAGAAAAACCTATGCAACTGTTTTCTGAGAAGAAATTTAGGCAAAGTTTACAGCATGATAAGGTAGGCCCTGAGCCAATAACCACCCTCTCTCACTGAATGTACCATTTCAAAACATGACTGCCATTTGAGATGTGATGTCCTATCCACACACTTCAGAAGCGTCAATCCTAGCCTTACTATCAATTTCACTACATTCTAACTCTGAAAACTAGTAATCCATCTATGCTGTAAATGATAACTCTGTATCACTCAAAATATTGTTTGCCAGAATAGCCAATTCATAGTTTATACTAATAGCAATTTTATAGCATATCTAATAATTTCATTTCATATAAAATGAACATTTATTGGCTTGTTCCTTCCCCCAATAAAAAAAGCAAGTGGTTTTTTTTTTTTTTTTTTTTTTTTTTGCGGTACACGGGCCTCTCACTGTTGTGGCCTTCCCCATTGTGGAGCACAGGCTCTGGACGTGCAGGCTCAGCGGCCATGGCTCACGGGCCCAGCCGCTCCGCGGCATGTGGGATCTTCCCGGACCGGGGCACGAACCCGTGTCCCCTGCATCGGCAGGCGGACTCTCAACCACTGTGCCACCAGGGAAGCCCGCAAATGGTTATTGAATGTCTTTTCTAGTTAGGAATAGTATACAAGAGGGTAGCTATTTATTGTAACTCCTACTATTTATTAAGCACTTAATATACACTGAAATTATACTGAAAAAAAGGCTAAAACAACCAATTCCCTAATCCCCCGAACTCTAAAGTCAAAATATACAGGGGGAAAAAAATTGAAAGAAAGTGCATTGTGCCACATTTCATTCTGCACAAAGAATCAACATTTTCCAGTAACACCTGAAGCAAGAAAGTAGGCCAACAACATAAAAAATGTTAACGGTGCTAAGACTCAGAATACAGAAGCAAAACAATCAAACTTAAAAATTATCATCAGAAATAAAAATGGTTAATGCCTAGGTCCTAATAAAAAATATAAACCAAATAAAGATAATGATGTCTGGAATATCTGGATAATACTTTATTAATTTTATAAGTAACTACCTTTTTTTTTAACTACTGTTTTTATAGTTAACAATTATCATAAAAGCAGGTTGTAACCTCAGAGTTATAAATAATTACTTTAAAATCACCTTTAAATTTAAATCTTCCTCATTCTCATGCACTCACTGAAACCAAAAGGTGGTTCTTTGGGGGAGGACTGATAACATAGATAAACCTCTGGCTAGACTGATGAAGAAAAAAAAAAAGGCACAAATTACCAGTATCAGGAATGAAAACAGGAACATTACTACAGATCCTACAGACATCAAAAGAATAAAAAAGTATTATGAATAATTTGATGCCAATAAATTTTAAACTTAGATGAAATGGCACAAATTATCAAAACGAATCCAAGAAGAAATAGAAACTGACTTGCCCTATATCTATGTTTAAAAGTTGAATGTATAATTTGAAACCTTCCCACAGAAAGATAACTCCAGGCCTACATGGTTTCACTCCTATCAAATATTTAAGGAAAGAATAATACCAATCCTACCCAAGCTTTCCAAAAATAAGAAAATGAAATGGGGGAATTCCCTGGCAGTCTAGTGGTTAAGACTCCGTGCTCTTACTGAGGAGGGTCCAGGTTCGATCCCTGGTTGGGGAACTAAAATCCCAGAAGCTGCGAGGCACCGCCAAAATACAAAGAAACAAAAAAAAAAGAAAAGAAAAAGGGAAAGCGAAATGGTTTCCAACTCAGTATATGAGGTCAGCATTACCCTAAAACCAAAATTAGACAGACATTACAAGAAAACTATCAACTAATACCCCTCAAGAACAGAATGCAAAAATCCTTAACAAAATATTGGCAAATCAAATTTGCCAATAAAAAATAAATAAAAGGTACATGACCAAGAAGGATTTATTCCAGGAATGCAAAATTGGTTTAACATTCAGAAATCAATCAATGCCATTCACCCTTTTAACAGACTAAAAAAGAAAAACCGTATGATCATCTCAATTGAGGCAGAAAAATATTTGATGAAATTTAGCACCCATTCATGTTTAAAAAAAAAAAAAAAAAAAAACCTCTTGGAAAACTAAGAATAAAAGGGAACTTCCTCAACCTAACAAAAATCATCTACAAAAAACCTGCAACCAACATCATACTTAATAGTGAAAAACTAAACATTCTCTCCTTAAGATCAAGAACACCCAAGGAGGTCAATTCTCAACACCTCTATTCAACATGGTATTATGGTTTTAGTCAGTGCAATGAGGCCAAATTTTTTTTAATAAGATACATATAGATTGGAAAGGAAAAAGTAAATTATTTGCAGACCATATGATCATATATGTAGATAATTCTAAGGAATACAAAAGAGCTCCTAGAACTATTGAATAATAAGCAAATTAAGCAAGTCACAGGACACAAAAATAAGCTGCATTTCCAAATGCAAATGACAAAAAAATAGAAAATGAAATTTAAAACACCATTTACAACTACACAACAATATGAAATACTTAACAAATGAATGTGACAAAATATGTATAAGGCCTTTACACCCAAAATCACAAAAAAATTGCTTAAAGATAAGAAAGAAGATGAGGTAAATGGAACGATGTATTAATGTTCATGGACTGGAAGATTCTATGTAGTTAAGATGTCAATTTTCCACAAATGGAACAAGGGATCAAGACAATCCTAATCAAGATCCCACCAGGCTTTTCTGAAAAAGTGATAAGCTTATTCTAAAATTTATACAGTAATGTGAAGGACCTAGAATATCAAAACAATTCGAGAAAAGAATAAAGTTAGAGGACTTAACACTACCTGACTTCAAGACTAACTATAAAACCTACAATAATCAATCAAGACCATGTGATATTCACTGAGACCAATGGAATAGAATGTCAATAGACATACCAACACATAGGTCAATATATTCAGAAGGTATGTATCTGACAAAGGACCAGTATTCAGAATATATAAAGAACTTCTATAGCTTGAAAATAAAAAGACAAACAACCCAATTAAACCATGTGCATTTGAACAGCCACTTCACAAAAGAAATACAAATAGCCAATAAGTACGTGAAGATTTTCAACATCACTAGTTAACAGAGAAACACGAAGTAAAATCACAGTGAAATAACACTACATATTCACTATAATGGCTAAATTCAAAGGACTGACAATGTCAAGTGTAAACAAGGAGTAAAGCAACTAGAAATCGCATGTTTGCTGAGTAGAAATTTAAAACGGGTATCACTACTTTGAAAAACCATTTGTCAATTCCCTACAAGGTAAACATAATCTGGCAATTACACTCCTAAGTATTTTCCCAGGAAAAAAATAAAAATATACATCCACAAAAAGACTTGTACACTACCAATGTTCTTAACAGTTTTACTCACAATAGCCCCAAACTGGAAACAACCCAAATGCTCATCAACAGATAAATGGACAAACAAATTGCAGTATAAAAACAAAGGACTACTACTTGGCCTCCCCTCCAAAAAAAAAGTAAAGTTAAAAGAGAAAGGAGAATTTCATAATTTTGACTGGTTAACAACACTAGTAGTAAGACCTATCAACATTATGTACCTCTGGTATCATGCTCTAAGAAGGGCACATCACTTCTGTGGTATTCTTCCCAAATATGCATAATAATTCAATCTATTCATGAAGAAACATCAGACAAACCCGAATTGTGAAATATTCTACAAAAATACCTAACCAGTACTCTTTAAAGTATCAAAGCCATGAAAGACGTAGGAAGTGTCACAGAAGAGACAAAGGATATATGACAACTAAATGCAATGTGAGATTCTGGTTCGGATCTTGGATTGGAATAAAGGACTTTAGTGTAAAAACTGAATAAAGTCTGTAGTTCAATTAACAGTACTGTACTAATGTTAATTTCTTAGTTTTTATAATTGTACTACAGTCAACCATGGTCAAGTAAGATGTTACCATAAGGAGAGACTAAAGGCAAACTCTTATTTTTGCAGCTCTTCCATAGGTCTAAAAATATTTGAAAATAAAAAGTTTAAAAAGTTAGGGGTAAAAAAAGAATGAACTGCCTACTGACAGACACACATGAATAAATCACGAAAAAAATTACGCTAAGCAAAAGAAGCCAGAAACAAGAGTACATTAGAATATGATTCCATTTACATGAAATTCTGGAAAGGTAAAATTAATCTGTAGTGACAAAAAGCCCTGAGGCAAAGAGTGGGGCTGGAGAGAGAAGTAACTTCAAAAAGGCAATGAGGGAACTTTCTGGAGTGATGGAAAAATTCTGTATCTTGATTGTGGCAGTGGTTACACAGGTGTATGCATTTTATCAAACTCAATCTATATACTTAAAATGCATGTATTTCATTGTATGTAACTTATTCCTCAATACAGCTTATTAAAATTTTAAAAATAAGTTCATATTTGAAAGTATTTAACTTGAATTATTAGTGTATATTTTATACTGGGTAAACTAAAATACTATGATTGATTCTTAAACTGATATATTAAAACTTATGCACCCAAATTGTTCATTCAATAAATATTTACTGGGCAACTACTATATGTCAGGCTTTAGGCAACACAAAGGATATAAATGTGAAAAAGAAAGCCCTTACCCTTGAGGAATTCACAGGCCAAAGGGGAGGCATGCAAGTGAACAAAAGCTGCAAGTGACATACAAATTGCTCTGGGGAATGATATAGCAAGGTGTCAGGATTGCACAGAGAAGGCAATGTCTCAGAAAAGTCTTCAGAAGGAATACAGGCCCTTTCCATGAATTCACCCTGTGAGGCTATTACACTTATTTCAGGGATATTTATCGAAGCTTTCAAAAAACACTTCTTTTAGTCTTGTCTCTCTACTTCATGGCACATTTTTCTGATGAAAAGTCCTTAGCACTTCAAGGGTGCAGTTGGTTTGTTAAAATTACCAAAAGTTATTCACAGACAAATTTAATGAATACCATTCTGGAAAACAGGTGATAGGTATGAAGTCAATAAACTTGTTTTCCTACATGCTTTATGAAGTGAAGGCAATACCACAGGGTAGTACCAATGTTTTTCATCCAACATAGAACTGTTGGAAGAATATATAGTCTCTCAAGGGGGCTACTTTAAAGAGCTTTGTCCTTTTGAGTGTTTAAGTCTCGGTTTGTTTGGGGGGGGGTGCTTATTACTTTGAAATTATACCTCACTGTAAACTATCAATATTCAAAATAATAATTTAAATTTATTATATACATATATATCATATACATATATAAACACGATGCTTAAGTTTGAATCGTAGTTCAGCTATATCACAGCTAACTGCTTTTAGACAAAGTCCTTAAAAAAAATCAGCATCCGCTGTAAAATGAAGACAATAATAGTAGTATCTGCCTCATAGGATTCTGTAAATATTAAATAAGTGATGTGAATGAGATAATCTACGTATTAAATGAAATAACCTATGTAAAACACTTAGAACAGGGCTTGGCATATAATAAGTACTTAATAAATGTTAATAATTATTGTTATGTATAAGCAAAGTATATTAATGTCTAGACTAAGAGTAAGCATTAAAATATAAAGTGGGATTACAAAAAAAAGCATATAAAAAGAAGAAATCGTAAGGTAGCTTTAAAGTTTAGAAACTAAGATTCAGTGACATTTTTGTTAAACAAAAGAATTCTTTTTTAAATTATTCTATGGGAATATACACTTATCTCAATGTTCAGTAACAAAATGTGCCAGGCACATTACAGGTTTCCAATAAATACTTATTAAATTGAACTACTTCAATACAGTGAGACTGTCCTAATAACCAAGAAAAAAAGTTTGTCACGTTTCAGCCCCATTAACTTCTACTTCTGCTTTAGTTAATATTCCTTTCAGCTGCCAAACTACCTTGCCATTCTTTTCCCTGGAGAGTAGAATTCTAGAAAGGAGAGAGAATGCAAGATTTTCTCCCAATTTGAACAGCAAGATCTACATTGAGAAAGTAGAGCGCTTCGAACTGCTTTCTGACAAGTATACCTAAAAGTGTCTGTGTCTAATTAGGAAAATATAAAAGAATCTAACTGCTGCAAAAACAGCTTTAAGGCAATAGAATACCAAATAAATAACAAAGAATATAGAGGGAAGAAAGAGAAATTCAAATCAAGTCAGTGTATATTTTCAATATAGAACTTGTTTGGTAAAATATCATACCCACATATATGTGGCAAGTACCTATAAACTACATGTGTTTATTTTTGTACATTTATATTATTCACTTATATTTGTAGCCTAAACTGAACATCAAATTGAGATTTGTCTAATTTGAGATGATATAAACCTTCTAATAATGTTATATAAAGTTTCTGAACATAAGTGAATTAATACATCTTAATGTTTTTGTGTACTTAAAGACAGTATTTTTTAGAGAAAATTTCTGAAAGATTCTTTTCTGAGTGTCACAGTTGTATACATGTGCATGTACATACATATATGCACATGTGCTCAACTCAGTTCTTCATCCCTACTTTTCTTTTTAGTTTTTTTTTTAACTGAAGTACAGTTAGAAAATTTCTGAAAGATTCTTTTCTGAGTGTCACAGTTGTATACATGTGCATGTACATACATATATGCACATGTGCTCAACTCAGTTCTTCATCCCTACTTTTCTTTTTAGTTTTTTTTTTAACTGAAGTACAGTTAGTTGATTTACAATGTTGTGTTAGTTTCAGGTGTACAGCAAAGTGATACAGTTTTATATATATATATACATATATATATACATATATATATATTCTTTTTCAGATTCTTTTCCATTATAGGTTACTACAAGATATTGACTAAAGAATACAGTTCCCTGTGCTATACAGTTGATCCTTGTTCATCCCTACTCCTTCCTAAATTAAATGACATTTTTGTCAGACTGCAAATATTTTAATAAAAACTTCATAAGTTCTGAACAGATGCTGCAACTATTGGCTAATACAGTGAGTATTTCAAATATATCTCAGAGACATGAAGGGAAAAACAGCAGAGTACTGGTGTTTAAGGTCCATTTTATAATGAACAAAGTAATAGCTCTAGTTTTTAAAAAGTCTTTTACATAGTATATGTGCAATCACTTCAATAGAAAATCAACACATTTTTCATTTGTCTTAAGAAAATATTAAAACTTTTAACTGATAAACGTTTACTGGTGGTAGAGAGAAACAAAATTCCACCCTGGAAGAACAGCTTAATAGAATAAAAGCCAAAAGTGCCCAAATATACACATTAATGTATAATTTCATCATATCATTTCTTACCAGGGTCTCTAAAATAATTTAGCACTTGTTCTACCTATCTCTACAATCTAGATCTCAAGGACATCTGGTAATTTCAATATTCACAAATCTCAATGAAAGAGATTGAGCTAAATATATGACTGGCAGCTAAATATATGACTACGTCAACAAGTGTTTATTGAATGGCCTACTGTGTTATATCCAAAGTAGTAGTTCTTAAGCAATCAGAAAGTGCTACTTACCAGCAAGTGTATAATCCATATCAAAACCAAAACACTTTATTTTTTCCATGGCTAAACTTCGGTTCACAAACACCCTAAAGAAAGGAGTAAAAAATGATATCTCAATTAACACTGAAACAACAAAAAAAATTAAGTTCAATGGAATTATTTGGCTATCTTTCTAGAATTCATTTAAATACCAATATTAAGATTCATAATATAAATTATTCAAGTCCTCCTTATACCATAAGTGACATCAGATATTATACAAAAATACGTAAATTTCCTTACTGTGTCTTGATTTTAATGATGCCATGTACTCAAGTTTTCAGGGAATCAGCTCTCCTTTTCTAAGTCAGACCCCATAAAATAAGCTTATTTCTGAGATTTTATAATTCATTCACTCATTCATTTATAATTTATCTAATAAACAGAGGTTCATTTAAAGCCTACCATATGCCAGACACTAAAGACACAAATATAAACAGATTCATGTGACAAATACTTACTGAATGCCTACTATATGCCAGATACTGTGATATGGCAGAGAACAAAAGAGTACCTGCCCTCATGGAGCTTATATTTTAACTTACAATCTCTATCCTTGAGGAATTCAGCATAGCAGGAGAGAGACTTATAAGCAAATAATTATAGCAATTCAATAAATGCTATAAAATAACATGCAGGAGAGAAAACAAGTTGTTTAGAGACCAGATGAGATGTCTGAGCTGATTTTAACAATCAGTAGAAGTTTTCCAGTAGGACAAAGCAAGAAGGGCATTCCAGACAGAATGAACAAAGGAAAGACTGGGTTTGTAATGAACCAAAAAACATTTACTGAGGCTGGAGCTGGGTTTTCTTTGGTTTTACTTTTGTTTGTTTTTGCAAACGGAAGTTTTCCAGAGGAGAAGGGAAAGAGGCAACAAAGGTTATGAAGGTAAAAAAGGATAGCAAGGGTCAAATTAATGAAGACTTTGTATGTAACATTAGAGAGTTTGGACTTTATCCTGCAGGCAAGAACAAATTATCAGATTTTGATGAAATGCAATAATCAGATTCAAATTTCAGAAAGATCGCTAAGAAGACACAGAGAAAACTAAACATATAATAGTATGGTGGATCATCACCATGATGGTGCTTTGCGATAAGTTTTAATCATCTCTGAAAATAAGGATACCCCCTCCATCTGATCCCAAAGTATCGTGGCCAAAATTACTGAATGGTTTATCCTCTTATTACCAAACCTCTTCTTTGCCTTCATTTCATAAGTAGCTATGAGAAATGAGAATGCTACAAATCACCCAGGAAACTTGGTAGAAATAAAGATACCTGTGGGCTTCCCGCATTAACAATATAGGTCAGTAGTCTCCAAAGAGGAGTGACTGCACCTGGGGATACAGAAGACTCCACTGGGATACAGAAGAAAATATTACAGCTTCTACTCAAATTTATCTCATCATTTTAAAATGTCTAACTTGTGTTATGTTTTCTACTACATACAAGTAAGAATAGTAGTATAGATAATTTATAAATAAGCACACACAGGGATGAATGCTCCATATTTTAACTGTGAAATACTCAAGAGTTTGGAAACCACTAATCTAGATAATGACTTTTTAAAAAAAACTCTTCACCAACTCAAATATTACTGTTTTAAACTTTAATAGAAAAATTTTCCTCTCATCTCAGAATGTATGCACCAATTTTATTATTTTTTTAACTTTTTATTTTATATTCGAGTATAGGCAACTGACGATGTTGTGATAGTTTCAGATGCACAGCAAAGGTACTCAGCCATACATGCATGTATCCATTCTTCCCCAAACTCCCCTCCCATCCAGGCTGCCACATAACACTGAGCAGAGCTCCCTGATATGCACCAATTTTAAATGCAGACAAATAATCAAATATTTGCTTAAAAATATTTTAATAGGAGACTTAAAAATCAATAGGTCCTTGAATTCAGAAATGTTATCTTCTAAAAAATATGAAAATCATTACTTATCTCATAGTGCGCTATGCACACTAGATTAGCTTTATAAAACTCTTAGTTCCTGAGAGAGATGTTATATAAAACATCTACACTTTCTTTCCCTAAGAAAACCTGGTATTCTGTAAAATCAACATTTACTTTGATTAGGTTAATAATGGATGGGAGGGTAAGAGTAGGGAATAGCTAAAAGATATGGGGAACTAGAGGATAAATGACACCTACCCAAATCTTAAAAAAAAAAAAACAACACCCAAACTCCAACTATATCACCTTGACCCTTCTACCATTTCATCAAACTTCACTCTATTTCTACTGATTGGAACATCTACTTTATTATCACCTTTTTCCAGTTATATAAATCCTTATGAAGGCACAAGAGAGGAAAAAGACACCGAGTAATGGTTTTAACTCTGGAAACACACTGAAGCTCAGGCTTTTCAAACACACTCTCAATTCAGGCTAAGGGGCCAACTGGATCAAATCCTTGATCAGAGCCCAAACAGCTGACATGCCTAAAATATTCTATGGGAATTCAGGCAGGAACAGACTGGGAAGATTTTTCTATCCAGGAGAGATATATGTGGAGCCACATAATAAAAGAAACAGCTTTGATTCTGATAGAAGAATGATACAAGCTGGTTTTAGGCACAGCTAAAATCACAGAAAAAAAGATACTTTGCTAGTATCACTCAATCACTGATAAAGGTAGAAAGAAACTATCAACAGACCCAGCTAGATAGTTTACCCATTTCTTTCTCATCCAGAAGAGAGGTTAAGCCTGTATTCCTTTTCATATTTTTTAAGGATACAGAGATCATAATGTACCTTAGGTATTATCCAGAGAAACTCTGGGAATGATATATATCAGGAATACGAAAATCGGTTTTTTCTGTGAAAATACTCGTTGCTAAATATCCATCAAATCACACTCTTTCCTTGTTGACTAACTGGTCACTTGATTCAATCAACACATTTGTTGAATGCTTATTACAAAGCAAGTACCATTTTATGACACATATCCTAGAAGCTGTCCTTCAGGGAGTAGCTAAAACTAGCAAAGACTTTCTAGATGTCTAAAATTAGAAAATAACACATTTTTCTATGAAACCAAATATCCTTTATCTTTTCATTTTCATTTAAAATAAGTACCCTCACCCACAGAAGCAACTCCTGAATTTAAAAAAGAAACAATCACTCCTGTCTCCCCGTCTAATTTATTCCTATTATGAAACAAAAAGAAAAACCTCACATATATTCTCATCTCTCCTTTTCTTTCCCTAATTTATGCTACAACATGGGAGATGGGGGCAACAGGGAATTAAATCTAATTTGTACATGAATATCTAAAGTGCATAAGCAAAGCTATGATGACAAAATGAAACAGCTGCATTATAGAGAACTGTAGTAATATATATGCTACGATTTACGAAGATAATAAACATCCAAATGCTGAAAGTATGCACTGACTTCAGCAGAGAGGCAGCCTTGAGCCAGAAATACCACGTCTCCAGAACATAGTCTTAAAGAGAAACTGACCTCTTGGCCTCAAACTAATAACTATTCTTTACTATTATAATAAAAGAGTTAGGTACTATATCAATTAAAAGACTGGCTCACTGTTCCACCACACATTTAAAACGAAAATATCATATCTGCTTGGGGAATCCAAAAATTTCTATTGGTCCCAGGACCCTGACTGTATCTTTGTCAATGCCAGTCAACTTGTGTCACTTTTCTAAATTATTAACCAGTGGAACATACTCCACCCTCTATCTTCAAGAGCCTGAATATATTTGTGAAACTAACTGTCCGAAGCTTGCTTTAAATAAAGCACAAAGTTGCCACCCTAGAAAGCATGACTGAACTAAGCATCCAACCCTAAAATGCAATTATCAGCCAGAAATTCCTACATACTAAGTCATTTGCAAGATACAGATTTGAGCATTAAAACAAGAGACACAATCTTTAGGAGACAGACCCAGAAACACTATAAAACCAGGCACAGACTTCAACACAAAGACAAATGAAACAGTTTTTACTATCATATAACACTGCAGTAAGGCATAAAACTTGAAGAAATGCTATCCAAATAAATATGGATATTAATCAAAAGAAATAGGACTATTAATATAATGTGCTTTAAGAACAGGGATCTAGTATTCTTACACTTAAAGGAACATGAACATGCAATTTACTAAATTTGGAATTTTGTAAATAGCAAACTCTTAATGGTTTTGAGATTTAACTCATAATTCAAAGCAGTATTACCTCATCTGTCACTGGTTGCCGTTCTGCAAAGTGTGAAACTATCAGAGTCAACTAGTTCTTGAAGTCACATAACAAAATTCTTCTTCAAGACCCTAATATAATTTTTTGTGTGTGACTTTAACCTCACTTCAAAAAGACTGTTTTAGTCTTAACCAGGCCCCCTCAACAGCATGTATCTTCTGAGACAGCGTTGGAGAAAACACCTCTGTGTCTAATTTAACTTGTCATTGGATATCACTGTTGCTCCACACAAATCCATTTGGAATAGAATTTCTTTGGCACTGGTGAACTTTATCCCTAGCTCCTCCCCCTGCCTAAGAGTCACAAGTTCCTGGCCAAAGGCCCAATAACAGTTACTGCAACAATAAATGAGAATAAGGATACAAGTAAAAAATCTTCCTAGGCATGTTTTGGTCACGGGTTTGTGTAATTATATTACTCAAAGTTTGTTACAATCAAAGAAAAGAAAAAGTTACAATGCTTTTTGGAGAGTGCCAAATTTAGATTACCAACCAAATGGTGTGTGTGTGGGGGTGTGTGTGTGTGTGTGTGTGTGTGTTAATTAACAGAAAAATGCTATAATGTGAATTTTTGTTGAAAACCTAATTTAGTATCTTCTCTCCCCAACTAGTTTCTATTTCTGCTATGGCACTCTCATTTTCCCCTCAAGCCTAAAATCTAGTTAACATCTTTTGATTCTTTCCTCTCCCTCAAATCCATATCATCTCACTTGCCTTCATTTAAATTTGCCTTCATTTAAATTTCCAAATGTCTCTAACCCAGATCTTCCATTCAACTTAAACTGCTAACAATTTGTCCAGGTCCTCATTAACTCTCCAGCAATCATCTCCCAATTGCTGTGCCTGCACACTAATGCCAAATTAATTGCTTTGAAGTAGTGCTACTCAAAGTGTGGTCCACAGACTAATGCTGGTTTGTGAAGTGTTGTTACTAATTCAAGAAATTGCAAGTATTTAGAAACTTTTAGAGCAATTTGAAAAAAAAATTTTGTTTGTTGAACATAGTAACAAAAAATGTATACTTACATTTTATGTTTTCATTTTTCTAGTAATTCATTTTTATTATAAGTGTATCAATTTGAAACAGAATAGAATTTTTTAAAAAACTGGTCCTCTAACATACATGAGAAGCACTGTCCTAATGCCCAGCTCTATAATCACCTACTTAATAACCTTTAGACATTCCTCACTACCTACCACCAGACTAATATATTACAAATTTTTATATCTTCAAGGAGTTCAAAGCCTTGGAAAGATGGAGATCTTTCCAAAATCAGTTTTATCTCATGTTGCTCCACATCACGCACCATTTGCTCTAATAATCAAAATGAACTACTTGTTATTTCCTAAAAGTGCCCTGAGGTTTTGCTTATACTGTTCCCCATACCTGAAATGACCTTCTCAGTTATCTCTGTATTATTTTTCAAGACCCAGCAATTTCAAGTGATTTCTTTAAGAAACTATTCTGGCCATGCCAGAGAATTATGTAACAGTGATGCCATGCCTCTGGGTCTCAGATTACTTTTTTAGTTAATGAAAGAGATTTCACCAACAACTAAAATTCTATAAAGTTGTGATCCGTGTGAGCAGTATGAATATTCAAAATCATTTATTTCTATATTTTATCATATACATAAAGTATGTGTTTAATTCTCTTATTCTTTACTGGATTATAAACTTTGAGGCCAGGATTTATTGCCTTCCCAAAAACTAGCATAGGGCCTGGTAAAGACGGGACACAGTATATAACAGGACTAAAAATTAAATTTAAACTAAAACCTTAATAGCAATTAGTGGTTGCCAGAGGCTGTGGGGGAGAGGGAATGGGGAGTTTCCCTTGGGGGATAATAAAAATGTTCTAAAATGAGAGAGTGCTGTTGGCTGCACAATTCTTGTGAATATACTAAAACCACTGAATTGTACTCTTTAAAGGGTGAACTGAATGGTATGTGAACTATATCTCAATAAAGCTGTTCTTTAAAAAAACATAATGGCAAGACCTCATTCTGCCTTTGTGTCTCCATTCTTCAGTAAAAGAATGCTAGTGATTAAAAAAAAAGAAAAAGGGGGCTTCCCTGGTGGCCCAGTGGCTGAGAATCTGCCTGCCAATTCAGGGGACACAGGTTCGAGCCCTGGTCTGGGAAGATCCCACATGCCACGGAGCAACTAAGCCCGTGAGCCACAACTACAGAGCTTGCGCGTCTGGAGCTTGTGCTCTGCAACAAGAGAGGCCGCGACAGTGAGAGGCCCACACGCCGCGATGAAGAGTGGCCCCCGCTCGCTGCAACTAGAGAAAGCCCTCGCACAGAAATGAAGACCCAACACAGCCAAAAATAAATAAATAAAATTTTTTAAAAAAAGATTAAAACTTTCTAATTTATGAAATGGATTCTTAAAAATTCAAAGTTTAAATACCATGGATATACAGACACAACAAGAAATTTTAGACTAGATTATAAAAACAAAAGTCATTTAAGCATAAGTTTTTGTCTTCATAAATTTCCAGCCAATAACTTCTTACTAATTTGTCTGAATATTTTCTCTGAGGATCATCCTCAGGGGGGATACATTTTGTTTATCAGATTATACCATGAGAATAGTACCCTGTACTTTGAAAGTCTGAACAAGCATATTATCATTTCTAAAATAATATGTGAATTAATTATAATATTAATTTTTCTCAAATAATATAAATAAGTTCCAGTGAAAAGAAGAGAATGTGGAGGCATGCACAGAACAAAATTAAAGATGATTAAAATTTAAGAAGCCATCAATTGTAAAACTCACCCATATTATATGTCACTAGCAAAGGGCAAGGGGGGTGGGTGGGACGGATGCCCAAGAAAAGTCAGTCTCATAAAGCTAGGATTATCAAAGGGCAATACCCATAACACAAGGAAAAAGGAGAAATAAATCTGCAACAAAGAAAAAGCATATAAGGACATTTGTAATCTCAGCCTTGACAGTGAGTCCAAGGAAGGGGAGAATCCTCCCCCTGAGAATTTGAACAATTAAGTCAGGTAGGTTTGTGGTCTGTATTTATACTACTAGGGTGGTTAATACTGCCCCTAAGTGACTGAGAGAAATGAATTCCTTTCTAGAAGAACTCAACTTAATTCTAGGTGGTATATTGCTAGATGTAGCCCAAATTCAGAGATTTATAATGTGAAAAAAAAATGTGCATCTTAAAAGCGATAAAAGACTAAGAGTAGTGATCATGCTATCTTTCCCCCAAAGACTTCAAAGAGTACTTTAAGGAGATTCTCTTTAAGAAACAGACATTAAAATTCCCTTCACCTTCAATCTCAAATGAAGAAACTGCAGTAATAAGAGCAGAATGGTGGGGAATAAAAAAGAGGACTAACAAATGAAGAATACATAAATTAAGGGAGAAACCAGAAACAATGTCAGTACTTCTGAAAATAAATTTACTGTTCTAAAATCTCAGTTGAATTAAAAACAGGTTTTTCCAATCTTTTTTTCCTATTTCCCCCTAAACTCTTCTTTACTTTTTCTCCCCAATTTTTAAAAATAAAAACCAGTGTATAGAAGATAATTTATAAAATGCAGCAAAATATTAAGGTTGAATTCTGTGGGATAAAAATTAGAGAAGAAAATATGTTTATCCATGTTATCATTAGGCCAAATTAACAAGTGTACTGACTGTACCTATAATGGAAAAGAGAGGTCAAAATCTAGAATTTAAAATAAAAGCAAATGCCAAAACTGATTCTGGCCTCTCACCTAAAGAACAATAGCTCTAGTAATAAAAGGCTTTCTAACAGCTTTAGACCAGAGTTCAATCATGACACTTAAAGGAGAATGCATTTTTCCTTGCATTACACATCCTAGAGCACCTGTATCTTCCCAAATATATTCCCCTGTATAAACATAAACAATAACTGTTTTATTTACAGAATTTTAAATAAACAAGTTGAGGTATATACTTTGAGGTATAATTTACTTAAAGTGAAATTCACCCATTTTAAGTGCGAAGTTTGGTGAGTTTTGGCAATTGTATACACTCATGTAACAACTACCCCAATCAACCCAAAATATTCCCTCAAGTCCTTCTGCAATACACTCACCAACCCACGGCCCCAGACTACCGCTGATCTATGCTTTCTGTCACTAGAGCTTTCAGATAAATGGAATCAAACACCGTGTAGTCTGTGTCTGGTCATTTTTCTTAGCACAATACTTCTGAGGCTCATTCATGTTGTTAGATGTATCAAAAATTAGTTCTGACTTCCCTGGTGGCACAGTGGTTGGGAGTCCACCTGCCAATGCAGGGGACACGGGTTCAAGCCCTGGTCCGGGGGGATCCCACATGCCGCGGAGCAGCTCAGCCCATGCATGCCACAGCTGCTGAGCCTGCGCTCTGGAGCTCACGGGCCACAACTGTTAAGCCCGTGAGCCATGACTGCTGCAGCCCGCGTGCCTGGAGCCCGTGCTCCACAACAAGAGCAGCCACTACAGTGAGAGGCCCACACACTGCAGCGAAGAGTGGCCCCTGCTCTCCACAACTGCAGAGAGCCCGTGCGCAGCAGCAAAGACCCAAGACAGACAGACAGACATAAATAAATAAATAAATTTGTTTTTTAAAAAATTAGTTCTTTTATTCCTGAGTAGTATTCCATTGCATGGGTATACCACAATTTGTTTACCCATTCAGTTAATGCATGCGTATTTTGAGTTGTTCCTAGTTTTTGGCTATTGTAAATAATGATGCTATGAACACTCATGTACAAATCTGTGTGGGTATATGCTTTCATTTCTCTTGGAGTAAATACCTAGAAGTGGACTCATTAGTTAATTAGTAAGTATATGTTTAACTTTAAAAGACATTGCCAAAATGTTTTTTTATTTTGCATTCTCATGCAAAATGCATAAGAATTCCAGTTGCTCCACATTGTCAGTGTTTTTAATTTTAGTCATTCTAGTGGGTCTGCAGTGATATATCACTGTAGTTTTAATTTGTATTTCCCTAAGGACTAATAATATAGAGCATCTTTGCAAGTGCTTATTGGCCATGTCTTTTTGTGTGAAGAACCATTTATAAACTGGGTCGTTTGTCTCATTATCATGTTATAAGAATTCTTCATATATTTTGGATAAAATAAGTCCTCTATCAGATACATATGTATTGAGAATATTTTCTCCCAGTCTATGGCTTGCCCTTTCATTTTCCTAAGGTTGTCTTTCAAACAGCAGAGGGTTTTAAAAAAATTTTGATGAAGCTCAATTCATCAATTTTGTCTTCTATGTTTTTATTTTTTTATGTATTTTTTCTGAGAAGTCTTTACCTAATTCACAAACATTTTCACCTACACTTTACTTTTAACTTTTATATTTAGGTCTATGATCCTTTTTGTGTTATTTTTTATATATGGTTGAGGCAAAGGTTGAGGTTCATTTTTTTCTATATGAATGTTTAGTTGTTTCAGCACATCTGTTACAAAGACTAACCTTTTGCCATTGAATTACCATAGCCTCATTACTGAAAATCAATTGACTATATATGTGTGGGTCTACAAATTCCCTATTAGGTTTCATGATCTATATATATCTATCCTTACACTAACACCACACTATCCTGATTACCATAGGTTTACATAAGGCTCAAGTATAATTTTTTTTTCAAGTATAATTTTTGATGATTTAACTCTAACAATCCTTTCCCATTACTATTAGGCAAATATTTTATAGATATCAAAATATCACACATACCAAAATTCTGAATATAAGAATTCTTTTCATCCCAAAGTAGAAGATTTATCCATTTATTTCTAAAGGTAGCAAAGGAAAATAAAAGCTAACTCATTTCATATATATGATCCATGCATTTCAAATGCACTTGTTCATTACCTATTCAGGCAGTACAAGAACTGCCCCATGGGCCCCTAGAAATAAATCTAAAAGAATATCTCAGGCCTTATGGTGTCCTCTGACTTATACAGAGCCCTTTCTAACTAACCAATTCTAGCATATGCTTTACCATAGGGGAGAAAGTAGTACTAATTTTGACTGCATCTAGAAATATAGTTCTTCTTAAATCTATACCCCAGCTTTATAAACAACCACTTGTACAAGCCTGACAAATATTACCAGCATCCATGATAATATTTATCATAAAAATTGTTTAACAAAAACTGCAAATTTGTAGCCAGTGCTGGAAGGAAAGAAAACATACAAACCTGAAGAGGCAGTCCTCTCATAATTTTCACATTTAAAGAAACCTTAAAATTCTAGTGATGTCATGAGAGGTCTAAAAATAATACAGAATTATTTATACCCATGGCTGTTCTCTTTACCCAATAATGAGGTTTTAAAATAGCAGTAAAATGGGCCAATTTTATTCTGCTCATAATCAATACATGATTAGATTAAAATAAATTCTAAACACGAGGCTATGAAACTATTTCAAAATTTCTATTAGAAAAAAGAAATAGAAAAAAATTAAGAGCTTCAAGAAAATAAAAATTTAAATTGCACTGTATTTTTAAAGACTTATTTTTGAGGGAATCTATGTCCTATGTGATCAAAGGGAATGTCTCTCTAAAATTAACCAGGTCTAGTTATGCTTGAAGGCTAGAAATGAGATAATTAACAGTATGCAGCTATTAACTGACATGTCACCTATTATAGTGGTCACAAAAAGAATATCAATAATAATTCCGACTGAAACATAAGAGAAAATAATATAAAGACAATTAAAAAACCTAACACAGAACTATTTTATATTGCAAAATAAAGAGGAATAGGGGATTCCACTTGAAATTATTTTTTGTCTACACTGCCCAGAAAGAAAACAAAATCACTGGCTGCTTTTCAATCTTTCACACCATTTTCTAAAGGTACAAATTATTTTAAAATGCATTTGAATTTTTAAACTTCACTCATTTCTATGTAAAATTATTTGGTAAGATACTACTGCTTGCTTCCAATCTTCATAAACACTTTCTACTGAAAAACAAAATGAGTTTATACCACAGGGTAAAAAGGGTGCTTATATCTCACTAAATTTCTATTAAGATCATCCATCCTCAATGCAGTCTTTCAAAATAGCAACAGTAACTTTACAGAAGATTACATGTAAAACACTAACAATGTAAACTTTCGGCTGAATTTCTTTCAATCTCTCACCCCCCATCTCCTCTCTCAGACTGGTAGCACTGCTTATTAATCTCCCAATTCACTCAGATGACTAGAACATCTCTTCACTGAGAAAAATGAGGAGAAAAGAATAATAAACTCACTTACCCTTCCTTAGACATTCTCAAAGATCTACTTCCTCTGGAAGAGAATACAGGATCAACAAACAAGCTTCACTGATCTCTAGAGAACTGTAGCTCATTTGTTAAAGCACAGAGAACTCAGGCCCTGAGAGGCCCAACAAATTTGGGCATGATGCCGAACCCTAACCAGGCAATATCTCAGAGACCAATATCCTCAGCCTTAAATACTTGAAAACCAAAGAATAATAGGAAAAAATTGGAGAGCAGGAAAAATAACTAATGGTCTGAACTGTGTAAGACTGGCCAGTTTAGGAAGGAGACAATCCAAATGGTAAGTTCCCGTAAGAGACAGGAATCGTTACTGGCAAACACACAGAAAAAGCAAATTTACCCCCTAATGAGGCCCGCCAACAGTACGCAAACAATGTTTCACAGAACAGAGCAGCCCTAGTCAGTCCAAATCATTTAGTTTACTCTGGGAGAAAAAAACAAACAAACAAACAAAAAACCTACATAATACTAGGTTTTAATTATCAGTTTAGTTATTTCCTCCCCTTAGAAAATGAACAATGTGAACTACAAGAGAAGGAAGTATTTATGTGCCGATCATATTACAGGAGGAACCTAAAGTATTTCCACACTGTGGTCTTTTTTTTGATCATTAACTGCTTTTAAGGAAAACATCTGTGTTCACATATATTTTACCCAAATGTCTGAAAGTTTCAGCCCATGTGAAAAGAAATTTACAGATCTCTGGCATGTGGGGGATATACCCAGAACATTCTAAAAGTTAATTCCAAATCTTAGAGCAAGCTGAAGTTCGAAAGAAAAACATCTGCAACATTCCTGCCTCCTAACCAATATAATGCATAGGGATTATGCAACAGGGGAAGAAATAAACAAGTGTGCTAAAGTCTAAGAACACTGATATGGCAAATAAATCCATCTATTGACAGATTAAAAAACTTTATCTTTAAATAGTATCTAGTATCTTACCATAAAGGTTTCTATTAGTTACTAAAATGTTTAAATAGTCACCAAGTAACTAAAAGCACTACTAAATATTATAAATTCAAACTAAAATTAGTTTCAGTGTATTTAGAAAAACAGTATGGTGTAATGGAAACAGAACGGGCACCAGAGCAACTAGGTTTGAATTCAGCTTTCTGGCTGAATAAGTTAATTAACCTAAGCCTGAGATTTTTCATCTATAGAAGACAGATAACATCTGGTAGGGTTGTTGTCATTGGTAAGCACTCAAAGAACTATTGTAACTTGGGGGGTTGGGGTACAGGGAAAGCAACTCGACTGTCAAGCATTATCTCACCAAAATATCTCTTGAGAAATACATTTTAAAAATCCAATTCTCAAATTATACATGAATAAGGACTTTCACTATCCTCAAACCAAATTCCATAAATACAAGAATACAAACTGAATATGGAAAAATGATCTAATCCCTGAGAGTGCCAACTTCCCATGGCTTCCCTGTATTTCCAGCTTGTGGCATCACAGCTCAGTGTGGTGGAAATAAATGTAATTACTATTTTAAGACTTTACTACTTGTAAAGAGAAAGGAAAACAAAAATCTCACTTGAACGGAGGGTATGCACACTTATATGAGCTTCCTGTGCAAAAGACACTGCACTGTCTAGCTATTTCAAACTCATATATTTAAGAAATATTTACTAAATATCTATGTGCCAGTGCCTGGTACCAGTAATACAGAAACAAACATGACAGTCCTTGATTTTAAGGAGTTCCAAGTCTAATGGAGGAGACCCACTCAAAATCTGTGAAAAAGTCGTGTGTAACTGTAGTATTAGAGATATGCACAACAGAGAGGTGCATCTATATTCTCCTCAGTCTTACTGAAAGACAGGATGCCCAAGTTGTTGTTGTTAAACTGACACTGTGCTAAGCACTTTATTATCTCATTTAATCTTCAAATAACTCTATGAGGTAGAAATTATTCCAATTTCATAGATGACAAAACAAAGTTTACAGCAGTTATATACTGTGATTCTAAAGAAATTAAACGAAATAATCCAAAATGTTAACCCAAGGCCCAGGTTCCTAATGACCACACTAAAAAGATTAGCAGGTGTTAATCAGACTAAGAGGAAAAGAGGGGTGGAGAACATTCCAACAGAAGAGAAACTATGAATGAAAAGCAGAGTGACACAGACATTATGATGTGTGGAAAAAACCTAGATTCAATTCAGAGTTGATGGAATACAGAGTTTGAGGAAGGGAGCTGCTCAAGATGAAAGTGCAAAGGAAAGGATCAGTCCTCACAGGGCCTTAAATGCTATGTTAATGGGCTTAGAATTTATCCCATAGCATGCTGGATGTGATGCCACTAAAGGTCTTAAACAGGGTGATAAACATGATTAACAAAACAGATCTGAAGAGGAGAAGGCTAAAGGCAGGGAGACCTAATGGGGGTTACTTTTGTAAACCACAACAGTGATGACCAGAGCCTGTACTAGCACCATCAGGAATGAAAAGAACAGGCCAGAATCTAGAAAGATTAGGAGGCTGTATTAAAGTGCACACGTGTGCATGTGTGTTTAAATGTATTGAAAGGGGACTAGAAGAATGATCTCCAAACTACTGACAGTGTTCATCTATGACAAAGAGGACCGGGGGGTGAAAGGGTAAATGAAGGAGAATGTTCATATTTTACTCTATATATTTCTGTATTCCTGATTATTGCACAATAAGAATTTGTGTATTACCTAAATAATT
Organism: Physeter macrocephalus; assembly: GCF_002837175.3. Lineage (NCBI taxonomy): Eukaryota > Metazoa > Chordata > Mammalia > Artiodactyla > Physeteridae > Physeter > Physeter macrocephalus. The sequence continues at coordinate 58,660,348 of NC_041233.1, forward strand.
TCAAACACTTTAAAAAATTAATTAAGAGATAAAAATTTGGGATTGATGATTGTATTACTCTCCATTTCTTGGATCTATGGTAGTTACGTTCAGAGATGGTTTGTCTTCCTAATGGGAATAGTAACAATTACAATTCTCTTTAAAAAAAGCTTTGAAAAGGAAGTGGTTGGAAATAGAGCCAGGAAACTTCAGGTGTTTTTGATTCTTAAACCAAGTTAATTAAGATTTAAATGTTTAATATATAACTGGAAATATAAAAAGTAACAGAGCATATTTGAAAAAAGATTCCCAAATGAAATTCTGAAGAAACTAAAAAATAATAAAAATTTAAAATGTGATGAATACAAAAAATCTACAAACAATAAATGCTGGAGAGGGTTTGGAGAAAAGGGAACCCTCTTGCACTGTTGGTGGGAATGTAAATTGATACGGACAGTATGGAGGTTCCTTAAAAAACTAAAAATAGAACTACCATATGACCCAGCAATCCCACTACTGGGCATATACCCTGAGAAAACCATAATTCAAAAAGGGTCAGGTACCACAATGTTCATTGCAGC
>NC_041233.1:58662880-58676451 GCF_002837175.3 Physeter macrocephalus
AAATACCGTATGCTAACACATATATATGGAATCTAAAAAAAAAAAAATGGTTCTGAAGAACCTAGGGGCAGGACAGGAATAAAGACACAGATGTAGAGAATGGACTTGAGGATACGGGAAGGGGGAAGGGTAAGCTGGGAAGAAGTGAGAAAGTGGCAATGACATATATACACTACCAAATGTAAAATAGATAGCTAGGGGCTTCCCTGGTGACGCAGTGGTTAAGAATCTGCTTGCCAATGCAGGGGACACGGGTTCGAGCCCTGGTCCGGGAAGATCCCACATGATGTGGAGCAGCTAAGCCCATGCACCACAACTACTGAGCCTGTGCACCTAGAGCCTGTGCTCCCAACAAGAGAAGCCAACACAATGAGAAGCCTGCGCACTGCAACGAAGAGTAACCCCCGCTTGCGGCAACTAGAGAAAGCCCGCGCACAGCAATGAAGACCCAACGCAGCCAAAAATAAAAATAAATTAAATTAAAAAATTAAAAAAAAAAAAACAAAAAACAGATAGCTAGTGGGAAGCAGCTGCATAGCACAGAGAGATCAGCTCGGTGTGTTGTGACCACCTAGAGGGGTGGGATAGGGAGGGTGGGAGGGAGACGCAAGAGGGAGGGGATATGGATATACATGTATACGTATAGCTGATTCACTTTGTTATACAGCAGAAACTAACACAACAATGTAAAGCAATTATACTCCAATAAAGATGTTAAAAAAAATTGTGATGAACACATTCAGGTCAGACCCAACCAAAAAGAGAATTAGTGAACTGGAAGGTAGGTCAGGAAAAACCTTCCAGAATGTAACATGGAGAGAAAAAAGGATGGAAAATACGAAAGAAAGGATATGAGAAGAGAGGAACACAGTGCCAAAGTCTAACATATGCTTATTAGAGTTCAGAAGGAGAGGAGAAAGAGAATAAAGCAAGGACAACACATGAAAAGATAAGGGCTGAGAATTTATAAACCAATTAAACACAAGCACAGAATCAAAAACTCCAATGACTCCCAAGCATGATAAATAAAAAGAAATCCAAAGTTTATTACCTACCAATTTTGGGAGGAATATTAGTGAGAGTGACATTTCTGAGAGGCCTTTTGCATACTTTTAACTTTTGAGAGCGTGTTACTATTATATATAATAACATAGTTGACCCTTGAAAAAGGAGGGTGTTGGGGCACCAAACCCCACAGAGTCGAAAATCCACGTATAACTCTGCAGTCAGCCCTCTATTTCCTTGGTTCTGCAAACTAGGATTAGAAAGGGACCTCAAACTAGGGATAGAAAAGAACTTCCTCACATGGAAACAACCTAAATGCCCATCAACAGATGAATGGATAAAGAAGATGGAGTACGTATATACAATGGAATATTACTCAGCCATAAAAAGGTACGAAATTGGGTCATTTGTAGAGATGTGGATGGACCTAGAGACTGTCATGCAGAGTGAAGTAAGTCAGAAAGAGAAAAATATCATATATTAATGCATATATGTGGAATCTGAAAAAACTGGTATAGACGATCTTATTTACAAAGCAGAAACAGAGAACAAACATACGATACCAAGTGGGGAGAGGGGGTGGGATGAACTGGAGATTGGGATTGACATAAATACACTATTGATACTATGTATAAAATAGATAACTAATGAGAACCTACTGTATAGCACAGGGAACTCAGCACTCTGTGGTGACCTAAATGGGAAGGAAATCAAAAAAAAGGGGGGATATGTGTATATGTATGTATAGCTGACTCACTTTGCTGTACAGTAGAAACTAACACAACATCGTAAAGCAACTATACTACAATAAAAATTTTAAAAAGTAAAGAAAAGAACTTCTTCAACCTGATAAAGGGCAGCTATGAAAACCCTGCAGCTACCATCAAACTTAATCATTAAAGACTGCAACCTTGGGACTTCCCTGGTGGCACAGTGGTTAAGAATCCGCCTGCCAACGCAGGGGACACAGGTTCAATCCCTGGTTCGGGAAGATCCCACGTGTCGCGGAGCAACTAAGCCCATGCGCCTCAACTACTGAGCCTGTGCTCTAGAGCCCGTGAGCCACAACTACTGAGCCTGCGTGTTGCAACTACTGAAGCCTGCGCGCCTAGAGCCCGTGCACCACAACGAGAAGCCCGCACACCGCAACAAAGAGTAGCCCCTGCTCGCCGCAACTAGACAAAGGCCGCGCGCAGCAACAAAGACACAACGCAGCCAAAAAAAAAAAGACTGTAACCTTTCTTCCTAAGATGAGGTGAAAGAAAAGGATGTCCACTCTCATGAGTTTTATTTAGCACGGTACTGGACATTCTAGCCAAGGCAATCAGGCAAGAAAAGGGGCCTCCAAACTGGAAAAGAAGAAGTAAAACTATCCTTATTTGCAGATGACATGATCTTATATATAGAAATCCCTAAAGAACACATACATACACACACACACACACACACACACACACACACACACACACACACACAATTAGAGCTAACAAACAAATCTGGCAAAGTTGCAGGATGTAAGATCAATATGCAAAAACCAGTTGTATTTCCATAAACTAGCAATGTACAATCCAAAAATAAAATTAAGAAAACAATTCCATTTACTACAGTACCAGAAATCATAGACTAATTAGAAATGAACTTAACAAAAGTAGTGTTAAGACTTATACACTGATAACAACAAAAACTGCTGAAAGTGATTAAAGAAGGTCTAAACAAATGTAAAGACATCCCACGTACATCAATCGGAACACTTGATATTGTTGAGATGATGATACTCCTCAAACTGATATACAGAGTCAATGCACTCCCTATCGAAATCCCAGTTGGCTTTTTCACAGAAATTGACAAGCTGATCCTAAAATTCTTATGTATATAGAAGGTCCCCAGAATAGTCAAAACAATTTTGAAAAGGAAGGAGAAACTAACTGTAGGACTCACATCACAATTTCAAAACTTAATACAAAACTGTAGCAATTAAGACTGTGTAGTACTGACATGAGGACAGACAAATAGACCAATGGAATACAATGGGGAAGCCAGAAAGAAACCCATATATCTATGGCTAACTGATTTTTGACAAGAGTATCAAGATAATTTAATGTGGAAACAATACTCTTTTTCAGCAAACAGAGTTAAGATAACTGGATATTCACGTGCAAAAGAATGAATTTAAACCCCTATTTGCACCATATACAAAAATTAACTCAAAACGTATCCAAAACCTAAATATACAACATAAAACTGTAAAACTCTTAAAGGAAAATATAGGTGTAAATCTTTGTGACCGTAGGTTAAGCAATGATTTCTTAAACATGATGACAAAAGCACAAGCAACAAAAACCAGAGATAAATTGGACTTCATCAGTATTAAAAAACATTTGTCCTTCAAATGACATTACCAAGAAGGTGAAAAGACAACCCACAGAATGGGAGAAAATGTCTGAAAATCATATACCAGACAAAGGTTTAGTATCTAGAAAACATGAAGAACTTATACAACTCAATAATAAAAAAAAACTCAATTAAGAAATGGGAAAAGGATCTGAAGAGATATTTCTCAAAAGAAGATATACAAATGGCCAATAAGAGCATAAAAAGATGCTCAATATCATTAATCATAAGGGAAATGCACATCAAAATCACAATGAGATACCACCACACACACACTAGGATGGCTATAGTAATTTTAAAAAACCCACTAACAAGTGTTATTTTGAAGGGCGTAGAGAAATTGGAAGCCACAAACATTGCTGAAGGGAATGAAAAAGATGCATTTGCACTGGAAAACAATTTGATAATGCTTCAGTAAGTTAAAGTTACCATATGACCCAGCAAATTCTACTGCTAGATATATAATCCGCAACACTGAAAACATGTCCACACAAAATGTATACACAAATGTTTGAAGTAGCATTACTCATACCAGCCAAAATGTGGAAACAATCCAAATATTAAGCAACAGATGAAGAGATAAACAAAATGTGGTATATTAAGATAATGTAATATTATTCAGCCATTAAAGGAATTAAGTATTGGCTCATGCTACAATATGGATGAACCCTGAAAACATTAAGTGAAAGAGATAGAAAGAAAAAAAAGCCACATATTTTATGATTCAATTTATCTGAAATGTCCAGAAAAGGCAATTCCATAGAGACAGAAAGTAGATTAGTGGCTGTCAGGGATTGAGGAGAGAAGGGAATGGGGAGTAACTAATAATGAGTGTGGGGTTTCTTTTTGGAGTGATGAAAATGTTCTGGAATTAGATAGTGGTGATGGTTACATAATTCTCGATATACTAAAACCCACTGAATTGTATATTCAATAGTGTTCCTTTTTCCGAGTTATATTTCATTGTGTGGATGTACTGCATTTTATTTATGCATTCACCCACTAAAGGATATTTGGGTTGTCCCTTGTTTGAGGCAATTATAGACTGATATACTATAAACATTATTCATGTACAGTTTTTTGTGTGAGCATAAAGTTTTCCTTTATCTAGGGCAAGTATCTAGGAGTAAGATCTCTGGGTCACTGGCTAAGGGTCTCTAACTTTATAAGAAATTACCAAACTGTTGGGCAGAATAGCTGCCGCAATGTATCAGAGCTCCAATTGCTCCACATCCTTGACAGCACTTGGTATCGCCAGTATTTTTTATTTCAGCCACTGTAAGAGGCATATACAATGTGGTTTTAATTTGTATTCCCTAATGGCTAGTGATGTTACAAATATGCGTGTATGCCATCCATATATCCTCTGTAGTGACATGTCAGTCTTTTGCCCATTTCTTCATTGGGTTATTTTCATATTATTGAATTTTAAAAGTTCTTCATTTATTCTGAATACAAGTTCTTTATCAGATATGTGATTTACAAATATTTTCTCAGTCTGTAGCTAAAAACTGAAAAAAGCCCAAAGGTCCATTAACAGAAAATGAATAAACAAACTGTGGTATAATGATACAATGGAATGCCAGACAGTAATAAAAAGAACAAATTACTGATATACACAAAAACATGGATGAATCTCTCAGACATTACACTGAATAAAAGAAGCCATATCCAAAAGAATCCTTGAGGGAGTTCCCTGGTGGCCGAGTGGTTAGGATTAGGGGCTGTCACTGCCATGGCCCAGGTTCAATCCCTGGTCAGGGAACTGAGATCCCTCAGGCTGCGTGGCACAGCAAAGCCACACACACACACACACACACACACACACACACACACACACACGAATCCTTGAAGGAGAAATACACTATCTAAATATGATTAACATTTCCTCAGCCTGAGTTTCTTACTGCAGGATTTCATTAAATCAAAGATCTGCTATCATTTATTCTTTCTCTTCCTTGATGCCGCCACCACCACTTCCTGTTTTATTTTACTCTTAGGTATACTGCTTTGGGAAGAAGCATAGAGGGAACGGTGGCAGAGACACAAACTGAGCATGTTTCAGGATCCAGTATCTTCTTTTGAACAATAAAGTTTAGAGAATTTGTATTCCATAAAGTAGTATCACTGCTCATTATAAAGCGTACTTGTATCTAGAACAGACAATACCTATGATGTAAGAAAAGGTATGTCACTGAGAGAATTTTTTAAATTCAACTTTTTATGTTGAGATAATTGTAGATTCACATGCAGTAGTAAGAAATAATACAGAGAGATTCCCTACACTCTTCGCCCAGTTTCCCCCCAGTGGGAACATCTTGCATAAACATAGTACAATATCACAATATCACAACCAGGAAACTGACATTGACACAATCCACCAACCAGATTTCACCAGTTTTACATGCACTCATCTGTGTGTGTGTGTGTAGACTCATGTAATCACCACTCGAATCAAGATACAAAACAGTTCCATCAGAAGGATTCCTTGTACAACTTTTTATAGCTACAGCCACCTCCCACCACCCAAGCCAATCCCTAACCCCTGGCAACCACTACTCTTTTCCCAATCTCCATAATTTTATCATTTCAGGAATGTTATAGACATGGAATCATACAGTAAGTAACCTTTTGAGATTTGCTTTATTAACTCAGCATAGTTTACTTGAGCTGTATTAAAGTTGTGTGTATCAATAGTTAATTCGTTTTTATTGCTGAAGAGTATTCCATCGATCAAATGTTTTGGGTCAAAATAAATAAAAATTTAAAATCTTACCAATTCCTGAATCCCCATTTGTCATTCCTTAGGAATATGTAACTCTAACCAAAGCATTAGAATGATATACTAACAAAAATATTTAGTACAGTTCTGATACTCTATCTCACTCTTCTTTTTTTTTTTTTAACATTCTTTTTTTAAAAAATTTATTTAATTAATTAATTTATTTTTGGCTGCGTTTGGTCTTCATTGCTGCGCACGGGCTTTCTCTAGTTGTGGCGAGTGGGGTCTACTCTTTGCTGTGGTGCGGGGGCTTCTCATTACTGTGGCTTCTCTTGTTGCGGAGCACGGGCTCTTGGCATGTGGGCTTCAGTAGTTGTGGCACGCGGGCTCTAGAGCGCAGGCTCAGCAGCTGTGGCACATGGGCTCAGCTGCTCCGCAGCCTGTGGGATCTTCCCAGACCAAGGCTCAAACCCGTGTCCCCTGCATTGGCAGGTGGATTCTTAACCACTGCACCACCAGGGAAGCCCCTCACTCTTCTTATTCTGACAAGATGTACGTACATTATTTAAGGATGGTTCCTTGGCATTCCTGAGGACCTATATTTCCATGTGATTTTCAATTTATAATATGGCTACTGAAATGTTAACAATTTATCCATTTGAATATTTCAAACCATACTAAAATGGCAGATTAATTCGGCTTGACTGATGACACAACTAAAAAGCTGAATGGGGGCTTTCCTGGTGGCGCAGTGGTTGAGAGTCTGCCTGCCGATGCAGGGGACGCGGGTTCGTGCCCCGGTCCGGGAAGATCCCACATCCGGGAACCCGTGAGCATGGCAGCTGAGCCTGTGTGTCCGGAGCCTGTGCTCCGCAGCGGGAGAGGCCACAACGGTGAGAGGCCCGCGTACCACAAAAAAAAAAAAAAAAAAAAAGCTGAATGACATTATGTGATATCCATAAGTGGTTGACAAAAAAATTAAAATTTATCAACCTATAGTCTTTGCATAAAACCTGATACCTACTTTTAATTTGAGGTTAAAAAAAACCATAAACATTTCTACTTCTACTAGTGTGCCAAGCTATAGGTACTAAAAAATAATTTTATATATGTATGCAAATTCCTTAAACACATATAATAAACTTTTTTTTGTTGGGGGGGAGTACACGGGCCTCTCACTGCTGTGGCCTCTCCCGTTGCGGAGCACAGGCTCTGAATGCGCAGACTCAGCGGCCATGGCTCACGGGCCCAGCCGCTCCGTGGCATGTGGGATCCTCCCAGACGGGGGCACGAACCCGTGTCCTCTGCATCGGCAGGCGGACTCTCAACCACTGCGCCACCAGGGAAGCCCAATAAACTTATTTTGATTGGAGAATTATTATTCAACACATTTAAATAAATACTGGTATGAAGGCCAAAATTTCAATAAAAAAATAATTTCAGATAAATATATAAAGAACTTTAAAGACAAAGTAACTGCAGTGTCTTTCAAAATAAGGCAAGAGAGGGTGGGATGATTTGGGAGATTGGGATTGACATGTATACACTACTATGTATAAAATAGATAACTAATGAGAACCTACTGTATAGCACAGGGAACTCTGTGGTGACCTAAATGCGAAGGAAATCCGAAAAAGAGGCGATATACGTATACATATAGCTGATGCACTTTGTTGCTGTACAGTAGAAACTAACACAACATTGTAAAGCAACTATACTCCAATAAAAATTAATTAAAAAAAAAAATTAGGCAAAAGACTGGATAACCAAAATTTAACAAGCCCAATTACTTACCAAATTTCAGTTCAACATGATAAAAACCACTGATAAATTCATAAGCTGTGTTCATAAAGAAAGAGCAAATTCACTTACAAAAATTCTTTCGTATTGTAATCATCGAAACTTTAAAAGAATAAAACCAAATACCTGACTTCAGCATCCTGGACACTGTCAACAGGGAGAGCAGATGAAAATTCTAATTGTTCCATTCCTGGATATGGTAGATACAAACTGTGATCTGTACTCATCACTATCAGATTTTAAACAGGATACTATTTAAGAGGTAAGTGTCTAACCTGCCTCCTTCAAACGACAGTAACATATGAGCAGCTCAGCCTGTCTCTGACCATACACCAAAACATATTCCAAAGAAGGGTTTGGCCTGATGATTAGCTCCAGCCTAGAAGACTCAACAACCATAATAAGGAAATGGAAGAAGAACAAGTCATACATTCTGAAGGCCAGTTTCTTAATAGTGACAAATCACCATTATTTCCATATTGAAACTTAGAAAACCAAAATTAAGCAAGAAAAAAAGCTAGAAGTTAGATATTTATTTACTTAATTAAAAATATTTAGCTTCTTCTAAAAGGGAATTCTAAAGCATCACATACAATGTACAGTTATGATAAATGATCATTATAGCCTGCCTAATTTAACCGATAATAAATTACCAACCCCAATAAATGTCTTTAGTAAAAAGCCCTGAAATAGAACATTCTACAAATTGACTTAACTAGAAAACTAAAAAAAATTTCATTTAAATGCTTTCTATTTAAAAATTTTAATTAACAAAAGCAAATACTTGCAAGAGTTCAAGAACCTAATTTTTTATATTAAAAGGAAATTCTGCAATACGCTACATCATGGATGAACCTTGAAAACATCATGCTAAGTGAAACAAGCCAGTCACAAAAAGACCAATACTGTATGAGTCCATTTATATGAGGTACTTAGGGTGGCCAAAATCATCAAGACAGAAAGATAATGGTGATTAGTTGCCAAGGGCTGGGGTGAGGGGAGAGTGGAAAGTTATTGCTCAGTAGGTGTAAGGTTTCAATTATACAAAATGAAAAGAGTTGTGGGGATGGACAGTGGTGATAACTACATAACAATGTGAATGTATTTAATACCACTGAACTGTATACTTAAAAACAGTTAAGATGGCAAATTTTATGGTATGTGTACTTTATCAAAATTCTATTTTAGTAAAAAATAGGGGGAAAATAGGGGAAAAAATAGAAAAAAAAGGGGGGGAGTTTTAAATGACTTAAGAATTCAAACCCTTCAAGATGCTTTTTCTATTCTTTCTATTATTTCAGATTGCACTCTACTATATGAAGAATGTAGGGTACAGAGCCTGTCCAGAATCTTCCAGGAAGTATCATTCAAAATGAGTCAGAAGTGCTCTCAGGCTGTGAAATATTAAATACAATAGAACACTTGATGTTTTCCTAGATGATCTCTCTTCATTGCATAATTCTAGCCCTTGTTTCCACTGATAAATATGTTAAATCACAACCAAATGTATACTTCATGAATATAAAGACCGAGCAAATAACTGAACAGTATAAAACACCTCTATATTTTATCTCTTCCAAATGCATATGTTATGTGTTTTATTTATACATACACACATAAACACTCTGTTTTACACTTTAATTCCGATGCACATCTAGCAACACGTCTCACACACTGCAGAGGATCATTGGTACCCACTGACTGATTCTGAGTCTTCATATCTTAATGGGAACCTGAAATGTTTTTACTCTTTCAGGGTTTAAGAAAAAACAGCAGCCTAAAATCTAGAAATGCTACATAGTCAGCAGATGTTTCTGCTTAATAGAGTTAAATCAATTTGTTATGGAATACTTTGTTTCCTTCATATAAACACATTCACCAGAGAACTGCCATGAAGGTGAAATCACAACCTACTGGGCCAGTGACTGGGAGTTTATTCAGTAAATGCTCAGCTTGTTTTCACTTGTGGATCAGTTGACTAAAGACTCTTATATGCAGTGTGTATCATAAGCTCCGAAGTAAGCAATTATTAATTAGCAATTATTAAGTTCAAAGCAACAAACATTTATTGAGCATAGAATTTTTTTTTTTTTTTTTTTTGCAGTACACGGGCCTCTCACTGTTGTGGCCTCTCCCCGTTGCGGAGCACAGGCTCCGGACGCGCAGGCTCAGCGGCCATGGCTCACGGGCCCAGCCACTCCGCGGCATGTGGGATCTTCCCGGACTGGGGCACGAACCCGCGTCCCCTGCATTGGCAGGCGGACTCTCAACCACTGCGCCACCAGGGAAGCCCGAGCATAGAATTTTTAAAGCTAGAAGAAGCCTTAAAGATCTTCCTCTTTAATCTCATCATGTTATAGGTAAAGAAACCACCACCCAGAGAGGTTAACTGGTCTCCCCAGGATCGCAACAAAACCTGAACCCAGCTCTTCCAACTCTGACTCCAATTGTTTACTTCTTGTCTATTGCTTAGAAAAAATTTCAGAGACAGCATTATAAACTTATATTTTGTCATCTTCACTATGTTTCTAGGTCCAATGTACCATAAATATACAATGTATCTGATTCCTAGACATTTACCTTTTTAAAGTAGATCACTTGTGTACATTTCTTTTTGATCTTGATTATTAAAATTATGTACAAATATTCAATATAAAGGTTTTGGTTCCTTGAAGTATACTAGTAAATATGGTTTATTTTTCTTTCTGGTAGATTTGTACCACTAAGTGATCAAAATAGAAAACTTATGGGGGCCTAAGACAAGGTAAATGGGTATTGCCTACAGTGGGATGGACTGGAGATTCCACCTTGCCAAGACAGAGATTTCTTGTCAGCTCCTGTGCTTAATTTAGGTCATACTGAGCTCAGGACTATGTGAAATATAAATATGCAGTAAATGAAACTGACAAGAAAGGACAGTTTATACTGCATGAAATTGTTGTTCAACAAATACTGGATGGTAAGAGAACATAAAACCCCTTTGACCAAACCGAACCAAGAATGTAGAAGTAATGGGTGTTCCCAATGAACATAACAAGCAAACAGAAAAAGCAGAATAAAAGATTTGGAATTAGTAAAGGGAGTACCCATGTTTTAAACTCAGAGCACAAAAATTAGCACATTTTGTGAGGTTCAGAATTCATCCTTTGCATCCTTCTAAGAATGTGACACCAGCTGGCAAGCAGGTGTGTTTTTCACCTAAAAGTGATAAAAGGTTGTGTATATCATAAATTAAATGATTTGAATACAAACCTTTTTGCTTTTGGAAGTCAGTTTTTAATTTTTCATCTTGAACTCTCTCTTGATTTAGGTTTCTAAAATTTTATTCTTTAGTACAAGTAGTATTTACAACATTTGTTCTTACATTAACTTTCTTCTTAATGTAAACATTAATGAATTGGAAAAAATGCTACCTAGTGACCTACCATCAGGGAAATATCACCAACCTACTTTAAAATCCAACTACTGATGCAATAATTAACTTTCAAAATATTCAATATCAAGTAACTATTTTCTTCAAAATATTAATGCTTACTGAAACACTAAAATGTTACCTAATTCTGACCTAGCTTTCCTACACAGAGAAGAATGGAATCGGAATTATTTTTTTGTCTGCTTACAAGAACTTATCTGTATAAACAAGTTTAACCATCCCAGAACAGATGAGTAATTATGAGTTGTTGTAGACTTCCTGGAGTTCCAATGCAACGTTTTTGCACTACCAGTACACCAGCATTTCCACTTTTCCTGACTTTCCCAGGACAGACGCAGAGACAGTTCTACTAGGGCCCAGATCTTTCTATCCTACAAGTATAAACTTCTAATTTCTGTTGAAAACCAAATGATTCCTAACTGCAGTATCTACTTCCAAGTACCTCAGCCACTTAAGATTCAGGAAGCCATTAAGATTTAGAAGCAGCCATTTAACTGAATCTATTAAAACTGGCAAATGAATTGAAAATATTTACTTTTTAAACTTTTAAAGGAAAAATGATTTAGAGAAAATATTAAAGTATTAAATCAATATAAGAAAACACTAATACCCAGAATTCTCCACATTCAATCTAATACAATAATCAATAGGCACAATTCTAAAACTATTTAAAAACTATAATCAGTTTGTGGCAAATGGCAATTAAAAACTGCATTATTGAGAGGGCAGACAGCAGAAGCAAGAAGAACTACAATGCTTCAGCCTGTGGAACAAACACCACATTCACAGAAAGAAAGACAAGATGAAAAGGCAGAGGGCTACATACCAGATGAAGGAACAAGATAAAACCCAAGAAAAACAACCAATCCTGCAGCCTGTGGAACAAAAACCACATTCATAGAAAGATAGACAAGATGAAAAAGCAGAGGGCTATGTATCACATGAAGGAACAAGATAAAACCCAAGAAAAACAACAAAATGAAGTGGAGATAGGCAACCTTCCAGAAAAAGAATTCAGAATAATGATAGTGAAGATGATCCAGGACCTCAGATAAAGAATGGAGGCAAAGATCGAGAAGATGCAAGAAATGTTTAACAAAGACCTAGAAGAATTAAAGAACAAACAGAAATGAAAGATACAATAACTGAAATGAAAAATATACTAGAAGGAATCAACAGCAGAATAACTGAAGCAGAAGAACGGATAAGTGACTTAGAAGACAAAATGGTGGAATTCACTGCTGCGGAACAGAATAAAGAAAAAAGAATGAAAAGAAATGAAGACAGCCTAAGAGACCCCTGGGACAACATTAAATGCAACAACATTTGCATTACAGGGGTCCCAGGGGGAGAAGAGAGAGAGAAAGGACCAGAGAAAACATTTGAAGAGATTATAGTTGAAAACTTCCCTAACATGAAAAAAGGAAATAGCCACCGAAGTCCAGGAAGTGCAGAGAGTCCCATACAGGATAACCCAAGGAGAAACATGCTGAGACACAGAGTAATCAAATTGGAAAAAATTAAAGACAAAGAAAAATTATTGAAAGCAACAAGGGAAAAACCACAAATAACATACAAGGGAACTCCCATAAGGTTAACAGCTGACTTCTCAGCAGAAACTCTACAAGCCGGAGGGAGTGGCATGACATATTTAACGTCATGAAAGGGAAGAAGCTACAACCAAGATGACTCTACCCGGCATGATCTCATTCAGATTCGATGGAGAAATCAAAAGCTTTACAGACAAGCAAAAGCTAAAAGAATTCAGCACCACCAAACCAGCTCTACAACAAATGCTAAAGGAACTTCTCTAAGTGCAAAACACCAGAGAAGAAAAGGACCTACAAAAACAAACCCAAAACAATTAAGAAAATGTTAACAGGAACATACATATCGATAATTACCTTAAATGTGAATGGATTAAATGCTCCAACCAAAAGACACAGGCTCGCTAAATGGATACAAAAACAAGACCCATACACATGCTGTCTACAAGAGACCCACTTCAGACCTAGGGACACATACAGACTGAAAGTGAGGGGATGGAAAAAGATATACCATGCAAATGGAAATCAAAAGAAAGCTGCAGTAGCAATACTCATATCAGATAAAATAGACTTTAAAATAACGTTACAAGAGACAAGGAAGGACACTACATAATGATCAAGGGATCAATCCAAGAAGAAGATATAACAATTATAAATATATATGCACCCAACA
>NC_041233.1:58677415-58678047 GCF_002837175.3 Physeter macrocephalus
TTAGAGAAGAGCTAACACCCATCCTTCTCAAACTCTTCCAAAAATTGCAGAGGAAGGAACACTCCAAAACTCATTCTATGAGGCCACCATCACCCTGATACCAGAACCACACAAAGACACTACAAAAAAAGAAAATTACACACCAATATCACTGATGAATATAGATGCAAAAATCCTCAACAAAATACTAGCAAACAGAATCCAACAACACATTAAAAGGATCATACACCATGATCAAGTGGGATTTATCCCAGGGATGCAAGGATTCTTCAGTATATGCAAATCAATCAATGTGATACACCATATAAACAAACTGAAGAATAAAAACCGTATGATCATCTCAATAGGTGCAGAAAAAGCTTCTGACAAAATTCAACACCCATTTATGTATGATAAAAACTCTCCAGAAAGTGGGCATAGAGGGAACCTACCTCAACATAATAAAGGCCGTATACAACAAACCCACAGCAAACATCATTCTCCGTGGTGAAAAACTGAAAGCATTTCCTCTAAGATCAGAAACAAGACAAGGATGTCCACTCTCGCCACTATTATTCAACATAGCTTTTGAAGTCCTAGCCACGGCAATCAAAGAAAAAGAAAAGAAATACAAACTGGAAAAGAAGAATTAA
>NC_041233.1:58678584-58679124 GCF_002837175.3 Physeter macrocephalus
ATGACATAAGTCACAGCAAGATCCTTTTTGACCCACCTCCTAGAGTAATGGAAATAAAAACAAAAATATACAAATGGGACCTAATGAAACTTAAAAGCTTTTGCACAACAAAGGAAACTACAAACAAGACGAAAAGACAACCCTCAGAATGGGAGAAAATATTTGCAAACAAATCAACGGACAAAAGATTAATCTCTAAAATATATAAACAGCTCATGCAGCTCAATATTAAAAAAACAAACAACCCAACCCAAAAATGTGCAGAAGACCTAAGTAGACATTTTCCAAAGAAGACAGACAGTTGGTCAAGAAGCACATGAAAAGCTACTCACCATCACTAATTATTAGAGAAATGCAAATCAAAACTACAATGAGGTATCACCTCACACCAGTTAGAATAGGCATTATCAGAAAATCTACAAACAACAAATGCTAGAGAGGGTGTGGAGAAAAGGGAACCCTCTTGCACTGTTGGTGGGAATGTAAATTGATACAGCCACTATGGAGAACATTATGGAGGTTCCTTAAAAAACTAAAAAT
>NC_041233.1:58679214-58682612 GCF_002837175.3 Physeter macrocephalus
TGAAGTAAGTCAGAAAGAGAAAAACAAATATTGTATATTAACGCATATATGTGGAACCTAGAAAAATGGTACAGATGAACCGGTTTGCAGGGCAGAAATTGAGACACAGATGTAGAGAACAAATGTATGGACACCAAGGGGGGAAAGTGGGTGTGTGTGTGTGTGTGATGAATTGGGGGATTGGGATTGACATATACGCACTAATATGTATAAAATGGATAACTAATAAGAATCTGCTGTATAAAAAATGAAATTCAAAAATTCAAAAAGAAAAGAAAGTGCCTGTTTCCCCATATCTATACTAATACCTAACCTTTTGAATCTTTGACATTGTGATAAATTAAAAATATATCTCATTTAAAAACAAAAAAAAACAGAAAAAAACAAACTGCATTATTAATAACTAAGGCACAATTTTCTAGCAGCTGAAGAGTTTCTGCTCTTAAAGACTTTTATTAGTAGATATAAGAAGCAGTAAGAATTTTTTTTAAAAAGGACCAGCAGCGTGGTTGTAAAATTCTGGCAATAAAATTCTGGACTTTGGACTGCGTTTGAACCATGAACGAGCTATGTGATCTAGGGTAAATTGCCTAACCACTCTGCACGTTAATTTCATCATCTGTAAAATGAAGATATTATATGCCCACTTTATAGAGCTGTTTTGAGAATTAAATAGACAAAATACTTACCGATGATAAGCTTCTCGTCGATACTTTTTCAGGGCATGTTTATCCATGTTAGCAGGCATATCTGCTGCATTTTGTAACCGATCACTCCAGGAAGTTGTCATTTTATTTTACTGGTATGCTCAATTCTAGAAAAGAAAATCAGTAATTTAGTAGATTAACATTAGCATCTGTATATTGATATCAGACTTTCTTTTAATTAGTAAAACTCTAGCTTGCAAATTGTCTGATATAACTATTTAAATATATTGAATATGGAAATATGCTGGAAAATTTAACACTTCTAAACTATGTAAATTTAGGAAAATAATTTCATATAGTAATTTCTATCCAGAAAGATCATATATAACACTTTCAAATAATTAAGCATGATTGCCAGTAATAATTTACTTTAATCCTAGATTCTAGAAAAGGGGCTGAGACCACAGACATGTGAAAATATATAATTTTCAGTTAATGTATGTTCAAAATATGTAAAGTAAGCAACTTTTTAATTCTGATAAACATACTAAACTCAATCAATGGTAGTACAAATATGTATGAGTATTTGACTTCTAATTATATTATGCTTTTATATTTTTCAATGATAAATTATTTTGTAGCTAGTATTACAGACTGAACTAAGAAGATATAAACTAAAACATTTCATCTCATTAGAATAAACATCTAAAACGAGGTGAGCGGGTAAGTGTCTTTACTGTATTTTTACTATAGGCACTGTTACAGGTTTCACTTCTATTTTTGCAGTTTTCATCTGCAGCTTCAAATAAGGATGAAAAATAACCTTTTAGAGTTAATAAGTTTATTAATATTTTGTTAAAATACCAATGTTTGTGAAAACATCTGCATTCTAACTTATTTCCAATTTTGAAAATGCTAACATTGTTTATGACATTATGTCAATTTTAAAGTAAGCCATCTTTATAGCTTTTTAAAATAATAATTTATTGAGGTGAAATTCACATAAGAAAACTAACCATTTTAAAGTAAGTCAATGGCATTTAGTATGTTCATGTAGTAAATCCAGACTATTTTGTGGACCAAAAAAGGGTGAAATTTTGAAAAGTAGAGAATTACAATGGAACGTCAATGGTTTTCGGTGGGGGGAGGAGTGGAGGTTGAGGGAAGGACCAGGACTATATCTTACATAAGTTTAAATAAGACTCAGAAATGAAATTTGTATTCTATGACGAATTAAGAGAAATCAGAAGAGTCATACCATTAAAGAAAAACTTTAACTTGAGCTCTACTGCAGTTATAGTCCATATAGTAAAGTATAGGAAAATTTTGTTTATTTACTGTTAAGGCCTTAAGTGAACTCCAACTTTTAAAAAATCTCTAATAGTATTCACAAAAGTCTACCTCTTTTTATTTTTAAAAAGTTAAGGAGGGGGATTCCCTGGTGGCGCAGTGGTTGAGAGTCCGCCTGCCGATGCAGGGGACACGGGTTCGTGCCCGGTCTGGGAAGATCCCACGTGCCGCGGAGCGGCTAGGCCCGTAAGCCATGGCCGCTGAGACTGCACGTCCGGAGCCTGTGCTCCACAGCGGGAGAGACCACAACAGTGAGAGGCCCGTGTACCGCAGGGAAAAAAAAAAAGTTAAGGAGGGATTCCCTGGTGGCGCAGTGGTTAAGAATCCGCCCGCCAATACAGGGGAAGCGGGTTCGATCCCTGGTCTGGGAAGATCCCACATGCTGCGGACCAACTAAGCTTGTGTGTCACAACTACTGAGCCTGCAGTCTAGAGCCCGCAAGCCACAACTACTGAGCCCGTGTGTCACGACTACTGAAGCCCACACGCCTGGAGCCCGTGCTCCACAACAAGAGAAGCCACCAAAATGAGAAGCCCGCACAGCGCGATGAAGAGTAGCTCCCACTTGACGCAACTAGAGAAAGCCATGCACAGGAACGAAGACCAAACATGGCCATAAATAAAAAAAAAAAAAAAAAAAAAAGGGACTTCCCTGGTGGTGCAGTGATTGAGAATCTGTCTGCCACTGCAGGGGACATGGGTTTGAGCCCTGGTCTGGGAAGATCCCACATGCCACGAAGGAACTAAGCCCATGTGCCACAACTATTGAGCCTGCGCTCTAGAGCCCGCGAGCCAGAACTACTGAGCTCGCATGCCACAACTAATGGAGCCCACACGCCTGGAGACCAAATTGGAAAAAATTAAAGACAAAGAAAAATTATTGAAAGCAGCAAGGGAAAAACCACAAATAACATACAAGGGAACTCCCATAAGGTTAACAGCTGACTTCTCAGCAGAAACTCTACAAGCCGGAGGGAGTGGCATGACATATTTAACGTCATGAAAGGGAAGAAGCTACAACCAAGATGACTCTACCCGGCATGACCTCATTCAGATTCGATGGAGAAATCAAAAGCTTTACAGACAAGCAAAAGCTAAAAGAATTCAGCACCACCAAACCAGCTCTACAACAAATGCTAAAGGAACTTCTCTAAGTGCAAAACACCAGAGAAGAAAAGGACCTACAAAAACAAACCCAAAACAATTAAGAAAATGTTAACAGGAACATACATATCGATAATTACCTTAAATGTGAATGGATTAAATGCTCCAACCAAAAGACACAGGCTCGCTAAATGGATACAAAAACAAGACCCATACACATGCTGTCTACAAGAGACCCACTTCAGACCTAGGGACACATACAGACTGAAAGTGAGGGGATGGAAAAAGATATACCATG
>NC_041233.1:58682629-58683398 GCF_002837175.3 Physeter macrocephalus
TACAAGAGACAAGGAAGGACACTACATAATGATCAAGGGATCAATCCAAGAAGAAGATATAACAATTATAAATATATATGCACCCAACATAGGAACACCTCAATACATAAGGCAACTGCTAACAGCTTTTAGCAGTTAGGAAATTGCCAGTAACACAATAATACTGGAGGACTTTAACACCTCATCTATACCAATGGACAGATCATCCAAACAGAAAATTAATAAGGAAATGCAAGCTTTAAATGACACAACAGACCAGATAGATTGAATTGACATTTATAGGACATTCCATCCCAAAACAGCAGATTACACTTTCTTCTCAAGTGAGCATGGAACATTCTCCAGGATACATCACATCTTGGGTCACAAATCAAGCCTCAGTAAATTTAAGAAAATTGAAATCATATCAAGCACTTTTCTGACCACAACGCTATGAGATTAGAAATCAATTACAGGGAAAAAAAAAAACATAAAAAACACAAACACATGGAGGCTAAACAATACGTTACTAAATAACCAAGAGATCCCTGAAGAAATCAAAGAGGAAATCAGAAAATACCTAGAGACAAATGACAATGAAAACATGATGATCCAAAACCTATGGGATGCAGCAAAAGCAGTTTTAAGAGGGAAGTTTATAGCTATACAAGCCTACCTTAAGAAACAACAAACATCTCAAACAATCTAACCTTACACCTAAAGGAGCTAGAGAAAGAAGAACAAACAAAACCCAAAGTTAGTAGAAGGAAAGAAATCAGAAAGATCAGAA
>NC_041233.1:58684297-58734013 GCF_002837175.3 Physeter macrocephalus
AGAAAAAGCTTCTGACAAAATTCAACACCCATTTATGTATGATAAAAACTCTCCAGAAAGTGGGCATAGAGGGAACCTACCTCAACATAATAAAGGCCGTATACAACAAACCCACAGCAAACATCATTCTCCGTGGTGAAAAACTGAAAACATTTCCTCTAAGATCAGAAACAAGACAAGGATGTCCACTCTCGCCACTATTATTCAACATAGCTTTCGAAGTCCTAGCCACGGCAATCAAAGAAAAAGAAAAGGAATACAAACTGGAAAAGAATTAAAACTGTCACTGTTTGCAGATGACATATTATACATAGACAATCCTAAAGATGCTACCAGAAAACTACTAGAGCTAATCAATGAATTTGGTAAAGTTGCATAATGAGGAGAAAAATCAGCTGAAGCAGGGACTTCCCTGGTGGTCCAGTGGTAAAGAATCCACCTTACAATGCAGGGGACAAGGTTTTTGTTTTTGTTTTTGTTTTTGTTTTTGTGGTATGCGGGCCTCTCACTGCTGTGGCCTCTCCTGTTGCGGAGCACAGGCTCCGGACACACAGGCCCAGCGGCCATGGCTCATGGGGCCAGCCGCTCCGAGGCACGTGGGATCCTCCCAGACCGGGGCACGAACCCATGTCCCCTGGATCAGCAGGTGGACTCTCAATCACTGCGCCACCAGGGAAGTCCAGGGGACACGGTTTTGATCCCTGGTCAGGGAATTAAAATCCCACATGCCATGGGGCAACTAAGCCCATGTGCCACAACTACTGAGCTGGCGCGCCTCAACTACAGCCCACGTACCACAAACTACAGAGCCCATGTGCCCTGTAGACTGCGTGCCACAACTAGAGAAGCCTGTGCACCACAACGAGGAGCCCGCACACCTCAGTGGAAGATCCCGCATGTCTCAATGAAGATCCCTCATGCCTCAACTAAGACCCGACACAGCCAAAAATAAATAAAATAAATAAGAAATGAATACATCTTTCAAAAAAATCAACTGAAGCAAACCCACAAATGACACAGATGATAGAATATTCAAAGACACTAAGTTATTATAACTGGACAATATTCAATATATAATATGCAATTCAAATAATATATCATTAAATATATAATTGATAATTGAATGTATTTCATATGTTCAAAAAACTAGAAGACTGAAAATGTTAAGTACAGGCATGAAAAATCTTTTTAAAAGACCCAACTCAAACATCTAGAAGTGACAACTACAATCTGAGATGAGAAATACACTGAATAGATTAATGACAGATTAGACTTTAAAGAAAACATTAGTAACTTGAAGACATAGCAATAGAAGCTATCCAAATTAAAACAGATCAGTGACCTGTGCAACAGTTTCAAGTGTATTCTGATTTCTAATATATGCATAATTGGAGTCCACAAAAGAAAAGAGAAAGGGGGAAGACAGAAAAATTATTTAAAGATAGTGGGGGAAAATTTCCAAACTTAATGAAAATTATAAATCTACAGGTCCAAGAAAACTCAGCAAACCCCAAGCACACAGAACAAGAAAACTACACCAAGGCACATCAAAATCAAATTACTTAAAAGGAGTGATAAAGAGAAAATATTAAAGAAACAGCTAGAGAAAGAAGACATCATATACAGAAGAAAAAAAGAAATTCCTCATCTGAAGCAGTGAAGCCAGAGAAAAGTGGAGAAACACCTTTAAAGAACTGAAAGAAAATAAGTGTCAACCTAGAATTCTTTCCCTGACAAAAACATCTTTCAGAAATAAAGACTTCTTGGGCTTCCCTGGTGGCGCAGTGGTTGGGAGTCCGCCTGCCAATGCAGGGGACACGGGTTTGTGCCCCGGTCCGGGAGGATCCCACATGCCGCGGAGCGGCTGGGCCCGTGAGCCATGGCCGCTGAGCCTGCGCGTCCGGAGCCTGTGCTCCGCGACGGGAGAGGCCACAGCAGTGAGAGGCCCGCGTACCGCAAACAAAAAAAAAAAAAAAGAAAGAAATAAAGACTTCTTCAGATGTACAAAAGCTGAAAGAATTAATCACCAGCAGACTCTAAAAGAAATTTTAAAGGAAGTCCTTCAGGTAAGAGGAAAACAATACCAGATGGAAATCAATCTACACAAAGGAATGGGTAACTATAAAAGATTTTTCCCTACTATTAAGACTTTCTAAAAGATAACTATTTGAAGCAAAAGTAACAGTAATATATTGTTAGGTTTATAACATATACAGAACTAAAATATGTGACAGTTATAACCCAAACATGGGTAAGAAGAGAACAGAAGTATACTACTTTAAGACTCCTATAGTACACATGAAGCAGTATACCACTTGAAAGCAGACTGTGATAAGGTAAAGATGCATACTATACACCCTAAAGCAATCACCACGGTAACAGTTATAGCTAATAAGGCAACAAGAGATAAAATGGAAACAAAAAATAATCAACCCAAAATATGAGATAAAAAGAGAAACAGGAAACAACAAACAAAAAAATAGCAAGGTGGTAGAATTTTACTGAACCATATTTTTAAAATTACATTAAGTTTTAAATATCTACCCCAATTAAAAAAAAAAAAAAAGCTGTAGGACCTAAATATAAGACATGACACCACAAAACTCCCAAAAGAGAACATAGGCAAAACATTCTCTGACATAAATTGTACCCATGTTTTCTTAGGTCAGTCTCGAAGGCAATAAAAATAAAAGCAAAAATAAACAAGTGGGACCCAATCAAACTTATAAGCTTTTGAACAGCAAAGGAAATCATACACAAAATGAAAAGACAACCTACAGACTGGGAGAAAATATTTGCAAATGATGTGACCAACAAAGCCTTAATTTCCGAAGTATATAAGCAGCTCATACAACTCAATAACAACAACAACAAAAATAACCCAATCAAAAAATAGGTGGAAGACCTAAATAGACATTTCTTCAAAGAAAACATATAGATGGTCGATAGGCACATGAAAAGATGCTCAACATCGCTAATTATTAGAAAAATGCAAATCAAAACTACAATGAGGTATCACCTCACACCGGTCAGAATGGCCATCATTTAGAAGTCTACAAATAACAAATGCTGGAGAGGGTGTGGAAAAAAGGGAACCCTCCTACACTGTTGGTGGGAATGTAAACTGGTGCAACCAGTATGGAAAACCGTATGGAGGCTCCTTAGAAAACCTAAATCTAGGACTTCCCTGGTGGCACAGTGGTTAAGAATCTGCCTGAATATCTACCCCAATTAAAAAAAAAAAAAAAGCTGTAGGACCTAAATATAAGACATGACACCACAAAACTCCCAAAAGAGAACATAGGCAAAACATTCTCTGACATAAATTGTACCCATGTTTTCTTAGGTCAGTCTCGAAGGCAATAAAAATAAAAGCAAAAATAAACAAGTGGGACCCAATCAAACTTATAAGCTTTTGAACAGCAAAGGAAATCATACACAAAATGAAAAGACAACCTACAGACTGGGAGAAAATATTTGCAAATGATGTGACCAACAAAGCCTTAATTTCCGAAGTATATAAGCAGCTCATACAACTCAATAACAACAACAACAAAAATAACCCAATCAAAAAATAGGTGGAAGACCTAAATAGACATTTCTTCAAAGAAAACATATAGATGGTCGATAGGCACATGAAAAGATGCTCAACATCGCTAATTATTAGAAAAATGCAAATCAAAACTACAATGAGGTATCACCTCACACCGGTCAGAATGGCCATCATTTAGAAGTCTACAAATAACAAATGCTGGAGAGGGTGTGGAAAAAAGGGAACCCTCCTACACTGTTGGTGGGAATGTAAACTGGTGCAACCAGTATGGAAAACCGTATGGAGGCTCCTTAGAAAACCTAAATCTAGGACTTCCCTGGTGGCACAGTGGTTAAGAATCTGCCTGCCAATGCAGGGACACAGGTTCGAGCCCTAGTCCGGGAAGATCTCACGTGCCATGGATCAACTGATCCCATGCGCCACAAGTACTGAGCCTGCGCTCTAGAGTCCGTGAGCCACACTACTGAGCCCACGTGCCACAACTACTGAAGCCCACGCACCTAGAGCCCATACTCTGCAACAAAGACAAGCCACCGCAATGAGAAGCCTGCGCACTGCAATGAAGAGTAGCCCCCACTCGCTGCAACAACAGAAAGCCTGCGTGCAGCAACAAAGACCCAATACAGCCAAAAATAAATAAATAAATTTATATTTTAAAAAAACAACAACACAAAAAATAGGGAATTCCCTGGTGGTCCAGTGGTTGGGACTCCACACTTTCAATGACAAGGGCGCGGGTTCAATCCCTGGTCGGGGGAGCTAGGATCATGCATGTCACATGGTGTGGCCAAAAAATAAATAAAATGGTTCATATAAGTAAGCAAGTAAATAAATAAAGTCTGTCCTCCATCCCGAGGTTTAAAAAAAAAAAACAGAAAACTAAAAATAGAGTTGCCATACGATCCAGCAATCCCACTCCTGGGCATATATCCAGAGAAAACTGTAATTCAAAAAGATACATGCACCTCAATGTTCATAGCAGCACTATTTACAACAGCCAAGACAAGGAAGAAATGTAAATGTCCACTGACAGATGACTAGATAAAGAAAATGTTGCATATATATATATACAATAGGATACTAGCCATAAAAAAATAAAATAATGCCACGTGCAGCAACATGGATGGACCTGGAGATTATCATACTAAATGAAGTAAGTCAGAAAGAGAAAGACAAACACCATATGATATCACTAATATGTGGAATCTAAAATATGATACAAATGAACTTATTTACAAATAGAAACAGATTCACAGACATAGAAAACAAACTTGAGGTTACCGGAAAGGGGATGGGGGCAGGATAAATTAGAAGTTTGGGATTAGAAGATATAAACTACTATATATCAAATAGGTAAACAACAAGGTCCTACTGTATAGCACAGGGAACTATATTCAATATCCCATAATAAACCATAATGGAAAAGATGAAAAAGAAAAAATATATATATTTATATATATATAAAACAATCACTTTGCTGTACATCAGAAACCAACACAACATTGTAAATCAACTATACTCTAATAAAAAAAATTTTCTTTTAAGTTGGCATGGTTACATTAATATTAGACAAAGTATACTTCAGATCAAAGAATATTATCAGGTTTAAGGAAGCCCATTTCTTAATGATAAACAGGTCAATTTATCAAGAAGACATAATAATCATAAATGCTTATGTATATCTAATAACAGAGCTTCAATATACATGAAGCAAAAACTTGTAGAACTGCAAGGAGGAAGTGACAAAACCACAATTATAGCTGGAGATTTCAGTAATATTTCAATAACTGATAGAACAAGTGGACAGGATGTCCATTAAGGATAGAAAAGACTTGACCAACATTATCATCCAACTTGACCTAACTGACATTCATAAAACAGTCCACCCAACAACCACAGAATACACATTCTTTTCAAGTGCACATGGAACATTTACCAAAATATATCATGTTCTGGGCCATAAAACAAGTCTCAATAAATTGAAATTGAAAAAGAATCAAGTCTTACAAAGTATGTTTACTGGCCACAATGAAATTAAATTAGCAATAAATACAGAAAGATACCTGGAAAATCCCCAAATATCTGCAAATAAATGAACACACTTCTATATAACCCAAGGGTCAAAGAAGAAATCAAAGGAGAAATTAGAAATTATTTTGAACTGACTCAAAATGAAAATACAACATTATTAAAATTTGTGAGGGGCTTCCCTGGTGGCGCAGTGGTTGAGAGTCCGCCTGCCAATGCAGGGGACACGGGTTCGTGCCCCAGTCTGGGAAGATCCCACATGCCTCGGAGCGGCTGGGTCCGTGAGCCATGGCCGCTGGGCCTGTGCGTCGGAGCCTGTGCTCCGCAACGGGAAAGGCCACAGCAGTGAGAGGCCCGCGTACTGCAAAAAAAAAAAAAAATTTGTGAGGACTTTCCCTGGTGCGCAGTGTTTAAGAATCCACCTGCCAATGCAGGGGACATGGGCTCGAACCCTGGTCCAGGAAGATCCCACATGCCGAGGAGCAACTAAGCCCGTGCGCCACAACTACTGAGCCTGTGCTCTAGAACCCACGAGCCACAACTACTGAGCCCGCACACCACAACTACTGAAGGCCATGCTCCTGGAGCCTGTGCTCCACAGCGAGAAGCCACACCATAATGAAGAGTAGCCCCCTCTCGCCACAACTAGAGAAAGCCCCTGCACAGCAACGAAGACCCAACACAGTCAAAAAAAATTTTTATTTTAATTAAAAATAAAATTTGTGAGAAGGGAATCAAAACAGTTCACTAAAAACATCAACTAAACACAAAAGGCAGCAATAATGGAGGAAATGAGGAGCAAAAAGGGTTTAAGTCATTCAGAAAACAAATAGCAAAATGGCAAAAATAAGTCCTTCCTTATTAGTAGTTACTTTGAAGGCAAAGTTTCACAGAAAGGATTAAAAAGACATGATCCACCTATATGCTGTCTACAAGAGACTCACTTTATATCCAAAGACACAAATAGGTTTTAAGTGGAAGGACAGGAAAAGACATTCTATGCAAATAGTAAGCAAACAGAACTGGAGTGGCTATACTGCTATCATGCAAAATAGACTTTTTTTAAAAAAAATTAATTTATTTATTTATTTTTGGCTGTGTTGGGTCTTCCTTGCTGCCCGCGGGCTTTCTCTAGTTGCAGCGAGCAGGGGCTACTCTTTGTTGAGGTGCACAGACTTCTCCTTGTCGTGGCTTCTCTTGTTGCAGAGCACGGGTTCTAGGTGTGCGGGTTTCAGTAGTTGTGGCACGCAGACTCAGTAGTTGTGGCTTGCAGGCTCTAGAGTGCAGGCTCAGTAGTCGTGGCACATGGGCTTAGTTGCTCCACGGCATGTGGGATCTTCCCAGACCAGGACTGAAACCCATGTCCCCTGCATTGGCAGGCGGATTCTTAATGACTGTGCCACCAGGGAAGTCCCACAAAATAGACTTTTAAGTAAAAAAAAAAAAAAAAAAAACCGTTACAAAAGACAAAGAGATGCATTATATACTAACAAAAGGGTCAATTTGCTGAGAAGATATAGCAATTACAAACATAAATGCACCCAACAAAAGAGCCTCAAAATACATGAAGCAAACACTGACAAAACTGAAGGGGGAAATAGTTGGAAACTATTCCCAACTATAGTGGGAAATAGTTGGGGACTTCAATACCTCACTTCCAACAATAGATAGAACATTTAAAACTAATATTGATAACGATATAGAGGGCTTGAACAAGTATAAACTAACTAGACCTAGGAGACATATATAGACCACTCCACCCAACAACAGGATATACATTCTTCTCAAGTGCACATGGAACATTATCCAGGATAGACCATATGTTCAACCATAAAATAAGTCTTAATAAATATTTAGGGACTTCCCTGGTGGCACAGTGGTTGAGAATCCACCTTCCAATGCAGGGGACATAGGTTCGAGCCCTGGTCTGGGAAGATTCCACATGCCATGGAGCAACTAAGCCCACGTGCCACAACTACTGAGCCTGCACTCTAGAGCCCACGAGCCACAACTACTGAGCCCGCGTGCCACGACTACTGAAGCCTGCGCACATAGAGCCCATGCTGCACAACAAGAGAAGCCACCGCAATGAGAAGCCTGCGCACTGCAATGAAGAGTAGCCCCTGCTCTCCGCAGCTAGAGAAAGCCCACGCACAGCAACGAAGACCCAATGCAGCCAAAAATAAATAAATTAAATAAATTTATTAAATAAATATGTTTAAAAAATTGAAATCATACAAAGTATCTTCTTCTATCGTAATGGAATAAAGCTAGAAGTCAATAAGATAAGGAATACTACAAAATTCACAAATATGTGTAAGTTAATCAACACACTCTTAAACAACCAACAGGGTCAAAGAAGAAATCACAAGGAAAACTAGAAAATAGTTGAGACAAAAGAAAACAAAAACACAAAACATCAAAAACTTATGAGATACAGGGAAGGCCGTATGTACTCAGTGGAAAATTTACAGCTGTAAATGCCTTCATTAAAAAAGAACAAACATCTCAAATCAATAACCTAACTTTATACCTGGAGGAATGAGAATGGCAAAAAAAAGATGAACAAACTAAGCCCAAGCCCAGCAGAAGGAAGGTAATAATAACAATTAAGGAAGAAATAAATAAAATAGAGAATAAATAAACACAGAATCAATGAAACCAAACGTTCATTCTTTGAAATGACCAACAAAATTGACAAAACCTTAGCTAGAATGACTAGGAAACAGAGATAAGATGCAAATAACCAGAATCAGATGAAAGCAGGGAAATTACTACTGATCACACAGAAATAAAGATCAAATCCAACAATATTTTAAAAGAATAATACAACCAAGTGGAGTCAATCCCAGGAATGAAGAGATGATTTAACATGCTAAAATCAGTCAACGTATTAGCCGACTTAAAAAAAAAAAAAAAAAAGGAAAAGAAAAACTGTATGATCATCTCAATAGATATAGAAAAAGTAGACAAAATTCGACATGCTTTCCTGATAAAAACTCTCAGCAAACTAGTTATAAAGGTAACTTCCTTAGTATGATAAAGTGCATCTACCAAAAACCTACAGGTAACATCATACTAAAAAGCTGAAAGACTGAATGTTTTCCCCCTAAAATCAGGAAAAAAGAGATGTACAGTCTCACCACTTCTACTCAAAATTGTACTGGAGGTTCTATCCTAGCCAGTACCATCAGGCACCTCTCAGCATATATAAAAATTAATTCAAAATGCACTGTAGGCCTAAATGTAAAATCTAAGACTATAAAACTTCTAGGAGAAAACATAAGCTCTTTGTGAGCTTTGGGTTAGTCAAAATTTCCTAGTTCCAAAACCTAAAGCACAATGGATAAAAGAAAAAAAGTTGGGGGCTTCCCTGGTGGCGCAGTGGTTGAGAGTCC
Source organism: Physeter macrocephalus (assembly GCF_002837175.3). Taxonomy (NCBI): domain Eukaryota; kingdom Metazoa; phylum Chordata; class Mammalia; order Artiodactyla; family Physeteridae; genus Physeter; species Physeter macrocephalus. The sequence continues at coordinate 58,693,277 of NC_041233.1, forward strand.
ACCTGCCGATGCAGGGGACACGGGTTCGTGCCCTGGTCCGGGAAGATCCCACATGCCACGGAGCGGCTAGGCCCGTGAGCCATGGCCGCTGAGCCTGTGCGTCCGGAGCCTGTGCTCCGCAAAGGGGGAGAGGCCACAACAGTGAGAGGCCCGTGTACCGCAAAAAAAAAAAAAAAAAAAAAAAAAAAAAAAGTTGATAAATTAGATTCCATCAAAATTTAAAACTTCTGCTCTTCAGAAGACACCAATAAGAGGAGGAAAAAACAAGCTACAACAGAAGAGACAAATTCTCAGCCTCATGGAGCCTACATCTTAGTGGAGGAGTAAGACAGTAACCAAACACACTGCGTCAGGTAGTGATAAGTGGTATATGGTATAGGTAAAACAAATAAGGTGAAGAGATAAAGAATGACAATGATAATATTGTAGGAAAACCTTGGAAGGTATCTATAAGGAAATAATATTTGTTCAGAGACCTCAGTAAAGTGAGGGGATGATAGATAAAATAAAACAAACAATAAATCAACTTACTACTAGGTTGGCATTACAAGTCATGTTAATCTGTTTTGCACATTATGGTTTATATGTATATGAGTGATGCAAAAACATTTAAAATATTTTACTCCCTTAGGAAGTTTAAATATTGTCCCTTCAATCTTGTTTGTATACTCAACTTGTCCCTTTTCTTGGCTAACAGAGGAATATAAACAAAACAAAATTGTATTTTCATATTATGTTTCCATTAAAATGTTTTCTATCACTCTTTGGGAGGAAAAGCGGAGGAGATAAGCTACAGTCTGAGGGAAAATATTTGCAAATCACACGTCCGATAAAAGAACATGTATCCAGAACATATACAGAACTCTCAAAACACAAGACAAAGAATCCAATTATTAAAATATGGGCAAAGTGTTTGAATAGACACTTCATCAAAAAAGATATATAGATGGCAAATAAACACATGAAATGATACTCAACATCATTTATCAGCAGGGAAATGCAAATTACAACCATAATGAGATTCTCCTACATGCCTAATAGAATGTTTAAAATTAAAAAGTCTGACCAGGGACTTCCCTGGCGGTCCAGTGGCTAGGACTCTGCACTTCCACTGCAGGGGGCACGGGTTCAATCCTGGTCGGAGAACTAGGATCCCGTGTGCCGTGAAGTGCAGCCAAAAACAAAAAAAAACAAAAGACTGACCATGCCAAATTTGATGAGGATAAAGAGCAACTAGAACTCCGATACACTGCTGGTGAGAATATAAGAATGGTACAAGCACTTCGGAAAACAATTTGCCATTTCGTTTTTTTTTTTTTTTTTTTGACGCGCTGCTTGTCTTGCAGGATCTGTTTCCTGACCAGGGATTCAACCAGACCCATGAAGTTAAAGCCCGGAATCCTAACCATTAGGCCACCAGGGAACTCCCATTTCTTTAGAAGTTAAACGTAACATCTACTCTATGTCCCAATCTTTCTACTCCCAAGTAATTGTCCAAGAGAAATAAAAGCATATATCCATATAAAGACTTGCACATGAATATTCAGAGCAGCTTTGTTTGTCATAGTCAGAAACTGAAAACAACCCAAATGCCTATGAACAGGTGAATGGATACACGTTGCGTTATATCCATACAATGGAATATGATTATGCAATAAAAAGGAATGAACTATTGATATACAACACGAATAAATCTCAAAATTATGCTGAATGAAAGACAAAAAAATGAGTGCACCCTACATGATTTTGTTTACATAAAATTCTAGAAAATGCCAACTAAGCTACCGTGACAGAAAGCAGATCAGTGGTTGCCTAGAGTGGAGGCGTGAGGTGGGGAGGGACCCAAGGAAACTTTTGGGTGTGATATGTTCATTACCTCAATTATGGTGACTGTTTCATGGTTATATACATATGTCAAACTTACTGTACCTTCTAAATATATACAGTTCGTTGTATGTATTTATACCTCGATAAAACTGTTTTTTTAAAGTCAGACTTTTCTTTCCCTCTTTCCTTACAAATTAGAGGTAGTAATTACACTAACAAAAGATTTCCCCCATATATTTTAACTTCTTTTTGTATTACTTTCTTCAAATTATTTGTAGGAAAAATTCAAAGCACTTTCTTGGATCATTCATGGACTAAACAGAATACATCTTATTTTAAAAATTCAAGTTACAGAGTCTCAGCAAAGATAACACAAGATTTTATTGAACTAAAAATGTAAACATAAATGATTAAATAACCATATTATCACTAATATGAAATAAAATTTGCCATGAAGTCTATATAGTTATGTGAAGGTACAGGGGTGAGATTTTCTTAAATCATCATCTTCAAAAAGTTCCTTATTTGACAGTTTTCCTATGATCTTATCTAACACATGTTAGCATTACTATGACAGACTTTTGGACTCTATTCACAGAATCAGTCTATCTAATGCTTAACTATTCTTCATAGTGACAGTAAAATTATAGACGTTGATTATCATCTGGCAAAAAAAAAAAAAAAATGTTCCAATAAGTAGGTAAACACTTTGTCACCTGTTTACAGTGTCAAGCTTAAGAGTAGTTTTTTCAGTAAGGTACAGCAGTGACTAATGCTGAATAAAAAGCTCAAATTTTAATTCCTTCCAAGCAACAGTGGTACAGTTTATATTGAAACAGTCCTTTGTTTCAATATAAAATATCCAACCTGCAAAGTAGTTTTATCTGAAGAGTAACAACTGAAATGAACTCTCAGGCATTTAAAATATTTTAGTTTCACACTTTAAAAATATTTCTTAGGCAAAACATACATAGTTCCCTTCACCACTAACATCATCCTCCCCCAAAGAAAGGGAAACCAGCTGCCCCAAAAGCTTCAGGCAACTTCAGAAAACAGGAAGCAAAGAGTAACTGAAACTGCGGAGTAAGCCTGGTGAGCAATCTGCAGTCTGGTTAGCAAGGCTCTTTTAACGTCTCCTTCAGGTCATGTCAGTAGCTCACTTAGAAAGAAGTAAGTAGCACTTAAACACAGTATGTAGCACAGGTCCATCAGGCAAAGTGTTTTATACACATGGCAGTGTGAACCAAATATTCATCTTTCAATGGGATTAGTGTGTCACTATAGACAATAGGGTAATGATAACAGTTAAGTAAATATGAACACTCAATGTTTTACTAAACTTCACTGGAATTTATCTTGTTTTTGAAATATAAAACTAGGAATTTATAAGTTTTATAATCAACCACTGTCATTCTAAGAACAATGAACACTGTTCTGAGACTTGAGTGGAAAGGATAATTCTGAATGGCTTTTTTGAATTTTCTCACCAGCCTGAAATTTATTTTATTTTCATAAATACAACTTTACTTGCATATGACACGTATTAAACTAGTTTACTTTATGGGAAAAGAAAAGTTAAAGCTATGTCGTCCATCTGTATGCCTGGTATCATACTAACATTTTACACATAGCCCCTGATAATCCTAATCCTTGACAGATGAGCAAGTAAAACCAAGAAAACATAGAGGCAAATTAGATGGTTATATCATTATGTTGCCATCAAGGGTCCCCTCTGTAACAAGACCACAAACCAATTTACTTACAAATACATTCCCTGGAAAACAAGGGAAGTCAGATTCAAATTTAGATTAATTTGTCTAACAATACTGCTGAAAACCTAAATCACAGTATCTGTAGTTAATAGGGTCACCCCTAACTCAAAGAACAGCACTTTGAAATAAAATTTACCTTTGAAAGTATTCTTGTAACCTTTGTTCCTTCTAATCATAAAATACATGAAAGAAAATAAGCACATAAAATATTTTAAGATGAAGGAAAATTAATTTTTCCCAAAAAGTAAGACTCCTAAAAGTGTGTTACGTATAAATTGTGTTAAATGTTTCATTAACTCCTATCTTTTAGTTATGAGGAACAGTTTTTTGTTCATTTTTCATTTCATTATTTTCATTCAGAGTTCTTTATATCATTTGCCCCAGGTTATACTATACATTTGTGTAAAAGACCAACATTCATAGTTCACACACCAAGTGATACAGATAGGTATTCCAACTAATAAAATCGCACTTATCCATCCACACATACCACTTGCTATCCTCTCACCCCATTTTGTTTTTCTTTTTTGCACATTTACACTTCCAGACATAATGTATTTGACAGTTTGGTACTATCAAGTCCTTTTCTCTAAAATGTAAGTTTCATGAGGGTGAGACTTGTTTTGTTCGCTGCTGTATCCCCAGTTCCTTGAACTATAGACTTGATATATACAGGCAGAAATAAACTCCCAAACCTCTACACTTGGAGCGCTTTGCTTTCCAGAAGCTAAATTCTGTGTAAGCCTGAAAATGCAAGACTATTACACAAGTTCTTTTTAATGCTCTAAATGAATCTTCATGAAATTGTACTCTTGGTTCAGAAACGAGTAATATTCTTAGCTTGATTAATGTAGTATTTTGCTAACATTTCGACACCAGGCCTTGGAACAAAAGGTTCCTTGTTCTCTGATAGAAAATAAACAAAGTTGAGAAGAGATCTTGTCAAATAAGAAATGTAGTACCTGTTGCCTGGACAATTTGTTTTTCCTCTTCAAGCAACAACATGCTCCAATCTCTAGTTTGAAACTGTAACTAGAAAATGTAAATTTATTGCATACGTTCCTAAAGTTCCAAAAATATACAAAAAATACCTGAATTTTATGTTATCCTGAACACTTTACTGCTGCTACTCCTAGAATTCCATTACCTCTGCCATATCACACAGAATGCAATATTTGTTCTACATCTGCATATGAAGGTTGCTTCCAACTGAATGTTTTGAGTAATACCAGACCTTCAACAATAACATGGTTGTTGACAAAAAGGAACAAGAGAGTATGTAAAGAAAACATGTTAAATGACTGGGCTTGAGAATATGTAGTACAGATCTCCAGTGGATGCCTGAAACTGTGGATAGTACAGAACGCTATATAAACTATATTTTTCCCTATACATACATACATACACATGATAAAGTTTAATTTACAAATTAGGCACATAAGAGGCACATTAACAACAATAACTAATAATAAAACAATTCCAACAATACGCCGTAACAAAAGTTATATGAATGTGGTCTCTCTCTCGAAATAGCTTACGCTACTGTACTCATCCTTCTTGTGATAATGTGAGATGATAAAATGCCTACGTAATGAGATGCAGTAAGGTGAATGGCATAGGCACTGTGATACAGTGTTAGGCTACTATTGACCTTCTGACGATATGTCACAAGGAGGATCGTCAGCTTTGGGTGATCCTGGATTACTGAGTCATGAGGATGTCAGTGATTGTGGATCCCAGGCAGGATGGTGCCCGATTTCATCACACTACTCAGAACGGCACACAGTCTAAAACTTATGAATTGTTTATTTCTGGAATTTTCCATTTAATATTTTCAGACTATGGTTGACTGCAGGTAACTGAAACTGTGGAAAGTGAAACTGCAGATAAGGGGGGACCACAATATGATTTTTATTTCTTCAAAACATTGCTATAATTAACTAAGCTATAATTAATTAATTATAATTAAACTATAATTTCAAAAGCATAAAGGTAACAGAGCTGAAAAGTTTTTACATTCAGCTAATATATAACACTTTGCACCTTTAGTAATCATTCTTGAATATTCTTTTAAAAGGCAGATAAAAAATTCTGCTTTATTTCAAAAAGAACTCATTCTCTTACCAATGAGCTCCTGGCTCATCATTCAATTTTGTTTTAGCTGTTATCTTTCCTCTTTCAAAATAATAAAGAGATAAAAATCAGAAAGGCAGAAATAATCACCATGGTATTTCTACTTTTTTGTATATATACACTCATATTTATGGTGTACTTCACTTATTTGGTAAAAATTCAGAGATACGCATAAGTTCAATGCCTTAGTAATGCTAACATAATAATGGCTAACATTTATTGAGTGCTCGCTTTTTTTTCATGTATTATTCTAAGCTCTATACATATTGTATCTAATTAACTTCTCACAACAACCATATGAATTAGGTACTATTATCTTCATTGTACAAAGAAGAAAACAGCATAGAGAAGTTAAATAATTTGACCAGGGTCACAGAATTATACTTGTAGTGAAGAGTGCAGATTCTGGAGCCATTCTGTCCGGGTTCAAAACCTGGCTCCGACACTAATTTAGCTCTATGTTCGAGCAAATTATACAATCACTTCTGTTTCTTCAACTCCAAAATGGTCAGAGTTGGAACAAGGATTAATGCATTAATAAGCGCAAGGTGCTAAGAACAATGGCTGACACAGTGCGTAATAAATTATTATTTATAATACTAGAGCCCACAGTGTTTAATACTTGCTGCCTCTACACAATGTAGGGGCCTCTGCACAATGCAGTACCTTATGTTTGGAGGAATGTTATAATAGGTTTCTACTTTCAGAGTCAAAACTTCAGAGTGCCAATTATGTGGCAAAGGCTATACAATTTCACACACTTTTTCATGTCAATGTAAGTATCCTAAATCTAATCTTAATCTACTATCTGTAGGTTTCTTTCGCTCCCGAAAGCTTAGTTCCACATAGGATTATCTCATCAAACCTACTGCAAAAGTCAATAATCCGAGGTTAAAAATATGGCATTTACTGATTTCAGATTTGTGAAAGATCCTGATGTTTCACCTTGGTCTTATTTACAGCATACCATGCTTAAATTCTTACAAATATATCTTAAAATTTTTACAATTTTCACACAGAATGTTTCAGCTGTTTCAACCTCTACACCTTTAGCATGGGCAGATAACTCAAAATTTTCACAATTTAGTGCATAACAAAAGCCATCTAGTCTTTATGAATTTACAGAGTAATTTTATAACAAACACAATGGTAGAAAAAGAATGTGTAACACAAATGCTAATTGAACACCACATTAAAGGTAGACTAAGCAGAAAAAATAAACAGCATTTATAAGCCTAAATATAAAAAAAAGCAAAACCATACAACTTTTAGAAGGAAACAGAGACGAAGAGCCCTATGACATCAAGGTAGGGAAGGTTTTCTTGGATAAAAGACAACACAAACCATACAGGAAAAGATAGACAAATCTGACTATGTTAAAATTTAAAGCTTCTTCCTGCCAAAAACATTTAGTCTGAATTTAAACATCTAAGGAAATGATCAGACAAATCCAAATTGAAGGACAGTGTACAAAACAATTGACCTGGACTCTTCAAATATATCAATATTATGAAAACAAACAAAAGTCTGGGGACCTGTTGTGGATTAAAAGTAACTAAAGGGACATGGCAACTAAATGCAACTCATGATCCTGAACCAGGGGTGGGGTTGGAGATTTAAGTATAAAGGTCATTATTGGGACAATTGAGAAATTTTTAATATGCACTGTATATTAGATAATAATGTTGCATTCATATTAAATGTGATAATTATACTGTAGTTTTGTAGGACATCCTTGTTTTTAGGATATTCAAGTATATCTTTTAAGAGATGAAGTGCCATGATGTCTGCAAATTACTTTTAAATGGTTTAGGAAAAAAATGTATATATGAAATAAAAAGTAAATATGGCAAAATGTTAACAGTTGGTGAATCCAGGTGAAAGATATAAGTGTATTCATTGAATTATCACTGCACTTTTCTGTAGGACTGAAATTTTTCAAATAAAAAGTTGGAATAAAAATGTAAAACTTATGCACAACAAAAAGTAAAGAGCAACCATTGAGAAGATTTTTGCAACATCGTAACTGAGAGAGGATTAGTATAAAGTAGAGATAAAGAGAGCTGCAAACTAATGATGGAAAAGAAAATGAACCAACAAAAAGAATGAAGCAATTTATAGAAAAGGAAACCTTACAATAAATGGATGCAAATGGAATAAATCCTTACAATAAATGGAAAAGCAAATTAAAATGAAATTTAATTTGATTTTAAAATTTAAGAGTCTGGCAATATCAATGTTTATAAGGATATGGCAAAAAAGGAACTCTCACAACCTGCTGATGGGTGTTTTGTGTTTAGCATTTTGGAAAATAATTCAGCTTTATTTAATAAAGGTGAAGATCCTCATACGCTACCACCTAAGAATTCCCTAGGCTTAGAATTCTCTCTCACACATGTAAACAAGATGACACATCCAAGAATGTTTATTACAGCACTGTTACTAATAGCAAAAAAGGCAGAAACCCCTAAATATTCATAAACAAACTGGCTTATTCATATAATGCAATATCATAAAGAAATTAAAATGAATGAAATAAAGATATATCTACCAACATGGATATGTAGCAAAAACAATGTTAAATAACATCACTAATTATTAGGGAAATGCAAATTAAAACCACAAAGAGATATCACCTCTCACCTGACAGGAAGGCTACTATCAAAAGAACAAGAAATAACAAGTGTTGGTGAGGATGTGGAGAGAAGGGAACCCTCATACACTGTTGGTGGGAATGGAAATTGGTGCATCCATTATGGAAGATAGTATGGACATTCCTCAAAAAATTAATATGATCCAGCTATCCCACTTTTGGATATTTATCCAAAGAATACGAAAACACTAATCTGAAAAAAGATACATGCACCCCTATGTTCATCCCGGCATTATTTACAATAGCCAAGATTGGTAACAACCTAGTGCCCATCAGTGGATGAAAAGATGTGGGGTATATATATATATACACACACAATGGAATACTACTCGGCCATAAAAAGATGAAATCTTGCCATTTGCAACTACATTGATGGACCTTAAGGATACCATGCTAAGTGAAATAAGTCAGATGGAGAAAGACAAATACAACATGATTTCACTCATGTGGAATATAAAAAACTAATAAACAAACAAACAATAAATAAATAAACAAACCAAACCAAACAAAAACATAGAACAGAGTAGTAGTGAGCCACAGGGGGAGTGGGAGGGGGAGGGCAAAATGGGTAAAGGGGAGCAACTGTATGGTGATGGGCGGACACTACATTTTTGGTGGTGAGCAAAGGGTATACAGAAGTAGAAATAAAACACTGTACTTGTGAAACTTATATAATGTTATAAATCAATGTTACATCAATAAAATAAATTTTAAAAAAGAAAGAACAGCCCCAACATTGGGACAGACTTGGAAACACAGGCTGGGCAAGAAGTTAAACATTGTCCACCCCCCCAAAAAAAATCTTCATATGAGCTTCTTTCATCAGTGCTTTATCATAAAATCATATCTTCAAAAAAAATAAAAACAATGTTGAATAAAAAACCAAGTTGCAGAATCATGTGCATAATACATTAAACAAAAGTATATGCACTTTCAGGGATATATACATATTAGTAAAAGTATACAAACATAATGGGAATGATAATTACTGAATTCATGACAGGGAAAGAGAGGATAATAGGATCAGCAAGGATTCATACAGGCCTCAACTGTATCTGTAATTTTATCCCTTTTTAAAATATAGTAAATTGAAAAGAGAGACTACACAATTAGAAAATGGGTAAAAAAAACCACAAAATAAATATGATGGCCTATAATTAAGATGATCATTTCATTATTTCCTGTATTTTGAAATATTTCATATTTTTGAATAGATTTAAATTAAAACATTAAAGAAGCCACATTAAATTGAACCAAGGAGCATTAAAAAACATATACTCCACTGGACATTGGAAACAGAAATACTAATACAGCGGTCACTCTGTATCCGTGGGGGTTGGTGCCAGGACACCCCCCCAATCACAGATACCAAAATCTCCGGATGCTCAAGCTCCTTTCATAAAATGGAGCACTACAGTCGCCCCTCTGTTTTTTTCCCCTGCTCTGCATCCGGATACAACGGGCCTACTGTACCCAACAAATTTACTGAGCTGTATATTCTATATGTATATAAATATATATGTGTATGTATATATATATATATATATATATATATATATATATATATATACACACACACACACACACACGTGTATTTTTAGCCATTAAACTTCAGGCACCAGATTTCAGCCTTCTCTTTCCAAGGAGATCCTGACACAGCAGGCTTTTTCATCTCACACTCCTGATAATGCTTCCCAACCAAAAGAAACACACAAAAGATAGGAACAAATAGTTCAACACTCTCCAAGGCAATTTAATCCTTTGGAGTATGTATTCCACCTAAAAGGGGGGCTATTTTGCTGCTCTACTGGCAATTTTGCTATTTGGTAGGGGGTGGGGTGGGGGTGGGAGTTGCCGCTAAAGTTGTTTTCCACAGAAAAAAAACAGCCACTGCAAACCTTGGTAACCAATCATAGAACACAAATTTCAAATGATAAGAAGTCATATAAGATTTACTGTGTGGCTTCCCTGGTGGCGCAGTGGTTAAGAATCCGCCTGCCAATGCAGGGGACACGGGTTCGAGCCCTGGTCCGGGAAGATCCCACATGCCGCAGAGCAACTAAGCCCGTGAGCCGCAACTACCTAGCCTGCGCTCTAGAGCCCACGAGCCACAACTACTGGGCCCATGTGCCGCAACTACTGAGCCCACGCACCTAGAGCCAGTGCTCCTCAAAAAGAGAAGCCACTGCAATAAGAAGCCCGCGAATCGCAACGAAGAGTAGTCCCCGCTCGCCACAACTAGAGAAAGCCCAGTCGGCGTGCAGCAACAAAGACCCAATGCAGCCAAAAATAAATAATTAATTTTTTTAAAATGCTTTAAAAAGTTATTATTATTATTTTTTGCGGTACGCGGGCCTCTCACTGTTGTGGCCTCTCCCGTTGCGGAGCGCAGGCTCCGGACGCGCAGACTCAGCGGCCATGGCTCACGGGCCCAGCCGCTCCGCGGCATGTGGGATCTTCCCGGACCAAGGCACGAACCCGTGTCCCCTGCATCGGCAGGCAGACTCTCAACCACTGCGCCACCAGCGAAGCCCTAAAAAGTTATTTTTTAAAAAGGATTTACTGTGTCAAATAACAAGGACCTTAGCACTGCATAAACAATTTGCTATCAATTTCCTTAAAGCAAATAATTTTTCAGGTCTGAACTTAAAAAACGAAACAAACAACCAGCTACTCATAAATAAGAGCTGTCTTACTTCATTAATTCTGTTCTATCTGCAAGAAACCCATGTAGCATATCTTGGAAACAGTTTACTAGAATTTCTCCAGGTTTTTTTTTTTTTTTTTTGGCTGTGTTGGGTCTTCGTTGCTGTGCACTGGCTTTCTCTAATTGCGGCGAGGTGCGCAGGCTTCTCACTGTGGAGGCTTCTCTTGTTGTGGAGCATGGGCTCTAGGCGTGCAGGCTTCAGTAGTTGTGGCTCGCAGGCTCTAGAGTGCAGGCTCAGTAGTGGTGGCGCACGGGCTTAGTTGCTCTGCGGCATGTGGGATCTTCGCGGACCAGGGATCAAACCCGTGTCCCCTGCACTGGCAGGCGGGTTCTTAACCACTGTGCCACCAGGGAAGTCCTCCCTCTCCAGTTTTATCTCATAGTATTGATCTACCAAACCCTTTGCTTTAGTGAGAACAATCTATTCAGTAAACCCTCAATATGTCCACTTTTGCATCCTCTCCCTACTCTCAAGTGTCACCTTTTCTATGATGTTTTCCCTGATCCCACCAACCTACAGTAATCTCTTCACGCTGAATGAAAGAAAACAGTAATAATAGCTAACATTTATAGAGAACTTAATGTGTGCCTGTATTGTTTCAATGGAATTATCTATCCCATTCACCCCACACAACTCTGTGAAATTTGAAATTTGTTCTATTTTTCCCTTTTTCATGGTGAGAGAAACTGAGTGAAGCTCTCTACGGTTAAGTTCTCCAAGGGTGCATGGATGGTAAGTGGCAAAGCCAGGTCTCAAACCCAGACTCCAAAACCCAGGCCCTTAAACATATGTGATGCTGCCTCCTGGCTCACGTGCCTTTGCATTGATGGCCTTTACTGCTCACATGTCATTTAACATATGCCTTGTGATATTTAACATTTTGTGTTCCGAGATGTCTAAGCAGCTCAAAATATTACATTCATTCAACAAAAATTTACTGAAAGCCTATATGCCAGGCATTGTTGACTACTGGGCGTAAAAGCATGTTACAGAGCCTCCACAAATGAAAAGTAGATGAATTCTCTAGACACATAGACATCCCAAAAATGTGGGGAACTGCAAAATTTTAAATATGTACACAGCAATTATAACTACATAAAAATTATATGTACATAAGAACCGGAAAAGATAATGATATTTATTTATCATAAATAACATGATAAAGTTGGTTGGTTTTTTTTCTTACTATTGAATTTAAGCTTTTTGGTAAGAGAGGTAAGCAATAAAAAGATGTACTTTTTTAAAAAAACATGTTTTGTGTGCTTTCTTTCCCCCATTAAACAGCAGAAATAGCCCAGAGACAGATGAATGAACATTCCTCCTAACATTCTACTGTAATCTGGCTTTGTTTAGGAAGATACACGTGATATCACTAGTAAGGTTTGCAGATACCCTACCTAAATATCTATATAAATCTTCCTACAATTATAAACTTTTGGAAACTTGAGGCTGATTGTAAATTTGCAAACAATGGAATCAAATCTTAGAACGGAATGAACACTTACGAACAACTCCTTTGGCCCTCTCATTTTACAGATTAGCTAATCACTGAATTCTAAATATCTAAAGTCTGGGGACTTCCCTGGTGGCACAGTGGTTAAGAATCCGCCTGCCAATGCAGGGGACAAGGGTTCGATCCCTGGTCCAGGAAGATCCCACATTCCTTGGAGCAACTAGGCCCGCGTGCCACAACTACTGAGCCCCCATGCTGCAACTACTGAAGCCCGCGTGCCACAACTACTGAGCCCCCATGCTGCAACTACTGAAGCCCGCGTGCCTAGAGCCCATACTCTGCAACAAGAGAAGCCACCACAAGGAAAAGCCCATGCACCGCAACCAAGACCCAATGCTGCCAAAAATAAATAAATAAAATAAATACATTTATTAAAAAATAAATTAAATAAAATCTAAAGTCTGGGTTGATGAGAGTAATGCAGCACCTATACCGAAATGCAGTGGCTTACACTGCAATAGAAATGCATTTCAAAAATAAAGTCTGTGTGCCCTAGCATCAGCCCAGCATGTAGAGTTCTGCTTTTAATTACAATCTGTGTCTTCTTGAACTTAACCTCTTCAGGCCTGGATGTCTTCATCTGGATAAATTCTAACCAGTGTTGAAAAGTGTCGAGGTAAATATCTAAAAAGACCTCAATAACATTAAGTTTCCACGGTAAATAGCACTGTTTCACATTACAGTTACCAGAGTTTGCATCCGCTGCCTTAAGAGGCAAAATGAACAGTATATACGCATTATGAAACAAGTTCAATCAAGAGGAACCTGTCGGCACCCGAACACGCACACGCGCGTGCACACACACAACCCTATAATGGTGACTAGTCATCGCAGAGCACTGCACTTAACAATGCATCCTCAAAATAACGGCCCAAAGCCGGGAAAACACTACGTCTGACATCCAACTCTACCTACTGACTTTATTTTTATTTTTTCCTACTGCCTTTAAAAGCTAAGGCCTACCGAAGTAAAAGCCCCCAAACGTCATGCTTACAACTAATGGTTTAGGCCTCAGATTTGCATCTCACTCTCGGCTCTCGAGGGCTTCAGCGTACCCCAGAAAAAGGAAAGGAATAGACTGCCACCGGACAGTTGGCCCCTGACTTGGGAGCCATTGGGAAACAACTAGCACGTTTCTTTGCGGCGGCCTGCAATTCGGTGTAAGCTTTCCAGGAAGTGCTGCAAACGACGAAACTGGCATGTGGGCTTTCAGTTGGCAATTTCTGGTGGTTCTTGCTACAACGCTGTCAACCTTGCATCCTAACAGCGGCTGGCTAGTTCCTCGGGGTTGACCGGGAACGCGCAAGGGGTGGGGAAGTCCATTAACAGGGCGGAAAGGCAGGCTTCGAGTGCGGACGGGAGGAGGCCAGGCGTCCGCCGTAAAATATAAGCAGAACTGAGTAAAGAGGCGTCCGTCAGAGGCGGGATGGGGGCTGCCACCAGCGTGAGGGAAAAGCAGGGCACCGGGCCAGAAAGCGGCGAGGCGAAGGGCCGCGCTCCGAGGGTAAGGCGGCTCCCAGAGAGCCCAAGGCCAAGAAACAATGGCGCGAGCGTGACGCGGAGCCGGGGGCGTCGCCGCGGTGCGGAGCAAGGGGCTGCTCCGAGGCGGGGACGACCTGGGGCTGGAGGCGTGCGGGGTCCGCGAGCTCTCAGGCGGGCGCCCGGACGAGCGGGGCCTGAGGGGCGTAGCGGCCGAGTAGGGCCGGGGCGGGGGCAAGCGGGGGGCCCAGGCCCAGGTCGCGCGCTCTGCCGCGCACCCTCCCTCGCTCCCTCGCCCGCCCTCTCCTTCCCCTCCCGCCCGCAGGTCCCGCCGCACTCACCAGCCCCACCGCACAGCAGCAAACCCAGAGCGCAACTGCCGCAGCCGCCTGGGCGTGCGCCCTCCCAGCCCCCGCCGCCCCGGCACCGCCCCCGGCTCGCGCCCGGCCAGGGACCAGCGCGCTGTTCCGTCCCCCAGCTCCGCCGCAGAACCCGGCCTCCGCGACGCTCCCTGGCCGCGCTGCGGGAGTGGAACCGCGAGGCGGGCCTGCGTCCCGGTCCCTTGCGTGAGTCTGGGGATCTTCAAACAACAGAACATTGCCCACTGCTGAACTGTGGGGTGACGCACGTTGACAACCCTTCCATGTCCTTTAGGTCTCCATCCCTGGGCCTTCTGCAGGGCCCTGGACTACCTCACTTACACTCCGACGCTTTCTCTTAGGGGGGTGGGGGCATCCGTTTTCCCAGCCACAGAATCTTCCAGTCGAACGGAACTCAAAAACCCTCTGGTCCAGACTCCCATACCACGCCTGAATCCCAATGATGACTGAAAGTACCGGCTTTGGAGTTTGTCAGAAAGGGTTGGAACCCCAGTTCCACAACTAACCAACTGTGTCACTTTGGGCGATACACCTGACTTCATCATACCTAGTTCCCTCATCTTCAATATAGGGGTGGATAACAACAGTACCTACATCATGGGGTGGTGACAGGATGCAATAAGATAACAGAGGTAAGATCCTCGGCACAGTCCTGGCACATGGCACTCAAGAAATGTTCATTATTATATCAACTCCCACCCACCCACCACCAACTTGCATCTGAAAGAAGACTCACTCCTCAATGACAGAAAGCCACTATTTCCAGAGCAATGCATTCCTTAGTCTCGGCAGCTCTGACCAGCCAGAAGGTGTTTCTTAAGCGTCCACTCTCTGGCCCAAGTCCTATCCCTTGGAGCCTCAGAGAACAAACAGGTCTAATCTCTCTCCCACCTTCCACTTTTCAGATACTTGAAGACTTCTGCCCAAGGTCTTCTCTCTTCCAGACCAGTATCTCCCATTCCTTCCATTGTTTCTCCTTTGTCCTCGTTTTGAGGGTCTTTGTCCTCATTCTTCTCACGCACCTACTCGGTTTGATTGTGGCTACTTTAGAGTACGTTGCCCAAGACCGAACCAAATGTTTGTGGTACCATCAGAGCAGAGCAGGACTGTAGCTTCCTCCTTGTACTGCCTTGCATTCAAGCAATAAAGTTCTTGGTACCTGCACTACTGACTCATTGAACTTATAGTCAGCTAAAACCTCCAAGACTTTTTATTAAGTGCTCTGCTGGAGCATTTCTACCCTGTCGTGTTTTTGAGCCAACTTCAGGTCGGCTGAGGACAGGGCTTGGGGCTCTCACCTACTAGATTTTTCAGGATATGTGGGGAGAAGAAATAGGAGTTGGAAGGTAGTCTGACACTACCTTTAAACCAAGGGCACATGGAAAAAGGCCAGAGTTTGTGTCTAAAGACCATGGCACTAAGCAAATAGAAAAAATATATATATGCAATGTGATCTCATCTGAGCAAAAAATGTGCACACACACACACACACACAAGACTAGAAAGAAATATGTAATTAAGTATGTTCATAGTGGTTTTCTTTCAGCAATAAGACTTGGCGTGGTTTCTTTTGTTCTTTATACTTTTTCATAAATTTCCCAGATTTTCTACATTGTTTATATCACTTTTATAATCAAGAACTTTGTTTCCAAAAGAAAAAAAACAGAAAAAAAAATTTTTTTAATCAGAGAGATGAAATAACTTGAAAAAAATGGGAAACAAAGTTAAGAGATAACAGACTAGGAGAAAATATTTGTAATATATAAAACAAAGGATTTGTATGTGGAACATATAAAGGACTCAACAAATCAATAAGAAAAAAATTCACTAGAAAAATGGGCAAATGTAAATAGGCAGTTCACAGAAAAAAGAATATAAATTGCCAATAAGAATATAAAAAGATGCCCAACCTCAGTAGTAACCAGGGAAATGGAAGTTAAAACAGAAACTGGCAACAATTTTCAAGCTTCATGATATCAAAAGAATGTCAATTGTCACAGCCATTTAGAGGGCAATTGGACAACATCTATTAAATCCGTGTCTCAGCAATGACGCTTCTAGTTATCTACCATAACTCCATGTTATGGAGGTATGTACAAGCATAATTACTATGATACTGCTAATAAAGAAAATTTGGAATCAGCCGTAATGCCCAGCAATAGGGGAGTGGCTAAATAAAATGTAGAATACTTATATAATGGAATTCTGTAGAGAATTTTAAATAAATGACCCTGATCTATATATGTTAATATAGATCTATCTCAAAAGCATATTGTTGAATGAAAACAGAAAATGGCAGCATGAGATTGACTGACTGATATTTTTTAAAAACTCTCCCCAAAATGCATAACTTTAGTTTAATCATGAAAAATCACCAGACAAGCCCAAATTGAGGGATATTCTACACAATACCTGACCTGGACTCTTCAAAAGTGTTAATTAAGGTCATGAAAACCAAGGAAAGACTGAGAATTATTACAGATTGAAGGAGACTAAGGAGACAACACAACTAAACACAACGTGGGATCCTGGATTGGATCCTGGAAAAGAAAAGGGACATTAGTGGGAAAACTGGTGAAGTTCTAATAAAGTCTATAGTTTAGTTAATAGTATTGTTCCAATGTTAACTTCTTCGTTTTGATGACTGAACTGGAGTTATGTAAGCTGGTAGCACTAGGACAGGCTGAGTGAAGGGTACACTGAAACTTTCTGTACTATCTTTGTAACTCTTCTGTAAATCTTAAATTATTTCAAAATAAAAAGTTAATATAAAACACAGAAATACCATTATTTCTTATCCTCCCTGCTATAGACAATATTTGTGTCCCCTCTAATTTCATATGCTGAAACCTCATCCCCAATGTGATGGTATCTGAAGGTGGACCTTTGGGAGGTAATTAGGTCGTGAGGGCAGAGCTCTCATAAATGGAATTAGTGTCCTTATAAAAGAGATCCCAGAGAGCTGCCCACTCCCTTCTGCCCTGTGAAGACACAGCAAGAAGACAGCTGTCTCTGAACCAGGAAGTGGGCCTTCACCAAACACTGAATCTGCTAATACCTTGCTTTGGGGCTTCCCAGACTCTAGAACTGTGAGAAATAAATTTCTATTATTTATAGACCACCCACTCTCTGGTATCCTGTTATAGCAGCCTGAACTAAGACAATTACATATTAAGTTTGTAAAATATTTTCAAAACAGATTGTAAGGCTACCTGCCAAACTCTTTTGTCAGAGGTTATCTTTAAGACAGGGATAAAGGACCAAGATTGTGGATAATGTTCAAAGGGGGTATTAGCTTTAGTTTTAATGTTTTAGGAGATAAATGTACTCATGCATTGCTTTTTTTAAAAAAAAAATTATTTATTTTGGTGGCATTGGGTCTTTGTTGCTGCGCGCGGGCTTTCTCTAGTTGCGGCGGGCGGGGGCTACTCTTCGTTGAGGTACGCGGGCTTCTCATTGCGGTGGCTTCTCTTGTTGCGAAGCATGGGCTCTAGGCACATGGGCTTCAGTAGTTGTGGCGTGCGGGCTCAGTGGTTGTAGCGCACAGGCTTAGTTGCTCTGCGGCATGTGGGATCTTCCCAGACCAGGGCTCGAACCCGTGTCCCCTGCACTGGCAGGCAGATTCTTAACCACTGCGCCACCAGGGAAGTCCCATGCATTGCTTTTTTAATCAAATTAATTTTACAAATGCAAAAGGACAAGATACCTGGTCTCATGACTTTCAGGAGTAAGACAAGCCATGCCAACTACGAAACAACCTTCTAACAGAGGGTTGGGGAGCCTGAGGAAGCAATGAAGAGCCTTAAGTGGCTTGCTTGGTGTCTCTGACTTGACATTGGCGGAAGGGCCCAGGCAATACTTGGCAAGAAAGGCCATCCCACTGTGGCCTTGGATGGCTTCTCACCAAACTTCCTGCCCAAGCACCCACATGGCTACCCTACCCCTCTGATTAACACAATTTCCCCCTAGAATACCATAAACCCTGAGTCACCCAGAATGTGAGCTGCGTTTACAGGTCACTCATCAGTTTTCTGCTTCTTGGCAGAATCCCTAAGAGAAACGCAAGCATTGCTCAATACCCTGGCCTATGGCCTAGAAACAGCCTGCCCCCAGATCTTTCTCCCAGAAAGTATTCAGTCACAGATCCAATCAGCCACCTTGGAAGTCTCCTCTATTTTTCATCCGTCTTTCTCTAACAGCATAGGGTCAGCACTTACTGTGATAATGCATTATTCAAGGAGACAATCAGAAAACATTTAGTCCAGCTAGAAAAATCTAGTCCAGTTTGAGAGACAGGACATCCATGTAAGACTTAGGAGCACCTACATGTCTTCAAAAATATGCACTGAACTCCTTCCATATGCCTAACACTGATCAATAAAGACATGAGTTTCTGCCCTCATGTAGGTTTCTGACTGCCTGGAAAGATGGACTTTAAACAAACAAACAATTATTTTACTACAATTAGTAAGTGCTATGCAGGAAAAGTAAAAGATGCTTTGAGGGAGAACAAAATAGGGGCTCGGCTTTGGGGTAGGGAGAGGGTCAGGAACATCTCAGCTGAGCCCTGAAGGATGAATAGGACTTTTTTAAGTAAAAAAAGTGAGAGAGGGGCTTACTTGGAAGAGTAGAGAATCCCTGAAAAAGGGACCAGTTGGCACAAAGGCCCTGAAGTAGGGATGAGCCTTGTATTATCTGCAGAATGATCAGAGCCTAGAGGGAAAGGGGGAAAGTGGCAAAAAATGGTCCGTAAGGAGGCAGAACCAGACCTCACAGGGCACTATAGACCATATAAATCATCTGCAGCCTTATCTTAAGTGCAATGGAGAGTACTTGACGGCATAAAGCAGAGGAGTGGCAGAGATCAGGTCTGCAGTTCAAATGAATGGAATGTAACCAACCGATCAATTGCCTCATACACTCATGAAAATTAATTCATTTGAATCAAGCAAAGATCTCTGAGGTGCCTGTTGGAAACTTCCACTGGGTGTTTACAACATGAGAGAGATAATATCTGCAACCTCTATCACAATTGTTCTATTTATCAAACATCTACCAGGTAGTAAATACTGGAAATCTAAATTGATCCCCCAGGACTTCCCTGGTGGCACAGTGGTTAAGAATCTGCCTGCCAATGCAGGGAACACGGGTTCGAGCCCTAGTCCGGGAAGATCCCACATGCCGCAGAGCAACTAAGCCTGTGGGCCACAACTACTGAGCCTGTGCTCTAGAGCCCGTGAGCCACAACTCCTGAGCCCATGTGCCACAACTACTGAAGCCCGTGCACCTAGAGCCCGTGCTCCGCAACAAGAGAAGCCACCGCAATGAGAAGCCCGCGCACCGCAACGAAGAGTAGCCCCCGCTCGCCACAACTACAGAAAGCCCGCATGCAGCAACGAAGACCCAACGCAGCCAAAAATAAATAAATAAATAAATAAATAGATTCCCCACCCACACTTTACCCCAGAGTTGCTGAATATCTCTTTAGGAAATTAAACACTTGGGTAAAAGATGAAGGCAGGTCATTATAAGCCCCATGCCAGATTAGTGGTCCTGAAAGACTTCAGAGTTTCAGGATAGATGGATTCCTGAGGAGACAGAAGAGTCAGAATCGAATACACAGAGATACTACTTCATACCTACTTTAAGAAAAGAAAAAAAAAAGGAGTTAAGTGTTGGCAAGGATGTAGAGAAACTGGAACCCTCCTGCATTGCTGGTAGGAAAGTAAAATGGTGCAGCCTCTGTGGTGGTTCCTCAAAAAGCTAAACATAGAATTACCATATGACCCAGCAATTCTACTTCTGGGTATATTCCCCAGAACTGAAAACAGGGATTCAAACGGACACTCATATGCCAATGTTCATAGTAGCATCATTCATAGTAGCCAAAAGGTGGAATCAACCCAAATGGCCATCAACACATGAATGGATAAACAAAGTATGGTACATCCATACAATGGACTATTACTCAGTCATACAAATAAATGAAGTTCTGGTACTGCTACAACATGGATAAACCTTGAAAACATGCCAAGTGAAATAAGCCAGACACAAAAGGACAAATATTATATGATACTACTTTTGTGAAGTATCTAAAATAGGCAAATTCATAGAGACAGAAAGTAGATCAGAGGTTACCAGAGACTGAGGCAGTGGGGAGGAATGGCAAGTTATTGCTTAATGGGTCCAGAATTTCTGTTTGTGATGATGAAAAAAGTGTTGAAACAGGCAGTGGTGATGGTTGCACAACACTGTGAATGTACTCATGCCACTAAGTTGTACACTTAAAAATGGCTAAAATGGCAAATTTTGTGTTATATATATTTTACCACAGTAAAAAAAATTCAAGGGAGGGTGGGCTGGAAGTTTGGGGTTAGCAGATGCAAACTATTACATATAGAATGGATAAACAACAAGGTCCTACTATATAGCACAGGGAACTATATTCAATATCCTAAGATAATCCATAATGGAAAAGAAAAAAAATAAGTGTTTATTACACAGATAAAAATTTTTTTTAATGAAATGGAAAAAAAATTCAAAAAAACTGAAAAGAAAAGAAATCAAATACATAAATAGGACCATGTCCTCCATGTTCACTGAGTTCCTTCCAAATTGCCACCTTTCAGTTGCTGGTCCCCATGTCCCTCCATAAAACCTCTTTTTACGTTTTGAACTCTATTCATCCTTTCGGCCTTAGCTCAAATGTAACTCAGAGAGGGCTTCCCAGTCTCCCTACCCCAGTATTCTTTCATGGTGCCCATACCTTCCCTTCCCTTCCCTTCCCATCCCACAACTGCAATCAAATATTTGTGTGATTATGTCTTTAATATCTGCCTTTTCATTAGGCTGTAAGCTCCAGAGGAGCAGGGACAGTCTTGTCCACTGTGTCTGTCTCATCCCCTGAGAGAGGATACAGCACCTAGCCCAGGGTCTGGCACATTGGGGATTCCATATATATTTTTACATAAATTAATTAATAACTAAATGAATGTGTGGTGGGATTGTTTTTAATTTCAATGCCTTTTACAATGCTTTGAGTTTGATTAGATTATTAAAAAACCCAAAAAAAGGTACATCAGGACTTATAGCCCTGCGTTCTACCTTGTGAAGTCGTCAGCAGTCTCTTGGAGCAGGAAACTGAGTGAGACAGCAGTACAATTTGTTTCCAGGTAGATCTGCTACAACACCAACCATTCCAATCTTGGTCTCTAAGTGGTAAGTTGTTGGGCTTACGATGGAACCCCTCTTCACTGTGGGACCAGACCTGCCAGCCCCCTATAGAGCATTTCACGTGTTCAGGTTAAGCAGCATCTATATTAGGACCAAAAAGTAAGGCATACTAATGTCAGAATGAGAAAGAGCGTTCACTCGTCTACTGGGAAAGCCACTTCTTTGATAAGCCTAGGTAAGTTTAGGCTTTATGCCATTAGTCAATGAAGGCACTTCCTAACTGAATGTCCCCATCTTAGCACTCTGCATCAACCTCAGTAAACAACATTCTGTGCTAAAAGGAAGCCAGACACATATAATTAATTTTGAGACAAGAAATACAAAAAGAAACTGATTTAATGAATTTGTCTTCTGGATGTGGACACCTGTGGGAACTGAAAGGCGTGATAATACAGGAAGAAGCATACAACTCACAACAGCTTTTATATGAACAAATTTTGTCCCACAGATCATTATTCTCTCAGCCCACAATCTAATCTTCTTTCTTTTTACTTTTTTACGTGTTACATATAAAATGCATAAACCAGAGAGTACAAAGCAAACGAGCAACTGTAGACATTAGGAGATTTTTTTGACCATAAGTAATAGAAAACCCAGTTAAAACAGGCTTAAACAATAAGAAAATCCAGAGGTCTTGTGGACTCCAGGGTCCACGATTCATTCAGTCACTGACATTGCCACAAGGAACAGGTTTCATTTCTCTGTCCTGCAACCTTCAGGGTTGCCTTCATCCTAAAACATGTTCCCCTCATTGCTTGTAGGATGGCTACAAGTATCCTTGTTTGTGTCAACAAAAGATTCTAAGTCCTTCCCTTCAACAGCACTGGGATGAATTAGGACACATGCAGACCCCCAGGACCAATAATCATTGCCGAGGAAGGATCATACACTGATTAATCAGATTTGTCTCTGGGTTTTGGGGATGGAGAGGATATCTGAGCAAAACTGGGATTTTTGACAGGGAGAAGGGGTGGGGAATGGATGCTAGGTAGGCAGTCAAGAGTGTTCACTACAACTAGCAAATCAGAATTTGCCCACACCTTGAGTTACAAGTATTGCAGTAGTATTAGAGAAATATAAAACACTTTGAATTTCACACATCCACTAATCCACTTGTTCTTAACTCATGTAAGGGATAAGAACACATTCTCATCAGCAACAGTGGCTCATGACAGCAGTGATTCTTGGAAAAATCAGGAAGCCTGTGTGGTGTTCTTTATGTATACGCTATAGTCCCACCTTCCTACAGAAAGAATGGTATCTCTCCATCATATCGGAGGCTCAGTCCTGCATTTTAGCCATCCTCTCCAGTCCTGGGTTCATATCGAAACCTGCTTGGGTCCCACCCTAGTCCTTCCCAGTGATATTGAACAGCATTTCACCCGTTTGGGAAATTTATTTTGGGAGTCCCAAAGTATATTTTGACATGACTAGTTCTGTGAGATGTTACTAGATGTTCCTTGGGGGAAAAAAAAGTTCCATTCTTGCAGAAAGCATGAAAGGACTATTTAAACTCTTAGCACTTGCAAAACTTGGGCATTTGTCATTATCAATTCCTGGGACAGCACATCTACTTTGTCTTTTGAAGATTGGGCCTTCGTAAGCAAGAAAGTGGCTCTGGTTTTCACAGCAAAGAGGGGAGGCCTCATCCAAGGATATACAACAAGGGTTTGTATAGGGACTTGTAACAGGGATGCATTATTTTCTTCAATCAGTCGTTCTTAAACTACAATCAAGAATAAGGGTTGGGCTTCCCTGGTGGCACAGTGGTTAAGAATTCGCCTGCCAATGCAGGGGACACGGGTTCGAGTCCTGGTGGTGGCACAGTGGTTAAGAATTCCGCTGCCAATGCAGGGGACACGGGTTCGAGCCCTGGTCTGGGAAGATCCCACATGCCGTGGAGCAACTAAGCCTGTGCGCCACAACTACTGAGCTTGTGCTCTAGAGCCCATGAGCCATAACTACTAAGCCTGTACGCCATAACTACTGAGATCACACACCACATCTGCTGAAGCCTGCAAACCTAGAGCCCGTGCTCTGCAGCAAGAGAAGCCACCGCAATGAGAAGCCCGTGCACCGCAACGAAGAATAGCCTCTACTCGATGCAACTAGAGAAAGCCCGCGCACAGCAACAAAGACCCAACACAGCCAAAAATAAAATAAATAAAAATAAATAGATTGAAAGGAAAAAAAAGAATAAGGGTTGCCTTTCAAAAAGGCAGATTCCAGATCTCATCCCAATCTCTGGCTGTGCAGCCTGGGAATTCATATTTAAACGAACTCTCCAGGTAATTCTGATGCAGGTGGTCCATGTGTTCTCTGAAATTGCTATCTACCTACCACATGCCTGCCTGTGACAGTAATCAATGTTGCCATGGCAGCAGCCAGTCTGAGCCACCTCCTGCTGCCTGCTGCCTGGGCAACAACTGACTTTTTGGGTCTCTTCCTTCTTTGCTAGTCCAAGGAGCAACTGTGAACAGCAGTTTTTCAATACTGTGGAAACTATTCAATTGACCCAAACAAAGAAACTGACTCATAATTGTACGATCAGGGATTACAAACTATGTCACCTCACCTTCAGAGCACCAGTCTTTTAATCCCCTTTCTTGGCTCCACTTCAGATGTCAGATACTAGCCCTCAATGATTACATTTCATTGGCACGAAGAGGGTGCAGTCCCTGAGACCCACACAGTTTTCCAAGCCTGCCACAAACTGGGGTCCTCCCTTACCTGGCATCTATAGCACTCTTGTAACAAGTGTCCTATTGGGTTAAAAGTAAATAAATCTCTCATTTGAGTGACGGATAGTTGAGTTCATTACTTTTACTTTCAGCAAACCCAAAACCCAAAATTATTTTCAACTAATTTTTTGGTCAGATGCTAACTATCTGAAAGAAAACCCATGCTAATAGAAGAGAGAATAGGTTAAGTACTAGGATCTGTATCTAATCCCTTAGCAGGTGTGGTAAACAGAATAATGGCCTAATCCCCAGAACCTGTGACTGTGTCGCAATTATAGAGCAAAGGAGAATTAAGGTAGCAGATGGAATTAAGTTTGCTAATCAGCTGACCTTAAATAGGGAGTACATGCCGCAGGGCAACTAAGCCCACGCACCACAACTACTGAGCTCGCTGGCCTCAACTAGAGAGCCCATGTGCCGCAAATTACAGAGCCCACATGCCACAAATACAGAGTCCACGCACCCTGGAGCCTGTGTGCCACAACTAGAGAAGAGAAAACCAGTATTCCACAACTAGAGAGAAGCCCACGCACCACAACGAAAGATCCAGCATCCCTCAACAAAGACCCCGCATGTGCAACTAAGACCCGACGCAGCCAAAAATAAATAAGATAAATAAATAATAAATAAATCTTAAAAAAAAATAAATGTAGAAGAGGGAAGGACAAGAGTCAGCGTCAGTGATGTGATGTGAGAAAGTTAGCTGGCCATTGCTAGCTATGAAGATGGAAGGGGACCATGAGCCAAGGAATACCTGCAGCCTCTAAAAGCTGAAGAAGGCAAGGAGACTGATTTTCCCCGAGAGCTCCGGAAGGAACGTAGGAACATAGCTGGATAAGACCTTGATTTTAATCCGCTGAAACCTGTTTCAGACTTCTGATCTCCAGAATTAAGATAATACTTTTGTGTTGCTTTAAGCCACGAAATTTGTGATAATTAGTTACATCAGCAATAGGAAACCAATACACAGGGAGTTAGGAATGAAGACCAGAAACAGATACAGACTAGAGAGTCAAATAAATGTGGGCCTCCTTGCTCAGCTATAATACCTTTTCTCTAGTGGGGGTCCAGGGGAAACCCTTCATCCTGAGTTTTCCAGGAGGCCTGCCTTTGAACCAGATAACCTGATTCAGAAAACCTGCAGTATTAAAAAAAATATATATATATATATATTTTTTTTTTTTAATGAGTTAAATTCATGTACATTTCTTTTTTGGTCCCTTCAATGTTGGTATTTTGTTTGCTTTTCCTTTTTTTTTTCTGAAGCATAACATAAACATATATATATATGCAGAAAAATGCACAAATCATTTTCACGAAGTAAACACACTTATGTAACCACCACCCAAATCAAGGTATAAAATATAACCAGAAGCTTCAAAACTCATCTCATGCCCCCTTCCATGTACTATGTCACCTCCCACCTCATACAGTATACATGCCTTTGTGTCTGGCTCCTTTCACTTATTAGTATAGTAGTAAGATTGCATCCATATGTAGCAATTGTTCATCTATTTTCATTGCTCTATAGTATTGCACTCTGTAAATATAAAACGATTCACCCATTTTTTTTCAATTCATCCATTTTTTTAAGAGGAAAATTGTGGATTAAAAGTGGTTTCACCCCCTTCCAGACTTTTCAGACTCTTAACCCGCTAATAAGTAACTGTAAATCACAAAGCAAGGATGAAACAACCTGAGTTTCCCAAATGTATTTGACCATGAAACTTTTTTTTTTCCTACAAGACTAATATTTTGTAGGACATGCTCCAGGAAACCATGGTCTGGAGCAATGGTTTTCAAACTGTGCTCCTCAAAGCTCTAAGTTCCCAGATAGTGACTCAATATTGCATAAGGGATCAGAGTAAGATCAGCTGGATCCCCACTTCTGCTTCAACACACCCTCCACTTGTCTCTGCTTTAAGAAGGGATTTCACATAGATTGGGTGTATGTGTATATGTATTAACTGCCCATGTATCTATGATGGAGAAAAGCATTTGGTTGCTTTAAAAAAATTGTTTGAAAACCACATGTCTAAGCTCTAGGGGACCTCTCAGAAGGCCTTTGCACAGACCCAGGATCCAACCTACAAGGACTTCCTGACCTTATCCAAAGTTCACTGTTTTCACTGTTGCTTACTTGCCATGCTCTGTCCAAGAGCCATCTGCCCACTGATTCTGCCAGTGGTGTTGTGGAAGAGCTCAAAAGAGATCACTGACAGCTGCTCAATACAGATCAGGCAGCTTAGTCCACAGGCAGCTTCTGTCTATGGAGTCAGAGGCTGAAAATAGATCATTACATGCCACAAAAGTCTGAAACTGCTTCTAACCAGGCAACATGGTTTAGGGATTAAGAGCATGGACTCCAGAGCCAAACTCCCTGGCTTTGACTTCTGGCTCTGCTGCTAACTAGTTGTGACCTTGGGCAAGTTTCTCAATGCCCTCACATCTTAGTTCCCTCATCTTTAAAATGGAAGTGAAGATAATAATAGCATGTACCTCAAAGGCTTGATGAGGATGAAATGAGATCATGTTTGTGCAGCAGTTGAGACTGGGCTGGGCCTCTAGGAAGCACGATGTGAATATCTGTTAAATAAAACCAAAGTGGTTCTGTGAACTTATAGGTGGCAAAGCCCAATTCCAGGCATTTTAATTATTTTACTGTTCAATTTTTACCACCGCCCTCAAGGTAAGGCTCTCTCTGTGGCCTCCCACACCACTGAAGAGTTGAGATCACATGGCCCTCCAAAATGGTGAGTGTTACCAAACTCAGGATTCCTTGGATCAATAACATTTCAAAAGCAATTTTGGGTATTCACGTAGGGTGGCTATTTTAACTATGCCATTCAGGACATTAAAATAAACTGCCATCTACCATTACCACTATTTTATGAAAGGTAATTTTAAGAGCAAAAAAAGTAGGAAAGACATAATCTCAGAAAAAAAGACAGGGGCTTTAAATTAAATTGAGCTTAGTTAAAAAAAAAAAATCACTACCCTGTTCTGGTTTTTCCATTTCATCTTGAGCCAGTGGCCAAGGGCCAACCCCTGTCTGTGACCCAGCATTTGCATTTGACTAACAGTGCTCTACAGGCCCTTGTGAGTGTCCCTGGACACATGGGCCATTATAACTAAACACCTCCCTTAGTGTCCAAGCCTCAAAGCTAGTACTGAACACCCCAAACTGCAGAACTGAAGGCATTTGCTAATGATTCCATTTAGCACTGCTATGCTCAGAGGCAAGGGATCACAGGGGAATTGGGCAGAGTTATTTCAGTCGTTCGCGGTAGCATTTGATGGGGCCTTTTAGAACCACAGCTCCCACTCCAAGGAGCCAAGAAAGACTGAGCTACCTGGGTGTTTTAGATAAAACCTCAGTCTTTCCACCCATGTTTTTCATTGCTCTCACACCACTACCACACTCACAACACTTCTGACACCAGAGGTGTGGGGTTTTCCCCCACGCCAAGCAATTCTCTGTGACACACCAGGGTGTTCTACAATTTAGCTCAATCCTGACACCATCTACTAGAGACAGCGTCAGATCCCACAGGTTAAGGGCTCAGTCCCACGAGACTGCCCCCTCCCCCCATACCCACAACCAAGACTCAGATGCCAATCACAAGTAGTAGGCCACCAGGATACCCACATCTTCTGTCTGACCTGGCTACAAATTGGGGGTTCCCATGACGTCTTCCTCCTTGGATTCAACTATTTGCTAGGGTAGCTCACAGAACTCAGAGACACACTTACTTACATTTACCAATTTATTAAAGGATACAGATGAACAGCCAGATGAAGAGATACATAAGGTGAGGTCTGGGAGGGTCCAAGCACAGAAGCTTCTGTCCCAGTGAATGCGGGGTGTATCACCCTCCTAGTACTTGCATGTGTTCACCAGCCTGGAAGCTCCCTGAGCTCCATACCTTTGGGATTTTTATGAGGCTTCATCACATAGGCATAGCTGATCATTAACTCCACTACCAGCTCTTCTCCCTTCTTGAGGAAATGAGAGGCAGGGCTGAAAATTCCAAGCTTCTAATCATGGCTTGGTCTTTCCAGCTGGGTCATCCAGTCAGGTCATCCAGGAGCCATTCAGGATCCCACTGAGTCGCCTCATTAGAACAAAAAACACTCCCATCACCCAAGAAACTACAAGGGTTTCGGGAGCTCTGTGCCAGGAACCAGGAGAAGAGACCAATATGTGTTTTCTATTATCTCACACTGGGTGTGCAGACATAGTGAGAGAGGCCAGCTTGGGGAGTCAGGAAACAGGGGCTGTCATGCTGGTCCTGCTGTTAACCCAACCGTGTACTTTTTGGTGAAGTCCTCAACCATTTAGAGACTTGTTTTTCTCTTCTACAAAATGGGGGCAGTAATGCCTGCTTTGCATTTCTCAAGGTTGTTCTGGGAATCATATAGGTAATGGCTGTGAATATGGTGTTAAAGCACCCTAAAGGAATGCTTATTTGTGACTCTCAGCCTCCACCCACTTCTAGTCAGGGCCCCAAGTCTCCCCACTAAGTTTATACCAAGGATCTTTCCCTCCAGCCTGACGAGGACTCCACAGTACAACACTCCAGGGTAGACTCCAGGGCCTTGGTTTAGAGTAGTGGGGTAAGGAGAAGCCAATTTTTTTCTTTCTCAGAGTTCTGGTCCTCCAGGTCACTCCAGGATGGAGGGAGCTGCTAAGTATAAACACTCAGGAATCCACAAATACTCTTGGAATTCCAGCTTAGTGAGCCTGTTCAGTAATGCTTCCTGCTAAACTAACAAAGAGTGATAGCAGAAGAATGCTGGGAGACATTCCATCCCCTGGCCTCCAAAGAATCCTGGCAGCTCAACTTGTTATATCAACGTGTTATATCTGGAAGAAACTTCCGATCAGTGGTTCTTAATTTTGGCTAAACATTAGAATCACCAGGGAGCTTTCAAAAAATACCCTTGCCCGGCTGTACCTCACACCAATTAAATCAGAATATTTGGGAGAGGGACCTAGACATCAGTATTTTTAAAGCTCCCCAGATGATTGCAATGTGCAGCCTAGTTTGAGAACCACTGCTATAGAGGATCCAGGTCAAGCACCTCACTTTACAGAAGGAAAAACTGAGGCCCTGGGAGTTTAAGAAGTTTGTCTGAAGTCATACAACTGATTAGAGCTTGAGATATCAATTCAACAAGTTGATGATAATAACAGCTCATTTTTTGTTGAGCTTTTACTCTGGGCCAGAGTAAGCACCAAGCACCTTACAAATATAATCACAATAAATCCTAATGATTTTATGAGAAAATTGAGACCTGGGGAGTTTAACTAGTTTTCTCAAGGTCAAAACAACTGAACAGTGGCAGAGATTCCAGTTCAATTGTTCAACTAAGTTTGAGCAGCATGCAGATGACAAGACAGGGATAGGGCCCTGCCCTTAAGGAATTTACAGTCTACCTGGAGTGACAGGACACAGGTGAGCCAACATTTAAAACACATTCTGATAAGTGTTACAGTAAAAATCAACAATGGAAAGACAAGGAAGGCACCTAACTCTGGGAAAAGTCAAAGAAGTCTTCTTAGAGGAGGGTATTGAAGAAGTCTTAAAAGGTGAATGAAAGGTAGTTTAGTGAAAAACGAAGAGGGAGAGAAAGTGGAACCAGCCAGTGTAAAGAATGGTGAATGCTCAGAGCTATGCAGTAATTCATAGTGACTTGATAAGTATATTTGGGTGGAGCTAACACCAAGAGGTGAGATTGAAGAAGTACAGAGACTAGATCATTAAGGATTTTAAAGAGGGAACCATAGCAGGATTACAAACGGACAGTGGAAGGATATAAATGTATGTATTTAAAAGGTTATTGGAGGATATGATACCAAAAGCACAGGCAACAAAAGAAAAAACAGATAAAGTGGACTACATTAAAACTGAAAACTTCTGTGCATCAAAGTACACTCTTAACAGAGAAAAAAGGCAACTCATGCAATGGGACAACAAAAAACAATCTGATTCAAAAATGGGCAAAGGACTTGAATCGATCTCTCTCCAAAGAAGATATACAAATGGCCAATAGGCACATGAAAAGATGTTCAACATCACTAATCATGAGGGAAATTCAAACCAAAACCACAATGAGGTATCACCTCATAGCCAGTAGGATGGCTATAATCAAAAAAATAGAAAATAATAAGTGTTGGTGAGAACATGGAAAAATTGGAACACTTGTGTATTGCTGGTGGGAGTGTAAAATGGTGCAGCTGCCGTGGAAGACAGTAGGGCAGTTCCTCAAAAAAGTAAAATAGAATTAACATATGGTCCAGCAATTCCACTTCTGGGTACGTACCTAAAGGAATTAAAAGCAGGGTCTCAAAGAGATATTTGTCTGCTCATGTTTATAGCAACATTATTCATAATAGCTGAAAGGTAAAAGCAACCCAAATGACGAATGAATAAATAATCAAAATGTGGTGTACATATATACAACGGAACGTTATTCAGCCTTAAAAAGGAAGAAAATTCTGGTACATGTTACAACGTGGAACCTTATTGTGCTAAGTGAAATAAACCACCCACAAAAGGACAAATACTGTATGAAGTACCTAGAGTAGTCAAATTTACAGAGACAGAAAGTAGAATGATGGTTACCAGGAAGGAGCCAGGGAGATGGGTAATGGAGAGTTACGTTTATTGGGTACAGAGTTTCAGTTTGGGAAGATGAGAAAGTTTTAGAGATGGATGGTGGTAGTGATTTCATAACAATGTGAATATACTTGATGCCACTTAACTGTATGGGTTAAAATGGTAAATTTTATGTTATGTGGATTTTACCACAAAAAAATTATGGCAATAGCATTAAAAGATTAGCGGGTGAAAACTCAACGAGGAGACCAGTTAAAAAGCTAATGCCCAGGGGCAAAGAACCCAGTAAGAGCCTGATAATGTAAGACAGTGGCAGGGGAGACGTAGGGGACAGACACTAGAGATATCTAGGAGGTGAGTGGCTAGCTAGACGGCACGTCAGGAAGAATGAGGAGCCCCAAAACGCTACTCCCAAAGTCCTGACCTGAGGGAGTGATGAACAGTGGTGTCCCTCACCAAGACAGGGCCCACAGAGTTGGTGGGGGAGGAACAGGTTTCTGAGAAGGTGGTGAGTTCAGCCTTGAACAAGCTGAGTTTGAAGTACCTGGAGAATATCCAGGTGGCAATATCTTAAAGGAATCAGATACACTACAAATTGATCTCAGAAGGTTGGATATTTTTTTAAGTATGATAATAGTATTATGGTTATTTTTTAAAGTTTGTATCTTTTGTAGAAAATATGGGTGAATGGGGCAGGGCTGGCCATGGGGCAATGGTTGTTAGGGCTGAGGCATGGTACACAGAGATTCTTTATGCAATTCTGTCTACTCTGGGGACCGGTCAAAAATCACCATAATAAAAAGTGTAAAAAACAATAATAGCCCTGCTCGCCATTCCTGTAATGGCTGCTTCCTTGAAGGTGCTGTCACATGGAACCTCTTAGCCTCAGCATCCTGAACTGATAGAATTAAACAAATACCGCTTTCTTTGAAAACTTCAGCCTTTAAGAACCAGTCACCTCAAGATCTCAACATCATGATCTCAGTTTCAACACAATTGTTCCTAGTTCTCTTTTCATTGCTTTCGGTGCTGCCTGTTGTTGAAGCAGTAGAAGCCGGAGATGCAATCGCTCTCTTGCTCGGTGTGGTTCTCAGCATTACAGGCATTTGTGCTTGTTTGCAGGTGTATGCACCAAAGAGAAACGGACGGATGTGACTTTGAAGGGCCTCCTGAATCAAACCTTGCCCTGAAAACCTTTGTGCTATTGAGGTTCAGAACTGAGTTTTGGTGACTGAAAGTTCCCAAGAAACAGTAAATAGGGCAGTTCAGAGTCTTGGTTATTTCCCTATAAATAGGAACAAATTGATATACTATGTTAAATGGAAAACAAAACGTTTTCTTCACAACAAATAATGCACTGAAAAATGCCGTCGGTAATTTGTATTTGCTAGTTAGAAAGAAGGTCAAAGAAGTGAGATGGCTGAACTTTGCATACGTAATATTTCACAGTTTCAGAATTCTCAATAGGAAGAAAAAGACTCTTGCCCAGAATCCTGGGAAATTGCCACTGTTTTAAGTTATAATCACTGCCTCCCGCATCATTGAGGAGTCTTTTCTCCATATTTTTAATGGATTTTTGTTTTGTTATCTCCCAAGTTAATATTGTACCTAGATATTAAATACAGTTGGTCAAAAATTAAAACTTATCTCTTTGTGGGGGAAACGTTTAGAAAATGTATTCGATGTATCTAACATTGAACTGGAGAAAAGATTTAATGTAAAAAAAAATTTATATTGACATTGAAATGGAGAAGAGATTTAATGTTTAACAAAAACAAAAAAATCTTTATATTAACTGGTAACATCTCCATGGTGAGAAGTACTATATCAAATATAAACCCATTAGGTAAGTTAAAAAAAATAATAAAGAGATGTAAACCTGTAGGGCAGAGTTAAAGACATTATTTTATTATTAACAATAACAATACAAAGTACTACCATTTAGGGAGTCTCTACTCTGTGGCAGGCACTTTGCTGAGCCCTTTGCATGCCTATGTTGTACTTTTCATGACAACTGTCATTTTACTAAAGTTCAGATGTTTTGCATACCAAGTGGCAAGCTTCAGATTATATGAGGTATATCAGAGGGAACGAATAAAACAAGAAGCTAGAAGGGCTAAACAAGGAAAGGTATGGACTGCTGACGTCTGAGAATAGGAAAAGGACCCCATAAAGACGGTAGTAGGTAGAGTGCTTTGCAAACCAAGGAAGAACAGAGGTTCAAGAAGAAAGGAGTGGCTCCTCGTGTCAAATACCACACAAAGTGCAGGCAAAATAGCAACTAAAAACTGCTCAGTGAATTTTACAGTTAGGAGGCTGGGAGTACCTGGGGTCTTGGAAAGAACCACTGGAACGGTGGGGACAGAAACTGGGTTGGGAATGAGTGGGTAGCAAATTAGGCCTACTCTTGATAAGCTATGCTGTGAAGGGAACTTGAAAGATTGGTGTGATATTGTGATTTATAATAAGAAATATATATTTGGTCTTCATATGTTTCTGGCAGAGCTTCTAAAGCCCTTGGAATTTCCTAAGTGATGAAAGTGATAAAGATGTCTTTTGTTAATGAGGTCTCCTGGACCACACCTAAGGATGGGGCTGGCTGCCAGGAGAATCAACCATGTTTTTAGAGGGGTGGAACCTTTCCACGCCCCTGACCTCTGGGGATGGGAGAGGGGCTGGAGGTTGAATCAATCACCAATGGCCAGTGAGTTAATCAATCATGCCTATACAATGAAGCCTCCATAAAAACCCCAAAGGATGGGGTTTAGAGCACTTCCAGGTTGGTGCACATCTCTTTCTATGCGGCTATCCATGAGTTATATCCTTTTAAAATAAACCGGTGATCTAATAAGTAAAATGTGTCTCTGAGTTCTGTGAGCCACTCTAGCAAATTAATCAAACCCAAGGAAGGAGGGGGTCATGGGAACCTCTGACTTACAGCCAGTTGGACAAAAGCACAGGTCACAACCTGGGCTTTCAATTGGCATCTGAAGGTGGGTGGGCAGTCTTGTGGGACTGAGCCCGTAACCTGTGGGATCTGATGTTATCTCTGGGTAGAGAGTGTCAGAACTGAGTTGAATTGTAGGACACCCAGCTGGTATCCAAGAATTGCTTGGTGGTGTGGGGAAACCTCCACACAATCAGAATTGGTCCCAGACCTTAACTGGTTAATAGCTAGAGGAAGGTAGCCACAAAGGCGAGAGGAGCTTGACTGTGTTGATGTGTGGTAGGAAAACAGCAGGGGAGAGACTGAAGATGGAGGAAAGGGAGGTGACAACATGATGCCGTGCTGAGGGATCGGGAGGGATGGAGTCCAGCGCCCAGGCGAGGGATTGCCTGGGATGGGAGGAGGGGCACCTCCCTGTGGAAGGGGAAGAAGAAAGGAAGCTACTTGTGGGTTGGGGCTTAGGAAAGAGATCAGGGAGTCATGATGTCAGAGAGCAGGTGAACTGGGAGTGGGGGAAGTGAGTAAGCTGAAGACAAGGAAGTTCTGCCCAGAGACTGGCATGTTGGCATTTCTGAGCTGAAGCAGTCATGACAAGGTCCAGGGTGTGCCTGGCTGAGGTGGCAGGCATGGCACTAGAGTTAAAAGGTCAAGAATTATGAGATGGATGATCCTGAGGAACAGATCTGAGGTGGAGAAAAAGTCGGGTGAGTTCTATCCTCAAAGCCATCAGGAGAGAGCAGTTCCTTGGCTTAAGACAGAATCACATTTTGAGATTTAAAAAAAATAGTAATTCTAAGTCCTAACTCATGGCTAATCTAAATAGCTCTTGCCAAAACGTAAATCTGTAGCTTCCTCAAGAGTAGACCAAATATTTAGACCAAGTAACAGACTGAAACTGTGAAGCAGGAAACCTGCACGATTAATCCTGACTCTGTCAGTTACAAAATGGGTTAAATCTACCTTTCTGAGTTAGACTGGAGCCTGGTCTCCATTCATTCACTCATTCATTCATTCAGCAAACATGCTTTCTGTCTGCCAGGTACTTTGCTAGGTCTCGGGAATTCAAAAACGAATTATCTATGGTCTTTATGGAGCTCACAAACAAGCAGAGGAACCAACCCTGACAATATGAAAATTCTAGGGAAGAGGTAGGTAGAAAGTGCAGTGGGGTTGTGTGAACACAGAGAAAGGAACCTAGATTTGGGGTGAAGGAGCACAAAAGAGCTAACATGAGATAAACCTTAAAGAAGGAGCAGAGTGCATCAGCCTGGAAGGATAGGAAAGGCATTCTAGGAAGAGGAACAGCATGAGAAAGGGCACCGAGGGCCCAGATAGTCATGAAATAACAATCTGGTTTGGCAGAGCAGTAGTTCTTAAATGGCAATCTGCACAAGAATCAGCCTCAGTGTCATTAAAAAGCAGGTTCCCAGGCCCCGGAAGCAAGGCATCTGGTAGGCTTAGGAATCTGCATTTTTGAAAACAAGTGTCTCCGGGCTTCCCTGGTGGCACAGTGGTTGAGAATCCGCCTGCCAATGCAGGGGACACGCGTTCAAGCCCTGGTCCGGGAGATCCCACATGCCGCGGAGCAACTAAGCCCATGCGCCATAACTACTGAGCCTGCGCTCTAGAACCCGTGAGCCACAACTAGTGAGCCCACGTGCCGCAACTACTGAAGCCCGCGCTCCTAGAGCCCATGCTCCGCAACAAGAGAAGCCACCGCAATGAGAAGCCCGCACTGCAACAAACAGTAGCCCCCGCTCACCGCAACTAGAGCAAGCCCGTGTGCAGCAACGAAGACCTAACACAGCCAAAAATAAATAAATAAATTTATTTAAAACAAACAAACAAACAAGTGTCCTTGATGCTTCTGAGGACAGTTCATGCTGCAAAACCCTGGGCTATAGTACAGGGTACCTGGTGGGAGGAAGGAGTGGGGGTTGTGATGAGGCAGAAATTTTGGTCAGGACCACATTGTGCTAAGGATGACAGCTCAATTTACAAGCAGTGAGGCATCTTTTGGGAGTGCCCTGATGACATCTGTTCTAGAAATCCCAGTCTGGAGATGGTACTGACAAGAGCCTGCAGAGAAGGAGGGTTGATGTATCCAGACAAAACATGAAGGGCTTCTTCAAGGGAAAGTACATTATTTAGAGATGAAACCATAACGAGGACCCTGGTCCTACCACCCACTTATTAGCTGGGGGGGTGGCCAGGACATCCTCGGGCTCCTAGGAGACAAAACCTCCCCTCAGGAGACCTACAGTAACAGCCACAGTGGCCCACATAGTGTGCACCGGCCTACGCAGAATCCAGGCTGCGGGACACTCCCTGTGGTTCTGAGGCCTGTGCTGAGTCACCTCTCACTGGAACAAGCTTCTCAGAGCCCCTGGGATCTTGCTTCACATGGTGCTGCTTGGATTCCCATTGGTTTCCAGCCCAAGGAAGGAGAAAGAATAAATATTAACCAAAGGTGTTGCTAGGGCTATAGGTGCCCAGAGCCCCTCCCCTTGCATCTCTCCCCTCACTCCCCACCCTAGAAGCTAGGATAAACAGCTGATTTCCCAGTTTCATGATCCTCTTGGCTGCTCCTGCAGAAAAAGGACAGAGGCGAGAGCCTCTCAGAACAAACCCAAGGCTGGAAGGGACGTGATGACAACCTGTTTTCTGGGAGAGGCCCCAGGCTGGCTAATGTGAAGCTCGCATCGCCACCCAGGCCTGGCTCCGGGGGCGGGGCTCTCAGCACCCCAGACTCCTTCTCAGGGTAACTTCCTGGCTGACTGATACAAAGGGTGACCTCGCACAAAACTACTCCCTTTTTTGGGCTTTGGCTTCCTCTGTAAAATGATGGAGTTGGACTCAAAGAAGCTTATCCAGTCCTGTCATTCCTGGACTGATTGGGACTGAATATCCTCCCTCTAACGTGCCCAGGAGGGCCAGGAGCTATTTCAGGTACTCTCAAGACACATCGATCCATTTACTTATTATTTTCTGAACACTCTACTAGGTGCAAATAATAAGAACGGCCATCGTTTTCAAGTGCTTACTATGTATCGGCATTATGCTAAGCATCTTATACTTCTTTGCCCATCACAACAACCCTATGAAGTGGGTACTATTATTATCTTTATTGCATAAATGAAAAAACTGAGGCTTAGAGAGATTAAGTATTTTGCCCAAGAACATTCAGCTGGTAAAGCAGCAGAGCCCATATCTGCTCCAGGTCAGTCAGTTTCAAAGACCATGGTCTCTCCACTCCATCACACTTTAAAATGCTGGTCAAACAAGGATTAGTTAGGTGCAGATCATAGCCTATACTGGAGTTGTTGTGGAGGAGGGAGGGAGGAAGGACAGACCGTGATGAAATTATTTTATTTTATTTTTTGGCCGCACCGCACAACTTGAGTGATCCTAGTTCCCCCAATCAGGGATGGAACACATGAAAGCGCGGAGTCCTAACCACTGGACCGACAGGGAATTCCCGAAATTCTTTGTTAAATGGGAAAAAGAATAGTACCTACCTCAACTGGTGGTTGTGAGAATTAAATGATTAACACCTTCATAAGGGCTTTAAAAAGACAGCTACTAATATATAACATTAACTACTGTTATTAATGAATGTTTTAAAATTGTGGTAACATATACATAACATAAAATTTACCATTTTAACCATTTTTAAGTGAACAGTTCAGTGGCATTAAGCACATATATACTGTTGTGCAACCATCACCACTATCCACCTCCGGAACTTTTTCATCTTCTCCAACTGAAATTCTGCCATTGGTTTTTAATAATTATTAATACAACTCATTATTATGCTAAATATCTATATGCTCCTATTCCCTTGACAAAAGGCTGTAGGTTGTAGCGGAGGGCACGGGTTGGAGATCGTAGCCCTGAGTTCAAATTCAGATTCCCTCACAGTCGGTTTGAATTTAAACCCCTCAACATCAGTTCCTTCACGGGGATGAGACAAATACACGGAGATCACACAGGATTGTGATTAGTATTAGATGAGATCACCGAGAAAAAGGTACATTGCAACCTCCATGCAAAGAGCTCCACAAACGTTAGACCCTTAGATTGGTGGATAGATACTTTTAAGCTCCCAGCTCAGCTCCTGGCACAAAATAGGAACTCAGAAAAAGTTCTAAAAGAACCGGAGAAGCTCTAAGTTGTTGGGCCATACTGCCCCCTGGTGGTAGTCCAAAACTGTGCAGCGTCTCTGGCCTCCCCGGTGCTCTTTGGGGCTAATTGGGTAAGACCACCGGGTCGGCTGGGAACGCGAGGGAAACCAAAGGTTACTGCCTGGAGGGGCTTTTCCTGAAGACTCTCGTTATCCCAAGACATTCTCCAGGCTCAACTCTATGTCCCAAATGGGCTGGTCTCCTTTTTGTACTGCTGGCTTTCTCTTACCTCTTTTGCTCATGTTGCACCACCTTCCCACCGGTGGCTCTTTCAAACCCTAAATCTCCCTCAGACCCGCTCAAATCTCACCTCCAGAAGGCCACCCTGTAGCACTCCAGCCAGGCTCTCCTTCACTCCTTTTTTTAACCTCTACAGAACTCACAGCCTGTACTTAATTATGTGCTGTGTGTATTTCTCTCCAAACTTTTGTTCCTTGATATAATTTCCTTGTTTACTAATGTTTCCCAGGTCTACAGAGCAAGAACTGAAGTGATGGATAGAGCTCCTTAAAAGCTATATATGTTTTTGGAGCTACAGTTGATTTACAATATTAGTTTCAGGTATGCAACATAGTGATTCAAAATTTTTATAGATTATACTCCATTTAAAGTTATTATAAAATATCAGCTATATTCCCTGTGCTGTACAATATATATCCTTGTAGCTTATTTATTTATACATGGTAGTTTGTACCTCTTAAGCCCTTGCCCCTATCTTGACCCCCGCCTTCCCTCTCCCCACTGGTAATCACTAGTTTGTTCTCTATGAGTCTGTTTCTGTTTTGCTATATTCATTCACTTGTTTTATTTTTTTTAGATTCCACATAGAAGTGATAACATACACTTTTTCTCTGTCTGACTTATTTCATAATACCCTCCAGGTCCATCCATGTTGTTGCGAATGGCAAAATTTCATTCTTTTTTTAAGGCTGAGTAGTATTCCAGCGTGTGTGCGTGTGTGTGTATCACATCGTCTTCATTTCATCCATTCATCTGTTGATGGACACTCAGGTTGCTTCTATATCTTGGCTATTGTAAATGATGCTGCTATGAATATTGTGGTGCACATAGCTTTTCAAATCAGTGTTTTTGGGTTTTTTCAGATATATACCCAGGAGTGGAATTGCTGGATCACTGGGAGTTCTATTTTTAGTTTTTTGAGGAATCTCCACACTGTTTTCCATAGTGGCTGCACCAACTTACATTCCTACCAAGAGTGCATAAGGATTCCCTTTTCTCCACATCCTCACCAACATTTGTTATTTATTGTTTTTTTGATGATAGCCTTCCTGACAGATACGAGGTGATATCTCATTGTGGTTTTGATTTATCAATACATTTTTCTTATGATTAGCAATGTTGAGCATCAAAAGCTATACATTTTTGAGTTCAAAATACAGACCAGGTAGAGCACTGGGTACTTGGTACTTTTACAAACGTAACAATCCCATGATAATTCTAATGCAACTCTAGTGCAAATTACATATTATTTCAATTTATAGATAACAAAACTGAGCCTCAGAAAGGTTAAGTGACTTGCCCAAAGTCATACAGCTAGTAAGTGGTAGAGTATGGGTTTGAACCCATGTGTGCCTGCTTACAAATCCACAGAATAAATTTTATCTCCCCTGTTGACTCCTCTCAGTTGTTGGCACATGCCTGGAACAGTGACTTGGGAAAGAATTCAAAACACCTAGGCTTGGAGGGTTACATGGTGGGTTTGATTAGCAATGTCTGCCGTGAGTGACAAATGATGAGTGGTGATGTGTGCGCCTTGTACTTGCCTTCCTTTCATTACCCCATGCTGGATGGGTCTACATGAGGATACTCTACCTTATTCTGAACACGGTTTTAAGAAGGCATGCTATGTTGAATAAGCATGAGCTTTAAAGTAAGACTGACCTGTATTAAAATTAAGCTCCATCAGTTTCTGGAACTTTGAAACGTTAGTTGGTCCTTTCTTTATGCCTTAGATTCCACACGTGTGAAATGTTTATAATAACCCCTGAGTTGTTATGAGGGTTTAATGGGATTAATTCTGTAAACACCCTTGGCATGGTGTCTGGAACAGAGTAAGTGCTCAACTGGTGTTACTTCCCTCTCCCTTCCTATGAGAAATAGAGAGCCTGATTCCTCTTAGGCAGTAGTTTGGAGGGCATGGTGCTTCCTAGGAAATAATAATTGTATGTCAAAACTGTCACAGAATAAAAGTTTTAACCTGATGAGACCATCTGATATCACTAGCCTCCAAACGTGATGCACCAGGAAGGACACACATTGTCTATGTAGTACTCCTGCCAAAAGTGTCTAACTCGAATCTAAACACAAGGAAAGAATCAGACAAAGACAAAACAACTGGCCTAGATGCTTCAACAAGATCAATGTAAGAAAAAAAAGTGTCTAGATTAAAGAAAATATAAGAGATATATCAACCAAATGCAATGTATGATCCAAAATCAAAACAAAACAAAACAGCTATAAAGGACAATCAGGGGGAGGAGAGCAGGCAAGATGGCGGAAGAGTAAGACGCGGAGATCACCTTC